>NC_056736.1:3371659-3686641 GCF_019279795.1 Protopterus annectens | reverse complement strand
GGCGGCCAACTCCTCCTGAGATCTGGGGAAGTTTATACCCATTATATCCCGGTTGGCCTTTGAAAGGTACCTGTAGCCAGTATTCACAAGCTCACACATACCTTTGTGTCCACTGGGATGGGCTCCCCTCTGTTGTCTCTTGTTCTCAGGCGTGGCCGGCACAGCTCCACTATTTGCTGTAACGTGTCCCTGTCCACCCTGTAGCACTCTACTATCTCCAGGTCTTGCAGCCCCTGGTAGGTCACCCTTGGTCTGAACACTCTCCTTCTCCCATGAGGCCTACGGTAGTTGTCGGCACCCTCCTCCGCAACTCCGTCTGTCTCTGACACATACCTATGCATCACGGCCACTGCGGCACCCAACATATACATATTAAAAGTTCCCCGTGTGTTTACACCCTACGGTGCGGCGTTTGGGAAATCGCGCTGTGTGTTGTGTGCATTCACACTTTATACTGTTGTGCTGTATACCCGGTGATGTCATTGGGTGTGTCTGTGCAGCCGTATCTGTGGATTATCTTCGGTGTTTTACCGTTGCAACTGCAACGGTATTGCCTGTAGTGTTACATTACAGTTGCCTGCATTGGCTTAGCTTTGCATCTTACATTACTGTTTCTGCACGTTGCACCTACTATTGCCTGCAGTGCATCCTGCAGGAACATTGTCTGCCGCCGCCGTTATGCTACCTCTGTACTTGGCTGTGCTATTTCGGTTCTTTGCTCTTTGCATTTCTACTACATCCCCTACTATCTTTGCATTCCTATGCCTCCCCTTTCCCGTTTTGCAGGAGTCTGCATGCAGAGTTGTCAGCTGCCGCCGTTTGCCCTTCCTGGATTGATTGGTGTTGATTGCTCATTACGGCTCCAATTACACTGCTTCCACATTTCCTCATATTCTCCGCGTTACCTTCCTATATCCGTGGTTGTTGACGGGGAGGCCGTCACATGACTGGGTTGGGGAACGTAGTCATCCTCGTGCACATGCATCTATGCGGGCATTATGTACTCTCAGCGCATCTATTTCCTCACACGCCAATCCTGCTGCTGTGATGTGCATTGTACAGCCCATGTTTGCTGGCCTCCAATGTGCTTCCTCCTACAGTGGCACACCCCTCTGCAATTGACATGTATCCCGTGTAGGCCACTCCTCGGTGTACTACCGCTGCGCCGTTTGCTCCATTCTTACACCGCCCCCGGTTTTGCGATTCACTATTATCTGTCTCATTTCCATGGCATTGACTGCGAATACATGGTTACTGGGCGAACACTGCCGCCACTCCTTGACAACCCTTGCGCTGGGGTTGAGGCTTTCCATACATACTAGGGTGTGTGGTGGCTGTGCATCTGATGTGTATTATACTGCTCTTTTAGGACATTCTCATATTATTTAATTGTTTTGCACCTTCTGTGCACATATCCGGGGGTTCTGCTGTGGTTTCTGCGTACATAACATTTATGTCATTATTTACAGTTTGGGCATGTTTTCTTTTGACATTCTCGGTGCCTTTCGCCATTGGCATATTGCACCTGTATGATACCTGACGTTGACAGCCTTCCATTACTCCTTGGTCATGTTTGGCTAAATGTAAACCGTTTTTTTTGGTTTACATTGCCGTGCCCTTACGCTACACCTGCCCAGCTTCGTGGATCGCTATTTGCCTTCATTTGCATGGTGCAATACCGCACACAGTGTGATTAGCATACCTACGCCGGGGGCGAGATCAGCCGCGCCGGTAGTGCACGTGGGATTGATTCATACCTGAATTGCTCGGTGGCCATATTTGGCTTTATAACGCCGACGCTATGCGGGCGCCTGGCGCAAGGTTCATGAATCCCGGGGCATATTTATTTTTTATGTTTTTATATGTTTATGACATATAGAGTGTTTTAGATGTATTGTCTTGGCTGCTATTTATTTGTATTTATTTTTATACTCTCATTGGTATGATTGTCTATTATATGGAATTGTATCTTGTACCATGTGATTGTATTTTTCTAATTTTGATCGGCTGATTTTTATATAAAATGAGAGACGCTCCAGTGTTTTATAGGCATTGAAAAAGAGTTATACACTTGAAAGCTTTCCCTTTTTATCTGTGTTGTTCCTCTAATAAAGTGTTGTACATTGGGTGTTGGACTTCTGTTTTTTTCTGCTCCTATCCTATTTATCTGTTGATGAAGATTTAGCTCCATTGACTGAGCATTTGAGGTACCATTTGTTCTGTGAATGAATTTGACGTCAAAGAGCATTTGATTTTTATGGCTCAAAGGATTAGACATAGATCTGTATAGATAAGCCTGAAAGAGACTGTCAATCTGTCCTAATAACTACATAAATTTGAGGCCACTGGTCTTTCTATTTATGACTGCCTAAAGTCACTATAGTTGAATGATATGTTTTAGACAATACATGCCAAAAAGATGCATGATCTTCAGTAATGGTTCCCATGATATAAAAATAATGAGGGACTGAGACTTACTGAATGCTTTGGAAATTAGATGAGCCAGATAGAAGATTTTCTGAACTACTGAGGAGACATGATGTCTAAATGAAAAAGAATTATCAACAAGACTGCAGACCATTGCCTTTGCACCAGTTGTTAACATGCTCTACCCCATGTTGAACCAGTTGTGAGCTAATGGACGACTAAATATCGGCACCCAATCTGTAAGCATAGATAGCATAGGTTAGGAGTGGGTGCCTGAAGGTCAGAGAAATAGATGATAAATAGGACATGGCCTGATAAAGAGCATTATGATACACTGTTGGCAGTCTTTTTTTTTTCACTTTCTGAAATGACACCTGTGAGTCTGACCACATGGGTTCTCAGACAACCAGTTAGATATCTACTACACAACCATCCCTCTGTCTCACATTACTCATGTGTGCAAATACTAACTCTGCCATTGACCCAAACCCCAACCTTACACATTATCTTATGAAAAAATATTTTCGCTAACAGTACCACTACAAATGACACTCAGTCACAATTAACAAACAATTCCACACATGCACAACATTAAATCTAGCCACTAATCTATCCCTTCCTCTAATCCTAAACCACACTTCACACACACTGAAATTCTAAACACACACACACACACACACACACACACACACACACACACACACACACACACACACACACACACACACACACACACACACACACACACACACACACACACACACCGCTCACAGTACTAAACCTATCCCTTTACGTAGCCTTTACTCTAATGTAACGACAAACAAACTGAACACATACTCCAAACCCTGATGCTGAAACTTAAATTATATCCAAATGTTTCAGGATTAGAAATGCAAACTGAACTTACCTACATACAAACAAACACATAAACAAAGAAACATCACATTACCTACTATATGTCAGTGTCCAATGGCTAACATCTCCCATGATCAACATACTGCCACTCTCCTAAAAAATACACCAAATCACAAAATTAACAAAAACTCTTTCAATAATTCCACATGTAGCTATATATATATATATATATATATATATATATATATATATATATATAGATAGACACAGATAGAGAAAGATGTGTGTGTGTGTGTGTGTGTGTGTGTGCATGTGTGTGCACATACATGTTACTTTCATTTGGCTAACAAAAATGAATGTTGACATCTAAATGGTAAATCACATTAAACAATGACTCCTTACTATACATGCACCAACAAGCAACCTTGGTGCATGCAAACATTAAAAAAAACATAAAAGCATCATCTGGGATTCATTACCACCCTTGCAGGATTTTCCTGTAGCATGCATGATTTCAGCACATTCGCATGATGTGCAGCAGCGCTCATTGAATATGTGTGCTGCTCATCTCGCTTACACCTTGTGGTTAGCCTCAGTGCTGATGGCCGTGATACAGTGCAGAGAAGCATGAGCACACAGTGTAAACAAAACAGCTTGCCTGTAAGCAAACCTATTACGTGAGAAAGTGCGGACAGCTTATATGAAGTGAGGGCAAGTTGATTACGAGAACCAAGATGCAGGAGACATTAAAGGGGAGAATGTAAACAAAATACAATGCTAATAGGGCAGACATAAGTATGAAGGGAGAGTTAATGGAGAAAATGTACTCAGTTAATGTAGTCAGATATGATTATGTCACAAAGAAACATTTTAAACATAAAGACTTCCATTGTGGTGTAATAAAAATTAATCCTTTTCACAGTTCTTGACCGACACACATAGCTAAAAATGGACATGCTAATAATAGATGTGAGATGGACACAGTGCAACATTGTAATAAAAGGGAGCAAATGTTATAGCACTGTTGATAATACTATGAGTTCAGATAACAGTTAGCAAGGACATTAGGGGCTATTCATATACACTGCAATTATTTACTACGACATGTATATACAGATAATTGATGTGATAAGTTACAGCAGTGCTGTAATCTCCATTCATCTTCTTTAAATAAGAAGAAATGATCCCTAGAGCTATTTTGTCATACACATCAGAAAGGTACACATTTTGCCAATTGTTATCATTTGGCAACCATAGACGGGGTATATATTACATCAAAACATGTACTAGACAAGGTGTTTTATATTCATGTACAATCTAAACAATCATATAATAACACTTAAAATGAAAAAGTGACAAATGACAATACAGATCTGACGACATTTCAGTAGCTCAAGGTCTCAGTCCGTAAATTGAATGCATCTACTACATGATTATACTGGGCATGCTCGCAAGAATTTTTAGTGAACACTGCCATAACAGCATGTAAACAACACAAACAAGAAAGTGCCCTACCACAGGCCCAGTCGCACTTTATGATGATCTTTTATCATGCCATACAGTCAGAAATGTTATGTAAGTCCTCATGTGCTATAAAGCTGTACAGTGTGAAAAAAAAAAAACAATTACAGTAATGCATAAATGTTTAGAGGAAGACATGCAAAAGAGTGTATCCTTATTTGTAAATTAAGTAACGCCTGTGAACAATCAATGAAGCATTCAACATTTGCATATTGCCAGACTTGAACACTTGCCAAGACAGATATCAGAGAGATGAGTATCAACCTCTGACACCACAGAAATAGGTATAATGTGTGTGTCATAACAAACACATTTGAAAGGCTTATAGCACTTCCCTATTGAAATGAGCATGGATTCTCTACTTTGGAGGGTGATGCCTTACAAATGTTTGCCTCAGCAACTCCTGTCTGACACAGTTATTTAACATGTTCCTAGACTCAAACCCCATCTATCATCATACTACTCCCTTTACAGAGTTGTGTATTGACTGTATGTCACATGACATAGAAAGGGAGTTTGTCACAAATAAATGAAATTAAAATGAGAGGTAATAAAGGACATTTGACGACTGTTTGTTTGTGTCTTTCGGCTTTTCCCAGTTAGGAGTCTCCACAGCGGAACTCCGGTCCGCTAATGATTGACAGTAGATTTTTACATGCTGGCTTGCCGGGCCAAACACACAACCTTCAACGAAGGAACGCCCATTCACGCATGTCGCCACACAGAAGACGCTCTAACTGAGAATCGAACAGGCAACGTCTAACTGTGAGGCGACAACGCTACCGCAGCACCACCACCGCAGTATAATAAAGGACATTTGACGGTAATTTATGTAATATGATTTTGTTAGAATGATGACAGGGAAGTAAATATGTTAATTTTCACACAACTGTGAACAGTGCAATTTCAGTGTTTCTTGGCCATGGAAGCTGTCCTATTGTTTTCTACAACAATATTGTGTCAGAACTGTAGAGATGCTATAGAAGTTATTATTGAATGCATCTGCCTGAGGAGCACTGACACCGCAACATTCACAGTTCAGCTATTTTCCTGTCAGGACATTTCAAAATTTATTTATCTTTCTTTCTCCAAAGTAAAACTTGTGAAAAATATCTCTGCATTGCTGTTTGTGCAACACCAATACATTCATATAGTATTGCTCTCTGCTGGATTTGAAGAGCAGGCTGTGCAAGTCCACCAATTAACCACATGTGCATGAATCACACGCACCACAGAAAACATTTTAATGCAACTGTGAGAATCCACTTATATGAAATCATTAAATTATATGCTTGTGTTGCAAACAATTTGTATGAGATAAAAAGAATGGGGAAGGCTTCTCCCGCTATAGTTGTACAAATTAAAACAGTTGTGGATGTAAGTCATGCATAACAGTATAAGGAAAGACAATGCTTACAGTCAGTCAATGTGGGTTTTGAACACCTGATAATGTAACAAGAGAGCTACGTGATATAGTGAAGAATGAATGCACCACAGTACAAGTGTTGTTAAAATGTGATATATTTGTGTATTTGAAGCTGCGGCTGCTGCTAAGTATAACCAAACACACTTGATGCATAATGCAGTTGTCACTGTGAGAGGAAAATGGCAATCATGCACAAAGTGTGGATAATCATGCAGTTGACCACTTATTAAAGCAACAGCATTTAGAACATTGTCTCATGCCCTTACCCCACAGGAAATACCTTTGCAGCTCTCTTGTTAAAGCCAAATGTCATAAAATGCAATCACCATTATTCAATGAAGCATTTCTTTTTTGTGTGTGAAAATTGAGCAGAGATAATTTGTGATCTAAACCTAGCTATACATGTACACAGTAGATAGCTGGGTGATGACATTGTTACCTACATGCAGATTCACAGTCATATTTACACAAGTGAATCTGAGGAGTAATGGCTGGATTTGAACTGACTACCTAAGATCACAAGGTACAGAACACTGCCTGAATCATACAAACCACATGAAATGTTGGTTTATAGTTGTGACACTGCACATTTGAATGGATGGCATCACCATTATTTAATACAGTGATGCATATAGGAAGGTGACTGAAGAGCACAATAACAATTCACAGCTGCACATAATCTATATATGTTAGAAGCCTAAACACCTCACAACAGACAAGCACACACTCACAATACTCAATCATTGCTGGTTCAGACCTCTTACATATTTTGCTATGCAGTTTAGAGACCACAATATTAACAGCCAGCACAACAGGATAGGTCATATTACAGCTGTGATATAGTTCATTTTTTCATGATGTGACAATGTGTTTCCAAAACTGGGTATTGCCTGGGTGTAATGGAAATTTATAGACTAGCCCTCTGCAGTGAAAATACTTCTCCTAAGTGGAACTCTGCATAAGGAGTCTTGTTATGGAGTGAGTTTATACATTCAAACTCCCTACTTATCTAGTTACACAGTCTACAGAACACAGAATTAACCACAAATACCAAAGGAGAAGTCTAACATGTAAGGGAGAGAGAGCATTTTTGACAGGATGGTCTCATCTGTGTGCTGCAGAGAAGATATTTGTGGTGAAAGTGGGATAATATGATGGTGGAATCCTCTCCCAGGTTAAATTCCCCCACTGAGTGAAAGTTGATATAGCATATCTGTTCAGGAAGTTATGTGTACCTGGTATTGTAGCCACACACACATGTTCACCACTGCGAGTCTACCTATCTAGTTAAACAGTCTAGAGAACATAGTATTAGCTGCAAACACCATACACACACACACACACACACACACATGCATTTCACCACTGTGAGAAATGAATGTTTCACCAATCTAGTTGCACATTCTAGAGAAGACTGTAATAGCCAGGACACAGGAGAAGTTTGACTTTGAAGGGGACAGATGGCACTTTTGACAGAATGACATCATTAATATGTTGCAGAGAAAATGCTTGTGGTAAAACTGCGATACAATGCAGAGGGAGCTGTTTTCACATTTAGATTCTTGTCCTGAGTGGAAGTGTACACAGTACATCTATTGTCAATGCTTTACTTTCCTGTCCCTAGAACTAGGCACACACAACTTCACCACTGTTAGATTTGAACCTCCTACCTAGCTAGTTACAAAATCTATTGCAAGTGCTACCAGAGAGTCTGATTTTAACAATATGAAAATGCACATTTGTAAGTATTAAAACTTCACTGCTTGGAACATCATGTACTGTATATCACATGTTTTGGGATACATGTATGTGTCTGGGCAGACCATCATAACAACTCTATATTTGACCCATGCAATTTCATACCTGTCTGCTAACATTTATAAACCACGGTTCATGAACATTGTGAAACTGTCAGCCACATGTACCTTTTTCACAGTATGGGGTGTCAATGACAATCAGAATTGTAAAACAGTGGATTCTCAAGCAAGCATTCCTCAAAGTTCATACAGGAATGTTTTTAAGCAAATAGTAAACATTTATTGTGCCAGTGTCAGTTGTCTTGTTTCATGCTTGCACAATGTGCATTAATGGTATGTACAGATACTTGCTACATATGACAGCTCACTTATGAATAACAGTGAAGCATTATGTGTAAAATGGTTACACACCATTGTAACAAAGTTACAAGTGTATCCATTTGTAGTGCAGACACACATTAACAGACTGAATTATATGTCAACATTACTCTGAAATCCAGATACATTGACTATAAAATTCCACATTAACGTATACAGAACTTGTACAATCTGCACACATAATTCTTTGCTGTACACTTTTTTAACTCTCTCTACCTAAACAATGCCACTGGCTGCTGATGGTAAAATATTAGCACATGTGTAATCATATCTTAAGGTGTTTACATTAGAATTAGAATTAGCAGTAGTCTATGTTGATCCATGCCAACCTTCACATAAGTAAGTTTTTTACATTTACAACCATGTATCTGATGGAATACAGAGCATATATGTGTTATGGTCATATTTAATGCATCATGATTTACACATTTGTCATGACAGTTCAAGTCCTTCGATCCTTATATGTATGATACAGGTTAATTATGAAACACATGTGGGAACAATCACATTATCTCTGGTGGAAACATGGCTTATAGAAATGGTTTTGAATCAAGGAGGTTTATTTGATGACACAGAAGAGATGGGAAGTGACAGACATTTGATGATACGAATACATATACAAAATAGTAAGAGATTAGTTTATGCTTCATTTCTGCACATATTTGTGTTGTGTTACACTTTGCTTTTTATCATAATTATTCTGGCAAGATCAATACAAGACAGTGTTCCTGACAGGGAACAAACACATTAATACAGATGCAGTGTAATAGTGTGCTAATAACATGTGTACCCAACACTTACACACAGAGTCATACAAAACATTCAAGAACATTTTGGCTTGGGTTGCCACCTTTTCAAATCCACAAAGTGGGGCATTTCTTTATAGAAACATGAGATTTTGCAGGACAAATCATACCCATGGCCAGTGCAAATGACAGAACTTCACTTTTTGCCAAAATAAAAGCTTATTCCTGTAGCATTTGAGTTGCTTATGCTTGTTCAGATAACATTTAGGTGTTTCAGATCCAAGAAAACTTAGGAAATATTTTTGTCCTAAATGTCAGGACATTTGCTATTTTTTTAGTTTTTTTTTTTTCCAATAGGACACGACTGTCCAAAGAGGAACTGTCCCTCACAAAAAGGAACAGGTGGTAACCCTAATTTTGGCACACATCCGGATTCAAACCTTGACAGTATTCCAAAACAAATCCCCAGCTCTGACTCTTAAAACCAAACCACAAAGGAGCTCCTACTTCACAAAGTTCAAATCTGACAACAGATTGAAGCAAAGGAGAATGTATGTGTCAGTCTTCATTACAGTCACGATAGCTGTAAAATCCCATACCATGTACATTATATCCAGTAGCCTAATAAATATGACACATTAAAAGTGATGATACCTATGTGGAAATAGAGAGAGACATGGAGAAAGAGATAAAAATGGACAAAGAATGTTATATTTTTGGGGGCATTTGTTAACATCTTTGGGGTATGTATTCCCATAGCACAATGTATTTATTTTAGCACATTTGCATGAAGTGAATATTGCTAGTGCAGATGAAATGAAAATCTTCAACTTTTGCCATATGAGGTTGAACATCCTTCACCATCTCTCAGCAGTGGCGCATGATGGCCAACGTCCATGCAAATACTGAGTTAAAAACTGAAGGCATTTTGATGGAACATTTCTGACCATGTGTTTTGAGTGTGATTTTATTTTTTGACCAGATTAAACATGTAAAAAAGGGGTTTATAGGATAGTAGTGAAAATGGTTGGTGCAAGCATAGGTTAGGACACAGGGGAAATAATACAGGAACGTGCAGGAGAGTGGTAGGAAAGCACCATAGTTACCAACTTCTTCATAACATAAAAGTAGCATTGTACACCCAATTTCATGACTTCAGAGTGTCACCACGGTAACAACAACAGAATACTGTTCTATTGCCAATTGAACCAAATCAATTGCATCAAGATGGCACGTAGGTGAAGTAGAGAGCTATGTAAGCAGAGTAGTTTTTATTTATTCATTCTTTTTATTTATTTATTTGTTTTTTGTGCCCTTTTTTGAGAGAGGGGGGAATGTTGGATAACGTGATTAGGAATGAGAGGGTCAGGTTGGTAGGGCTTATGTTAGGTTAGGGAGCAGGCTCAGACATACAGAACATACAAGACAGACAAGGATGGTGATGGACACAAAGGTTTGGGTGACATCATGATTGAGGATAGGTAGGGGACCTTGTAGGTGGATCCACATGCAGCCTGAGAACAGTGTGAATCTAGTCTTCACCCTCAGAAGTGTCATCACTGCTCCCTGTGCCAGTTCCCTGGGTCAGTGCCAGATGTGGCATCATTTTGGCAATATGACACGGGCCTTTTCAACTTTGCCAATTCAAGCTCCTATGCCCCTCTCAATTATGCCTTCCCCCAGCCCTGCCAACTCTTGATGAGTGACAAAATCACCACCTCCACTATTACTACTCCTGGAGGGTACCAATACACCAGCAGCCAAGGCAAAGCTACCTGACACATTTGGAGCAGGTAAGGCAGTTTTTGTGTAGGTAATACTGACCGGCTGTGATCCATACATGATTGGTGTCTGTGCTGCCTGTGGTGGTGTTGATGCAACCACCTGTGCAGGTATGGTTGAAAAAAACAAACTTAAATCAATGGCATGTCATTGTTCACAGACAATCTATTATAACATGTAAATGGCTGTAGAGAGGATGCTGTACCTATTAGAAATAAGCCCAAAATAAACTATAAAAACAAGCTACACTGGTAGAGTCTTAACCTCAACTGAGTATATAACAAAAAGAATAAAAAAATCTTGGCTAAAATCAGGATACCAGGTCCCATAATGATAAGAGCTCTCTAGTTCAAGTAAACAGGAAACAAAGAAAACTAATTACATCCAACAAGGCCAATTATAAGGTCAAGATAGTCTAATAGGCTAAAGACAACCACAAGGCCTTCTACAGTTATGCCTGAAACCTCTATGCACAGCACACACAAGTGTATCAAACTGATGGCTAATGGTGCGACCTTCACTTAGTAGAGTGACATGGCAAATTTACTGGCTGACAAATTCACCTCAAACTTCTGTAACAGCCTGAATGCAAAGAAGCACAGCCTTGCCAACTGCATTTGCACAACTGAAAGCATAGAAATGGTTTGGCAAGCACATTGGCACTGATTATAACAAAAAGCACAGAAGATGTGAAAATGCCAATGAGATTTGGCCGTGTATGGTGCTGAAACTATTGACAGATATTCCGATGTTAAGCAATGAAATGCTTCATAGTGTTTGCTATGATCTTGGTTGATTGGAAGAAAAATTTTATGAATTGTGACATATTGGCCTATTGGGATGTCCACACAGATAAGACTGACTAGTTCCACCTAGGAATCAAACCCATGAGTAAAACAAAGGATAACATGTTAAACTCTGCTTATATATCAGTACCACAGGAAAACCTACTGTTTATCATGGTGATTACTTCTATTGTAATGTAGCAACTACTGGAGATATATTTAAAAAAGATGACTATGTCTGTCACTTTAGCTAATCATGGGACTGCATTTCTATGTAGAAGGCAGTCTTTGTGTTTATAAATGCATGTCGCTGTCATGCAGTTGCATGACCTGAGTATTATATGGTGTGCTATGCTACATTAGGTATACTATCTTAAACACATAATTGTGATATCTGATAACACATAAGATTTATAAAAAAGAATATATTTATTGTGTACATTATACCTATGCATGTGCATTCTACATTAAATGTCATCATTGTCATGGTAAATTACACACATTTTATTGGACTTCTTTAGCAAGCATTAATGATACATTTGTTGCAATAGACATAGTTATAATACTCATTTCCATTTATTGTTATATTTCTTATCAAAATGTTGTGACAAATGGCATTTTGACCTGCTCTATAAACGTATCTCTAAACTGAACTTGAACCCTGCATCACTTGCCTTCTTTCTCTAAAATCACTGCACTTTCAGCTTGGGCCAAAAAGAAAGTTAGATATGTGGTGCACTTTTTTCATTGTGTACTATCCAGAGTGCTGACAGCCATGCACTGGTGAGAGGCTCATTTACACTACAAAGGGCAACCCAAATTAAAGTTTTCACTTTTATCTTTATGAAGTTAACCCCATATGTGGAATGCCAAGTGGAGCACAAATATAAAAGGCGTAAAAAAATTAAACAAAACATCTCCTTGTATTGCAAAGTAATACATTTAATGGCTATATGTAGCAAGGAACTGTAATCCGCGGTGGTGCAGTGGATAGCATTGCTGCCTCACAGCAAGAGGTTCTCCCGTTCGATTCTCAGCTAGTGTGCGGGGAGTGCCTTCTGTGGGAAGTCTGCATGTCCTCCCTGTGGGTTGAGTGGCATTCCAAAAGACATGCATGAATGGGCGTGCCTTCCTTGAAGGTTGGGCATCGAGCTGGCAACTCAACACTGTGAAAATCTACTACCAATCATTAGCAGACCACAGTTCCGCTGTGGCGACCCCTAACTGGGAAAAGCTGAAAGACAACAACATGGAGCAAGGAACTAATAGCATTAGCATGACACAGTCAACCTTTTCTCATCTGCTTTTAGCATCACTAGTAACATTTAGATTACTCATAAACAGGATTTCATGTCATGGCAATTGCTGTGAAAGAGGACACACACAAAATGACAGGAAGCAAATGTTGCCATTGTACATTTACTCTCGACATCAAAGTTTACAATATATTATATACTTGTCATCACGAATAATTGTGAGACATGGGTAAGTTCGACAGCATATATGACACATATGTCCATATAACTCATGCAACTGCCTTTATGTTAGCAGACTCTACAAAATGTCATATGCCACAACATCCATATGATAATTTTTATTACTAATGAGAAAAGGTGAGCTTGCAACAACAGTTTACAACAGCAACACCCTTTGTAAAATCAAATTACAAGGAATACAGGTACAATTTTTATCATGTATCACACTCTTTAACCTGTTCATTTCATAAACAATATTGGGTGTCAATATGTATTCTAGATCCAGTCACAAAAATTATTTCTAAACTGGACTTGAACCCTTCATTATGTGCTAACTTTCTTTAAGTTCATTTCACTTACACCTCATGCCACAGAGATAGTTAGCTAACAGGCACAATTTATTCACTGAGTACTATTCAGACTGCTGATGCCTGTGCAGCAGAACTAAGCGTATTTATTCTACAGAAGACAGCCCAAATTAAATTTTCCATTTTTTCCTTAGAATGTGAACTGCTGTTCACTAATACTAAATGCTGCCATTCAAGAGTGCTCAATGCCAAATGTGTGCAAATGATGAAGAGAAAAGAAAAAAAAATACTTATACAGAGGAATTATTATGAAACAACTAGTTAAAATGTACACATCTTGTATTTTCTCAACTTTGTTGTCTTGCAACATGACATATGCTCCTTAAACAGCATTATGTTCACACAAACATCACACTTTCTGGATTAGAACCCCAAGGCACTAAGACATTCACAGCACACACTTGAGATTATTATCAATATTTATCAAACACACACACACACACACACACACACAAACACACACACACACACACACACACACACACACACACACACACACACACTTGCGATTATTATCAGTATTTGCCAAATGCACATACACATGCCTATACTGTGCAGAAAAAATGTAGGTGACATATACTCAAGATGTGAATTAGTATTTGAAATTACAGGTGCAATAAATCCTAGCTCTAAAAGTTGTCATGTGTAATTTGCAATTAGATTTGTGGATGTCTGTGATACTGGCAACAGTTAAGGTAATCCTTCCACATGAAATATAAAATAAAAATTTGCAACACTGCATCTCTTTTCTTCTCTTTATTTTATGTGCATTATTTTCTTACATATGCTTCTCTGATAAGACTAGTAAACCAGAAAAGGCCCAAACAGAAAACTGAAAAAATAGTAGAAAAGACCCAACTCCAGTACTGAAAAAGTAATAGAATTTATTATAAACAGTACCACATATGCGCTTTCATCTCTCAAGGAGACTTCATCAGATAAAGTCATCATATACAATCACCCTTTTATAAAAAAAAAAAAAAAAAATGGTGGATGTTTTACTTCATTTCCTGCTTGTTAAAAACACATTAATATTTAAAGGTGCCAGCACAAATTCACCTTAAGATGTCAGCTTTCTCTTTCATTACGGGTCCAATAGATACCTGTAATGAACAGATTGTATATGATGACTTTTATCTGATGAAGTCTCCTTGAGAGATGAAAGTGCTTATGTGGTACTGTTTATAATAAATTTTATTACTTTTTCGGCACTGGAGTTCGGCCTTTTTTACTATTTTTCAGTTCTCTAATAAGACTGCTATGTGATTTGCTTTGCTGTTGATATACGTTTCAGTGAGCATTGTATTTCTTTAAAATTGCTAATTTTTACTCATAGGCACAGAGTGTGGTTATAAACAACTCATAGAAATGTTATGAAAGTTGATCTCCTATATTAGTCAATGTACTCACAAACTTTCTTTTAAGTCCTTTCTCTCTGATGCACCCTCAGTAAGGATGACTGAGTGTGAAACCACAATTGTTTCTGCAGTCAAACTAATCATTGATACTTGCAAGCCCTTAGCGGATAACACTTCTATATGCTTGTCCTTACATTGATAGCAGTGGCGGATTTAGGCAGGGGTGTGTGCCGGCCTCTTTTTAGACTTTTTTTTTTTGAAATGCATGTCTTACAGAGAATCCTGCCAACAAGGCGCCTAATACTGTACATTGGAGATGTGATTGTAGGTTGCAGTCAGGTAACTTATCTTTAAAACGATCCTCCAACTGCATCTCCATTGTAATTTAGGCACGTTGGTGACAGCTCAATAATGAGTAAGTTATTTACCTTGCGTCAGACTGTTCAAGACAGTTTAAAACCAGAAAATACTGCAAACTGTTCTTCTAGTGCAAGGGAGTGATCTGCATTGAGGTAATTTGTTAATTTTCATTGAAGTACCAATTATTTTCAAGACAAGAAAGAAGCGGTACAGTTGAGAGAGTGCTGCATCTGGCGCGCTTACAGCATAAATGGCTTGTTATGCTTTTATGTTCTAGTTCCTTTTCCACTTGACAATCAGAACACCTGGACAGTGTAAAATGGATGTGGTATATAATTTGCACAGTCTATGAAAGTTGAATATTATGTGCTTTGTGCAGTGGATTTTGAATTTTTCAAAGTATCATGGGGTATAGGAGTCAATTATATTTACACATTAGTAACCCCTTTACCTTCCACTTCAAAGCCTTCAGCAGCTTCCAGCATCACTGCCTTGTAATTCTCAAACTCTTTGTGGGAGAAATGTGGATAAAGCCTTAAAATGGGGGGAGGGGGCAAAGTCACAAATTTACATATTGTTCTTATAAACTTAGAAGGTTGCTAGAAAGACAGGATTTGTGTTGGCATGTATTTTTGAAGGATATGACATTGGAAACTCAAATGTATATCATTATTTAGTGACTTCATTCCTCAGTGAATTTACATAAAACCACAAATTTTACGAGAAACAGATCAGAATTATGAGGCAAAAAAATCTGAACATTCATTCTGTGAAAATCTAGGCAGTCTAATTGAGCTGGCACAAGCCTGTCATTTCGGCATTTCTTCTTTTCTTCCTTTTTTTTTTTGTGTGTAGTACTGAGTTATCTAGTCTAAAAAAAAAACAGCGTGTGGGAAAGGGAGGCCTACACTTGGTGGGGTGCAGGGCTACATAGTCATCTGAAAACTGGCTCTTAGTTCCAAAAAGTCCTGGCTTCACCCCTTGCGACAGAATGCCAGGATTTGTACAAGCTAGCAAAAATCTGGACAGCTGATAGATAACATATTATTAAATGATGTTTTCCTTAACGTCTGCAATTAAAGCATACTTATACCAATATAATAACACAGAATATTGTGTTATTTCAGAAAAATCAGATTTTATTGAAATCCCTGGTTTGGAAAGTAAGTACAGTTCTCTAATCCTTCATATTTGTAGCAGTAGTAAAAAAAAAAAAAAAAACACGACCATTACTTTCAGTCAGACAAACAGCAAGTATTTATATTTCTTTTCATTGCAGAGTCCCTTCTTATTAAACTAACGTAATAATAATAGTCCATAGAAAGTACAACTTTAGTGTCAACAACTATACAGATTTAGTTAGATTTCAAAGTACAATAATCATATGGGTAATATGGCAAAGTGGACATTTTGGCTCTGTCTTAGCATTGTCTTAATAACCTATCAGAAAGAAAATTGACTTTGTCCTTTCTTACTCTATGCTGAAATCCAGAAAAGCAGTACAAAGGAACATATGGGATCTGTTGTAGGGCAAACTGTTAATTGATACAAAAAAACTGAAATGCCACAAAATAAGCCAAACTTGAAAAAGGAAGCTGGCAAGACGATAAACCTCAGCAGATGCACCAATTCCAGACAGAGTGATGCTGATAAACTGCAAGTTAAAATTTTATTTAAAGCTCAACAATAATAGGCTTTTCGTCAGTGTCCCACACCAACTTCATCAGAAAAACAAACAACACATTCCAGCTTACACCTTAATAAAAAACCTCATAAATCACATGACTACTTAGCAATTAAGCCAATACATTCACAACACCTGCTCAAACCCTTCCCTGAGGACTCAACCTTACTGAACAAGGAGTAAAAGGAATATCCATACTTTTGTAAGCCATGCTGAAATAGATAAAAATCGATGCAATCTGCAAAAAATAAATACAATAAAATTACCTAACCAAACTTCTTAATTTTAAAATACAAGAAATGGATAACATTCCATTTAAGCCTGGATGATGATAAGCCTCTAGTTTTAGCTGCTATATTAATTCCTTTTGTTCTAAAAGTAACGTATCTGGACCCCCCTATTGGAAGAAACTACCTGATCAATGACTGAAAAAGAGAATTCATGACCCGGGTATTCCTTAACATGCCTGGCAAGCGCATTCTCCATCCTCTCTTTTTTGATGGCATAAAGGTGCTCATAAAAACGTTCCTGAAGTTTCCTGTCAGTTTTTCCTATATAAAACACCGGGCATGAAGAGCACCTAGCCAAATATACCACATGTGAACTGGCACAGTTAAATCTACCCCTGATGGGGTATTTGGTCTCGCCAATACTAAAAAAGGTCCCTGCTTTAATAAACCTACAGTATTTACACATATTGCATTTGTACATCCCCCTAACTGGGGCATGGTTCGATTTCATCTGTAGAATACTCTTCAGATTCAACTCCCTTCTAAACACCACCTTGGGTGTGATCTCAAATTGTGAGTTACCTTGAAGGTCTAAACGTAAAATACTCCAATTTTTCTTTATGATGGAGGAAATGGCCCCTGCATCAACAGTGAAAGTTGTAATAAAACTGTAAAGGTAATTCACATGGGCTTGCATATGGGATGGCTCGGGGTTCTGGGGTGCTACATTATTGCCCAAAATTGGTACATAGAACCCATTCTTCCTCTTACTGCAAACATCCTTGACCAATTCTGATATGAGATGGTCTGGGTATCCCGTGTTCAAATAAAGGCCACAAATAAGCTCACATTCTTCAAGGAAGTCGCTGAACTTAGACACCATCCTCGCCACCCTCACCAACTGCCCCTTTACTATCGACCTCTTCTGATGGAAGGGCTGACTGCTCTCAAAATGTAAATAACTGTTAGAAAAAGTTACTTTACGATGAATTTTGGCAGTCAAACAGCCTAGAGGGATATCCTTAAATAACTCCACAGCTAAGTAAGAGATCCTCTCCTTAGAAAAATTGAATGTAAATTTCAAAAAACTGGTGGAGGTATTAAAACTATCTAACAGTGTCTCTGCCACTTCCCTCTCCCCCTGTAGGATGACAAAAAATATCATCCAAGAATCTAGTATAAAGCAGGGTTTTCTCCTGAATGATAGGATTAGGGAAAACAGACTCTCACTCCCAGTAAGTCATCACCAAATTAGCAACGCTGGCCCCACAAGGAGACCCCATAGAGACCCCTATTAATTGGTGGAACCAACGACTGTTGAAGGAGAAAAAATTACAAGTCAGAATGATGTCCAATAACTCCCTCACCATCAGAATGTCTGCAGCAGGTGCCTGTTTGATGGTCATGATAGCTTCAATCCTTTCTAATGCTATGGAATGAGGGATGGAAGAGTACAAATCAATAACATTGATTGTCAAGAAATTACTCTCCCCTGTACAAGGAGTACGATTAACCCTCTCAAGAAATGACTTTAGAAATGTGGGACTCACTGGACACATACTTTTTCAAAATCACGTCCACCACCTTCGCCCCAGCGTAAGTCACACTGCCCCTTGCACTCACCAACTGGGGCATGGGGGGGGGGGGTCATGCACATTCTTATGAATCTTCGGATTGCCTACAGATATAGTTAAAAACTTCCACATTAATGACTCCATTAATGAACATGTCACTGAAATAAGTACAGACCCTGGTCACACTCTGATTCAACTCATTTTTCGAAACCTCCCTATAGGTTTCAGATGCCAGAATATTTTCCATTCTCTGAATGTAATATACCTCTTCCATCACTGTCAGTCATCCTCCTTGTCTGGCTGCATAACCCTCACAGAAAAATTGGTTAACAATTCTAAAAGACCCTTCTCATCTTTGTTGATATTATAAGGGACAATTTGTTTACATTTCAATAAATGACGAATGTCTAAGTCACACAGTCATTCAAAAAGACAAAGAGAATGATGTAAAGGGGGATTAAATGTACTTGGAATGTGAAAATCCTTCGGCATCATGACCTGATCACAAAAAATAAGCTGGAAATTAAGCTTTCTAATAAAAAGCTTGAGGTCAATCAAGGTATTGGCCACTTCTGCCCTCCTACAGGGTACAAATGTCAAACCCTTAGCCAGGAGATCCACCATTGGTGGGGTAAAAACAAACCCTGAATAGTTGTAAATCTTAAAGTCCTTTCCAATGTTGGTAACAATCTGACATGGGCTCATTACTGGGAATACTGTAGAAAAGACAGGCGAACCTAATTCCTCCTCCTGGTTCTATATCTCTGCCTCCTCCCCGGAGAGGGTTGATGGGTTGAGGCATTGTCCTGAAAATTGTGATCTTCGGCTTCTGGTACTAAATCAGATGGTTGGTTCAGAGAAGACAACCGGTCACTGTGCCGAGTCTGATTCTGTTGTACTGAACCACCAGGAGCATCCACCTCATTCCCAAATGATGACCTATTGGTCCTAGAAGTATCTATAGCTGGCATAGGACCAAAGGAAAAGGGAGCTGGAGATAAGAAATTGCCTTGGGATCTGGGTGGTTTGGGATAAGCCACCCCCTCCCTATAAGCCTTCAAGTCCCTCTGAAGTTTCCTAATTTTATTAGAATTGATTTTATGCAATTGCTGATAGATGCTGGTGAAAATACGGTCGTAATCATATCTATTTCTGGTAAAGTTAGAATCATGTCTTACAGCCTCATCCAGCACGGTAAGCTCCCAAGACAATACACTGATGGCCTCCTTATAATGTTTACAAATAAAATTAAGTAATACAAAGCCGTGTCCATCGAACAGCAAAAGTAAATCCTTGTGGAAGGCAGAGCCTTCCTCTAATCCTGTAGGATACTGCCAGGATCGGAGCCCCTTGGGAACCACTTTGGACCACTGGCACTCCTCGAAGTAAGCTACTTCCAGCTGTAACTTCCTCATCTTTATTAATTTGTGGTCAAACATATTTAATTTCTGTGCCAAATCCACTTCCCATAAAGAGCCTGGATGACTAGGACTCCCTTCTGATACTTCATTGAACAAAAACAGCCGATTTAACCAAATGTTTAAATTAGACCATACCTGGCCTTGCAACAAATCACTCATCCCCTTTGCTTCTATTATACCGACTCCATCCGATCTGCCAGTATCCAAATGCGGTGAAGCAGCAGAAACTCCACAATCAGCCCCTGTCGGTCTATTCTGTGGTTTTTCACCAATCGCATTCGCACAGCAAACATCCGTTGCTGTAACAGACGACTGGAAAAGTTGAGCCCCAGCAAGGTTGGAAGAAGGAGTCCACCCCTGGAGAATGTCACTGCCAAACAAAGGCTGCGAGGACCCCACCAAATTTTCCATACCTCATGAAAGAGAATCAACCTTCTGGGTGAGCAGATTGATCAAAACAGTTAAATCTCCCACTTCTACCTGCAGGGAAGGCTCAGGTTGTACATCAGCCATGGCTCCCAAACCACAACAACCACAAAAAAACTGCAATGCCGCAAAACAAACCAAACATGAAAAAGGAAGCCAGCAAGACGATAAACCTCAGCAGATGTACCAACTCCAGACACAGTGATGCTGATAAACTGCAAGTTAAAATTTTATTTTAAGCTCAACAAAAATAGGCTTTTTGCCAGTGTCCCACACCAACTTCATCAGAAAAACAAACATCACATTCCAGCTTACTCCTTAATAAAAAGCTGATAAATCACATGACTACTTAGCAATTAAGCCAATACATTCACAACACCTGCTCAAACCCTTCCGTGAGGACTCAAACTTACTGAACAAGCAGTAAAAAGAAATATCCATACTTTTGTAAGTCATGCTGAAATAGATAAAAATAGATGCAATCTACAAAAAGTAAATGCAATAAAATTACCTAACCAAACTGTTTTGATCAATCTGCTCACCCAGAAAGTTGATCCTCTTTCACGATGTATGGAAGATTTGGTGGGGTCCTCACAGCCTTTGTTTGGCAGTGACATTCTCCAGGGGAGGACTCCTTCTTCCAACCTTGCTGGGGCTCAACTTTTCCAGTCGTCAGTTACAGCAACGGATGTTTGTTGTGTGAATGCAATTGGTAAACAACTGCAGAATAGACTGAAAGGGGCTGATTGTAGAGTTTCTGCTGCTTCACCGCATTTGGATACCGGCAGATCGGATGGAGTCAGTATAATAGAAGCAATGGGATGAGTGATTCGTTGCAAGGCCAGGTATGGTCTAATTTAAACATTTGGTTAAATCGGCCGTTTTTTGTTCAACAAAGTATCAGAAGGGAGCCCTAGTCATCCAGGCTCTTTAGGGGAAGTGGATTTGGCACAGAAATTAAATATGTTTGACCACAAATTAATAAAGATGAGGAAGTTACAGCTGGAAGTAGCTTACTTTGAGGAGTGCCAGCGGTCCAAAGTGGTTCTCAAGGGGTTCCGATCCTGGCAGTATCCTACAGGATTAGAGGAAGGCTCTGCCTTCCACAAGGATTTACTTTTGCTGTTTGATAGACACAGCTCTGAATTACTTAATTTGATTTGTAAACATTATAAAGAGGCCATCAGTGTATTGTCTGGGGAGCTTACCATATTGGATGAGGCTGTAAGACATAGGTTCATAGGTTCATAGGTTCATACTAGGCTATCTGCCCTAGGGCATTTATAAGCCTAGCCAGAGTGTGTGTGGCTTTCACCACCCCTTAGGATGAGAATACTATACCCATTAGTTTGCTGTGCCTCTGTCCAGCAGTGACACAGAGATGATTCCCGGGGTAAACCTACGATCTCCCATCCACTCGTCAAGATTTCTCTTGAACAGAGTCAGTGAGGGGCTCTGCCTCACATGGACTGGGATTCTGTTCCATAGTGTAGGGAGTCTCTGGGTGATGAATCTGTCCCTCCAGCACGTCCTATTTATATCCGTGTTGAGGCTTAAGTCTCATGCTCTCGTGGCTCTGGTGGATTTGGATTTTTTGAGGTGGAGCATGTCCATTAATTCCGGGTTGGACATGGCCTTGTATGTCAGGCACAGATCACCTCTGAGCAGATGGTATGCGACTGATTAGAGCTGGAGTTTCTTCAGTCGGGCATCGTATGACATATGTTTGAGCCCCTTTATCCTTTTGGTGAGGAACTTTTGGGGTCTTTCCAACTGCTGCAGGTGTCGGGTAAGGTACATTCGGAATGGGGCGTTGTACTCAATCATTGGTCTGATAAGTGAAGAATACAGGGGTACAATGACCTCTCCTGATCTGGCTGTGAATCCCTTCATGATCAGGTGGGCAATGTAGAAGGTCTTCCTAACCACTTTGGCAATGTGAGTGTCAGAAGAGAGGTTACTGTCAACTTGGGTCCCCAGGTCCCTGATAACTTCTTCCATGTTTAATGGATTACCACCTATGTGGTAATTAGGGGTTACCTTGTTTTCCCCAAAGGATATGACTATACATTTTTTGGCATTTAGCTTAAGGCCATGGCTCTGGCACCAGTTATCCATTTCTATGAGACCTCTCTGGAGGATGTCTGTGTCTGATGGAGTGTCAATTATGGTGCCCAGTTTGCAGTCATCTGCAAATTTTGTCAGCCACAATCCCCCTATGTTTGCCTGCACTTCAGAAAAATAAATGCCGAACAAGAGGGGGCCCAGGACTGAGCCCTGTGGGACACTGCTCGTGACCGGCTTAGAGTCTGACATGGCACCAGCAACTCTAACCCTGTGTGTTCTGTCCTTGAGCCAGTTTGCAACCCATCTTGTGACATATGGGTTTACATCTAAGCTGGTGAGCTTTTCTATGATGCCCGAGTGGGGTATTGTGTCGAACGCTTTTGCTAGGTCAAGGTAGGCTGTGTGAACTGCCTTACCCTCATCAATGGCCTTAGTGACTGTTTTGAAAAAGTCGACCAAGTTCAAGAGGCAGGATCTGCCCTTGACAAAGCCAAATTGGGTAGGATCCAGTGTCTGTAGGTCCCCAATGTCTTTATTTATGAGTTCCATTATGATCCTCTCCATAGCTTTGCAGACAAGGCTCGTCAAGCTTATGGGGCAGTAATTTCCAGGGTCCGTAGAAGCACTGCCTTTGTGGAGTGGGACCACAGTTGCCGTACGCCATTCTTTGGGTACATATCCTGTAGAAAGGCTAAGATTAAACAGCAGCCTTATGTGTGGGTTTAGTTCCTCATTGAGTTTGTGTAGCACACAGCCGGGGACACCGTCCGGTCCCATTGATGCTGTGTTTTTTGCTTTAGAGAGAGCAGCTCTCACCTGGGCATCTGAGATGTTTGGGAGGCTAGACTCTGGTGGGATAGATATTTCTCCTTTTGGCGGGGAGGGAGGGGAGAAATTTGCACTGGACCTGTGTGCCAGTATGTTGGCATTGTCTGTGGGTTCAGTGACTTTTTTATCATTTTGGACTAATTCTGAGCATATCTGGGAGTTTCCACCCAGGTTTCTAACATAGCTAAAGAAGGCCTTATGATTGTCTTTTGTGTCATTAGCGATTTTTCTCTCAAAGTTGGCCTTGGTTGATTTTATGAGTGATCGTAGTTTTTTGCTAGTATTGATCAGAGATGCCTTCCCTTTTAGGGATTTTGCTCTGTCATGTAGTAGCTTTCTCCTCTTGTTGTAGAGTTTGTTTATGGCTGGGGTCCACCAGACTGGGTGCCTGCCTTTGGTGGAAAGGATCTTGATTTTATTAGGGATTGCTTGATCCATACATTCCTGGAGGTGCTCGTAGAAGGCATTTGTAAGGGTTTCAGCAGCGTGGGTTGTGGTTTCCACTGGCTCGGGGGCCTTGAAGGATACCACTCCAGTCTTAGGAAGTGTGAAGTTTGCTTTTGAGAAGTTCTTTACTGTGGACTTTTTTGCTGGGGGTGGGGGCGGGATGTGGATCTCCAATGAGATTAATTTATGGTCTGATCTCACCAATGAGGGATATACTTCCGGTGTGGAGCATTTTGTCCCCATGTTTGTGATGATCAGGTCTAGTATATTTTCTCCTCTTGTGAGAATGGTGACTAGTTGTTCCATAGCATTTGAGTTTATGAACTCCAGGAACCTTTGGGCTAGGGTGTTGGGGCTTGAGTAATGTTCCCAGTCTATGTTTAGGTAGTTGAAGTCACCCAATATGATGGCGTTTGGAGAGACATTCATACTCTCCAGTGTCTTCAGGAAGGCTGTGTGGGTTTCCTGAGTTTGAGAAGGTGGTCTGTAGCATGCTACAAACTGTAGGGCAGTTTTACCTATGGTTAATTGCACCTGGATGGTCTCCGATGCTTCGTGCATTGCCACTAACCTGGAGGTGTGGGTATCCTTTATGAATATGGATACTCCCCCTCCTTTTGTGGTTCGGTCCGGATTTTGGGGCCGGAACGTATGATATGAGGTATAACCTGATAGTGCTGGGGTGCTCTCAGGAGCCTTGAACCAGGTTTCAGTCACAGCACAGACATCGATGTTCTCCATACTGAGGAGGGCTTCGAGGGCATGCATCTTGAGGTTTAGACTTCTGGCATTGAGCAGTATTGCCCTTAGTTTTTCTCCATTTTTGTTTTCTAGGGCGGTAGGTTTATCATTTGAGCCTTGCCTAAAAAAGGCACTATGGGGGTGGCAAGAGCCTTTGCTAATATCCGGAAGCCCAGGGGTGACAGGTGCAAGCCATCCATTGTGAAGCAGCGTGGCTTGTCAAGCATGTCATCCCAGGCAGACAGACATTGGATCCCCTTAGAATTCTAACTTTACCAGATATAGATATAATTATGACCATATTTTCACCAGCATTTATCAGCAATTGCATAAAATCAATTCTAATAAAATTAGGAAACTTCAGAGGGACTTGAAGGCTTATAGGGAGGGGGTGGCTTATCCCAAACCACCCAGATCCCAAGGCAATTTATCTCCAGCTGCCTTTTCCTTTGGTCCTACACCAGCTGTAGATACTTCTAGGACCAATAGGTCGTCATTTGGGAATGAGGTGGGTGCTCCTGGTGGTTCAGTCCAACAGAAACAGACTTGGCACAGTGACCGGTTGTCTTCTCAGAACCAACCATCTGATTTAGCACCAGAAGCCGAGGATAAAAATTTTCAGGACAATGCCTCAACCCATCAACCCTCTCCGGGGAGGAGGCAGAGATATAGAACCAGGAGGAGGAATTAGGTTTGCCTGTCTTTTCTACATTATTCCCAGTAATGAGCCCATGTCAGATTGTTACCAACACTGGAAAGGACTTTAAGATTTACAACTGGTCAGGGTTTGTTTTTACCCCACCATTGGTGGGTCTCATGGCTAAGGGTTTGACATTTGTACCCTGTAGTAGGGCAGAAGTGGCCAATACCTTGACTGACCTCAAGCTTTTTATTAGAAAGCTTAATTTCCAGCTTATTTTTGGAGATCAGGTCATGATGCCGAAGGATTTTCACATTCCAAGTACATTTAATCCCCCTTTACATCATTCTCTTTGTCTTTTTGAACAACTGTGTGACTTAGACATTCATCATTTATTGAAATGTAAACAAATTGTCCCTTATAATATCAACAAAGATGAGAAGTGTCTTTTAGAATTGTTAACCAATTCTTCTGTGAGGGTTATGCAGCCAGACAAGGGGGGAGGACTGGTAGTGATGGAAGAGATAGATTACATTCAGAGAATGGAAAATATTCTACCATCTGAAACCTATAGGGAGGTTTCGAAAAATGAGTTGAATCAGAGTGTGACCAGGGTCTGTACTTATTTCAATGACATGTTCATTAATGGAGTCATTAATGTGGAAGTTTTTAACTATATCTGTACCGCTAACCCCAGGATACCTGTCCTGTTTGGCAATCCGAAGATTCATAAGAGGGTGCATGACCCCCCCCATTTGCCAATTGGTGAGTGCAAGGGGCAGTGTGACTTATGCTGGGGCGAAGGTGTTGGACACGATTTTGAAAAAGTATGTGTCCAGTGAGTCCCACATTTCTAAAGACTCCCGGTCATTTCTTGAGAGGGTTAATCATACTCCTTGTACAGGGGAGAGTAATTTCTTGACAATCGATGTAAATGATTTGTACTCTTCCATCCCTCATTCCATAGCGTTATAATGGATTGAAGCTATCATGACCATCAAATAGGCACCTGCTGGGGACATTCTGATGGTAAGGAAGTTATTGGGCATCATTCTGACGTGTAATTTTTTCTCCTTTAACAATCGTTGGTTCCACCAATTAATTGGGGTCCCTATGGGCTCTCCTTGTGGGACGAGCATTGCCAATTTGGTGATGACTTACTGGGAGAGAGAGTTTGTTTTCCCTAGTCCTATCATTCAGGAGAAAACCCTGCTTTATACTAGATTTTTGGATGATATTTTTATCATCCTGCAAGGGGAGAGGGAAAAGGCTGAGACACTGTTAGATAGTTTTAATACCTCCACCAGTTTTTTGAAATTTACATTCAATTTTTCCAAGGAGAGGATCTCTTACTTAGCTGTGGAGTTATTTAAGGATATCCCTCTAGGCTGTTTGACTGCCAAAATTAATCGTAAAGTAACTTTTTCTAACAGTTATTTACATTTTGAGTGCAGTCACCCCTTCCATCAGAAGAGGTCGATAGTAAAGGGGCAGTTGGTGAGGGTGGCCAGGATGGTGTCTAAGTTCAGAGACTTCCTTGAAGAATTTGAGTTTATTTGTGGCCTTTTTTTGAACAGGGGATACCCCGACCATCTCATACCAGAATTGGTCAAGGAAGTTTGCAGTAAGAGGAAGAATGGGTTCTACGTACCAATTTTGGGCAATAATGTAGCACTCCAGAACCCTGAGGCATCCCATATGCAAGCCCATGTGAATTACCTTTGCAGTTTTATTATAACTTTCATTGTTGATGCAGGAGATACTTCCTCCATCATAAAGAAAAAATGGATTATATTATGATTAGACATGCAAGGTAACTCACAATTTGAGATCACACCCAAGGTGGTGTTTAGGAGAGGGTTGAATCTGAAGAGTATACTACAGATGAAATCGAACCATGCCCCAGTTAGGGGGATGTACAAATGCAATATGTGTAAATACTGTAGGTTTATTAAAGCAGGGACCTTTTTTAGTATTGGGGAGATCAAATACCCCATCAGGGGTAGATTTAACTGTGCCAGTTCACATGTGGTATATTTGGCTAGATGCTCTTCATTCCCGGTGTTTTATATAGGAAAAACTGACAGGAAACTTCAGGAACACCTTTATGAACACCTTTATGCCATCAAAAAAGAGAAGATGGAGAATGCGCTTGCCAGGCATGTTAAGGAATACTCGGGTCATGAGTTCTCTTTTTCAGTCATTGATCAGGTAGTTCCTTCCAATGGGGGGGGGGGGTCCAGATACGTTACTTTTAGAACAAAAGGAATTAATTTGGCAGCTAAAACTAGAAGCTTATCATCATCCAGGCTTAAATGGAATGTTATCCATTTCTTGTATATTAAAATTAAGAAGTTTGTTAAGGTAGTTTTATTGTATTTATTTTTTGCAGATTGCATCTATTTTTATCTATTTCAGCATGGCTTACAAAAGTATGGATATTCCTTTTACTCCTTGTTCAGTAAGGTTGAGTCCTCAGGGAAGGTTTTGAGCAGGTGTTGTGAATGTATTGGCTTAATTGCTAAGTAGTCATGTGATTTATGTGCTTTTTATTAAGGTGTAAGCTGGAATGTGTTGTTTGTTTTTCTGATGAAGTTGGTGTGGGACACTGATGAAAAGCCTATTATTGTTGAGCTTAAAATAAAATTTTAACTTGCAGTTTATCAGCATCACTGTGTTTGGAATTGGTGCATCTGCTGAGGTTTATCGTCTTGCCAGCTTCCTTTTTCAATTTAAACTGTTAATTGATACTTCTGCATTTCTGGTTTGCTTGCTTTCCATTGTCTCCAAAGTAATTGTGGTTGCAGTGCTGTTGTCAGCTAGGGGGCATAGAACAGCATGGCTGCCTCACCTTTGGACATGAAACTGAAAATGACAGAGCAGTTCTCTTATGTAGTAGGTGTGCCCTTTCTTTTGCAGTGCTGTTATTCTCAAAATATATTAATGGGGAAATATTTAGCAATGCACACTGACTTTTTATTTGTGTGTAGTACATGGAAAATGTCAGAAATGCTTTTTTGTAAGTGGTCACAGGGTAAGATTAACCGATTTGATCAAAACAGCTCAAATGAGCAAGTGGAGATGGATTAAACCTTGCTGCCTTAGCCACTAGACAAGATTTATCTTTAAAAGTCCTTATATTGAACATAAAGAGGTAAATTTGCCCATTTGTGTCTCGCGTTTACAGTTAAGTTACTCAGTCAAGTCATATGAATGTTTTCAAATTAAAGATAAGTGCCTGTCAACTGAAAGAATAAGAAAATAATTTGTTCTCTTTCCATGTAGAAAATCTAATTTCTGATTTACACACACAAACACACACGCCCACACACTCATACAAACACACTCACCCACATACACACACACACATACACAGACACACACACACAAACACACACACACACACACACACACACACACACACACAAAAACACATTCAGTCATCTAGGTTAAAACTGAAAAGAGTATTTTATATGGAGATCAAGTTTTGGGGGTATTTTCCCAATGATGCTGCACATTTCATTATAGCTGCTGCTTGTCACTTCCACCTTCACAGGGCTCTTACAGCCAATGTTTGTAACACCGTGTCCCTTGTCCAAGTCAGTGTTGTAAGAATGCAATTGACAGCAGTCATCTGACTCACTGCAGCTCAGATAGGTATTCTGACACCTTCCCACTCCAACAAGAGACGCTGGTGGACACAAACCCATTTAAATTGTTATGCTGGAGCTTGGAGGTTCACTGCCCAAGTCTATAAATGATGTCAAAGCAAACTGTTTCTGAAAAAGCAGTTTTTAATATAGCTAATAAGGCAATAAAATCATGGAGTACTGGTTTACATTGCCTTTTACTCAGCTGTCCTGCTGACAAAAAACATTTGAGATCACCCCTTTCAAGACCATTTTAGATAATAGAATTGATGTAACTGAACGAAGTGGCCACTGAACCACCTTTTCTGTCTTGTCACCCCTTTCAAGATCCTTTTATGCAATAGAATGGATGCAGCTGAAGTGGTCATTGAACCTCCATTCCTGCTCTTAGAATCGGGATTGTGAGCACTATGAAGAGCAACTTGCAAAACACAATATGATCTATAAGACTTGCAAGCAACAATTGCATCTGAGAATACATTTTACTGTCCGTACTAACCTGAACACTGATTTTGTAATGAATATTAGCAGGTGCTACAAATTACCTTTTTCAAGACCTTACAATAAGTGAAGTGTGTGTGTGTGTGTGTGTGTGTGTGTGTGTGTGTGTGTGTGTGTGTGTGTGTGTGTGTGTGTGTGTGTGTGTGTGTGTGTGTGTGTGTGTGTGTGTGTGTGTGTGTGTGTGTGTGTGTGTTCTTATTGAGCGTCTGCGTGTTTTATAGTACTAGTTTAATTATAAATTATTCAAACTACTTAAAACTAAAATCTGCTTATATTTCCCTTTAATTTTTAAATTATAACAATGTCCTTAGTGCCTACATCTGACATTCAATGCTTAGTGCACAGCAAATAGTTATATACCAGGAATGCCGACCAGTTTAGCTTATTTTACACTATGAGGAAAAAAATAAACCATGATATTTTAATTGCAGTATGAATCAGAGACTCTATAATTAAAATGCCAATTCTTTTTTTTTTTAAACAAGTTTATTGTTTTTAACATACAAAATAAATATCATAACAATTTTATACAAGTAATTAAAATAGAAATGGTTATAACATTCAATAAAATAACCAAAGTATTTACAAAGACATCCACTACAATCAAATCAATTAATTAAACTAAAATACCATGCTATTGAAGCTAAGATTTTTTTAACAGATTTTGTAAAGTATCCCATATAATATAGTAAGATGTTTTTCTAGTTGTTCTTGATTTTATTGTCATCAATTCCATATAGCACACTACATTCATAACATTTTTAAATTCATTAAACGAAGGAGGAGTATCTGAAATCCAATTTCTGGTTATTATTTTTCTAGCTACTGCTAGAATAGACCATAACAAGGGAAGCTTAACCTTTTTAACACCTTGAGGAACAGGAGTGTTGAATAATATAAGAGATTTAGAAATAATGAAATTATCTGTAAAAAGAGCCTGCAAAAAATCATTGATTGACTTCCAATATTCTTTCAATTGTATACAGTCATAAAACATATGTGCCCAATCAGCATTAATTTTTACATTACATATTTTACATAGATTGTCTTTATTATTTATTTTATTCATCGTCAAAGGTGTATAAAAGGATCTATGTAAAAATTTCCAAGTAAAAAGTCTCCAAATAATGGAAGAAGTAGTTTTATAGGCAGATTCCAATATATATGGTTTATCTTGTTGATTTGGTGATTCACCATTAATGGAAGTGAAATAATTCCAATAGGTATCTACACTGTAATAAGTTTCTTCTCTGATAATTTTATGTATGTATGAAAGCTTACCTTTATCAGAAACTTTATGTTGTAAATTTAATATCAAGTAATCAATCAGTGTTGGAATAGATTCTTTAACTGTTATAGACATTAAATCAATTTTATTAATAAGATGTTGTCTAAAGGTCTGAACTTCTAACCAACAAGTTTCTATCAGATCAAATTCTTGTCTTAAGAAGTCTAAATTTTTAACTTTATTATCAGATAGCAACTGATACCAGTACTTTAGATCATTTTCTGTGACTAAATGAGTTCTTTCAGAAGTGGATGACAAAAGCATACCTTGTGTATACATTACAGGGAATATAATAAAATTCCATTCCTTATACTTAGGATGCATGAATATAAAATTACGATAACTAATAATAATGTTTAATGGATAACTAACTATATATTTTGGTGCAATAGGTGAAGTACAAAATTCTTTTAGTAACCATAACATGGAGTTATTTACAATCATATTTTTATGTGTTAAAGAGATTTTCATGAAGTGAATACTAATTAGTTCCCAGTAATCTTTCCATTTTGCAACACATGACTGATCTATTAACAAAGTAATAACTTTTATAATAGAAGAGATAGTATATAAGTTAAAGTCTGGAAAAGAAATGCCCCCTTGAGACCAGCTATTACTATATTTCTTTAATGCAATCCTAGGTCTATTAGGTGCCCTTAAGAAATTTAACATTAGTGTATTCAATTTCTTGATAATTATTTTTGTAGGTGGGAGTATTATTGATTGTATTAAGTATAATATCTTGGGGAATATTATCATTTTAATAATTGTAAGTCTCTCTTCCATAGTAAAAAACATATTATTCCAGGTATTAAAAAGATTTTGTATATTAAGAAGACAGGTATTATAATTATTATGTATAATAGATTTGATATCCTTAGTTAATATCATACCTAAGTAAGTTATCTGACCTGAATTGGGTATATATTTACTAAAATCACTAATGAGAACATTTTTTTATGTATATATAGGTAGTATTTTAGTTTTTTCTTCATTGAATATTAAACCAGAAATATTTTTAAAATTCATCATTTTATCAAATAGGGATTACATAGAAGAATTAGATCCTGCTGATGTAATTAGAACATCATCTGCAAAAAGTTGAATTTTAGATGTTGTATTTTCATCTATATCAAATCCTTCTATATCAGTACTGTTTCTGATCAGATTAGCCCAAGGCTCCATTATTAAAGTAAATAATAATGGAGAGAGTGGACACCCTTGTTTTGTACCTTTTAAAATGGGTATTTTTTGTGAGACATATGTTCCTATCTTAATGTAAGCCAATGTTCCTTTATATAAATGTTCAATTAGATTTACAAATGCATCTGAAAAGTTTGTGCACTTCAGTAAGATAAACAAGTAGTCCCAACTTACTGAATCAAATGCTGAACTTATGTTGAGACTAATAAGTGTTAAATCATTCTTTCTCCTATTTGCTAAATCAATTAATGTTAGAGTTCTCCTTATATTATCAAAAGTATTTCTATTTACAATGAAGCCTGTCTGATCTATATCTGTAATGCCTGGGATGATTGCCTTCAATCTATCAGCAAAAATACTCATAAACATTTTATAATCAACATTAAGTAATGAAATAGGTCGATATGAAGTGCATCTAGTTGGATCTTTATTGGGTTTTAAAATTGGTGAAATAAATGTGTATTGCCAAGATGGGGGAGTTATTAACTAATTTTGGGCCAAAATAAAAACCTTATGTATTAATGAGTATGTACTTTTAGAAAGAATTTTATATATCTCTGGTATAATACCATCATTACCTGGTGCTTTGTTTGATTTAAGCTTGTTTATTTGTGTAACAACCTCTGTATATGAAATATTTTTATCCAATAGTTTAGTCTGTTGTTTATTAAGTTTTTTATTCATGTTTGTAGTTATAAATTTCTTTATTTTATCTTTAGGTTCCATGTTAATGTTATTATGATTAATTTTGTGAAAGTGATTTCTAAATTCATCTAATATTTCTGGTAGACTAGAAACATTCTTCTTTTTCCTTAGAGAGAAAATTTATTTGATATGATTTTGCTTATTCAACCTTTTTGTTTTATTTTTAAGTCTATGTAAGTATTTGGGACTTATTGAGTAGGACAAAAACTTGTATTTCTCTAAAGTTATTTTAACTTTATGAGTTAAAATTTCTTTGTATTTCTCATTTAGTTTGTTTATTTCTTCAATTACTTTTTTGTCCATAATATTTTCTTTATTATTATGCTTATAAGAGTCTAATTTACTTTGAATATCTAATAATTCCTTATCCCAAGATTTCCTTTTATTATTATACCATCTGATACTTTGTCCATATAGATATGATTTTAAAGCATCCCAAACATAAACAATGGAGACTTCAGGAGTATTATTTATGTCTAAAAAATGTTGCACTTCTGAAAGTATATAATCTTTATAGTCTTTTAGTTGAGTTAAGTATGCTGGTATCCTTCTGATCTGAACATTGTAAGTACTTTTTATCATGAACTCAAAGACAATTGAATTATGATCTGATATAGGACATGAAATGATTTTAGAATTAATTAATTCTGTTACCATCTGGTTAGAAATAAAGAGTCTATCTATTTTAGAATAAGTTTTATATCTGTTAGAAAAAAGGTGTATGGTAATGATTTTGAGTCTATCTGATTATTAATATCATTTAAATGATAAGAATTAACAAAGTCCTTTAAATGTTTTGCATTAGATGTAATTTTCCTATTTCCTTTATTAGTAGTATCTTTTTCATGTAGGATACAATTAAAGTCACCTGCTAAAATAATATCTCCTATAGAGAATGATATGATCTTATTAAGATGGTATTTCACTGTATTAATACCAATTCCTGGTATCCAATATACATTGATTAATGTATATGTCTTTCCATTAATTTGTATTGTAACCATACAAAACATTCCTTTATCATCTTCATAAGACTTAATAGTTTTAGGTATGGGCATACTTTTATTCCATAAAATAGCCACTCCTCTTTTTTCTGAGTGTGCTCTGAACTAACTAATACTGTATATTTATTAGTGGCTAATTTATCAATATCCTTTTTCAAGAGATGTGTTTCTTGAAGGAATACTAAGTTGGCCTTATGTAAATTAATGTATCTCATTAAGCTTGCCCTTTTACATGGATTATTCAGTCCATTAATGTTTAAAGAAATTCCTTTTAGAGAAGTCATTTGGCATTTTTAAAACATATAAAACTTATAATCAGAATAACAATTAACAAAATAAGTAATGTTATACCTCCTCCTTTAGGTGTACCTTTAAATATAGCTGTATTTATTGAGGCTCTTATGGGATTTTGTATAAGCTTCGTTTTTGTTTGTAGTGACAATGAGTTTATAAAATGTATCGTGGATGTCAGAACTATATACAAACAACAGTAAACAGAAGAAAATAATATAAGGATTAAACCTTGCACCCAGCCTGGAGTTAAAAACTCCAACTTTGAGTAGCACATACCACTCAAGTTAACCCCCTACCCTAAGCAGCAGTACCTCAGCTGCCACCTTATCAATTTAATATTGGTTATTATTAACTAAAGTTAACCTCTTTCAATTAGATTATCTAGTAAGACAAAGCTAAACATTTGATAAATCAGCATCATATAAACAAATATGAACTTTTAGAAACAATTCATACTGCTGTGTACATCTATTTAGTATAATACATTTATAATCAAATAGCATTCAAATAAACTTGATATTGGGAACCGAAAAGAGAGAGAGAGAAAGAAAAGAAGTGAGAGGGAGAGAGAGTGAGAGAAAAAAAAAAAAAGGGGGCATATCTACATATTAATTTATTCAAAGTTTGTAAGAATAAGTTCTTATGTTCATTTAGAGTCAATAACTAAGGCTATTATGGTTCAGACATTACATATATTAGGATATACCTATTTTCTGTCATAGAAATGCAGTTAACAGCTTCTAAAAGACTTTAAATTACTTGCATCAAAGCTTTTTTCTCATACTTATTATTGCCAGTTAAATAAAATATTTATGTACATAAATATGGTTACAAATCATACTGCATAGCTATGTAAATTCCCAGATATACTTAAATTATTGTGAAGAAAGCCATCTGTATTTTAAATATCTGAACTGCTGCTTTAAAATATGTCACATGACAACTTCTTCTAAGATAAAATCATAATGATATTTATGCTTGTCAATTAGATAAGTCAAATGAATTGTAGTATTATATATGTTTAAATCATAAGTATTTACATACATTAATATGTTGCAGTCATGTAAACTTTCAAAACATATGTATATATGTTTTACTTTCTATGCCTTCTAAAATATCACCCTTGCTTACTATGGGATACTGAATCATTTAAAATCATTATAACTTTCATATTTTATAAATTATAACATGAATAAGTAAGTAGTTATAAAAAATAACTCACATTTAAATGTTATAGAGTTCATTTTCCATCGCAGAGTCACATTTGCAGCAGTTCTACTTCCTGGTAGAGTGTTCTTCTTGAATCTGCGATGTGTCAGTGTGAATTCAGGGGTCAAAGTTCAAATTGATTGCATTCAGCTTCTCTGCGTGAATTCTGAGTGTTGAAGCTTTTAAAACAACTCGAGGACACTATTCACGAGGTAACCCACATCCGAAATTGTCTCCCTTAACATTCTGGCGGGAATTTTAATAAATGCAATTGACTGACATTCATTTAGCAATACAAATGAAACTAAACAGAGTAAAACCTTCGCAAAGTATTTTACAAGTTATTACAGTCTCTATGACAGTGAAACTAAGCCCACAGTTATTAATATATAATACAACTAAGTTTTTATGCCCCATTTCAATTTTTTATACAAATCTTATTATATACATGTATCAGTATTATCAAAAGCATGTAAATGTACTTATATGAAAGAAAAAGAGAGAGAGAGAGAAAAGAAAAAAAAAGAGAGTAGAAAATAAAAAGAGAGTAAGAGAAGAAAGAGAAAAGATAAAAAGGAAGCTATAAAAAGTATCTACAGTGGAATATTACTTGCTGTTTATATTAATAAAGATAGATATGAAACATTATTTACTACTATTTAGTTCTAATTATTAGTAATTAAATCATGACAGATTATTTGTAAAGAAGTATAAGCAATAGAATCATGGCAAAATAATTAGCAACAGTATTTAAACAGCATATATACTTTTTTTTAAAGAATTAATAAGTTATTATTCCACTTATCATATTTTCATCATACTTCTCTCCCTGCCCTCCCCCACCCCTTACTAAATGCATAATCTAAAAAGAATGTCATTATTTGAAACAAGAAGAGAGAGAAAAAAAATGTATCAGATTACTAACCTTGGGTCTCTTTATCTCAAAGAGAAACAAGTTGATTGATAGCTTGTTATTTGTTCCTGAGATATTTTGACTATTTATGAAACAAAACAGTTCTTTGTACACAAAAAATAACTTTGATTAAATCTTTTTCAGAATATTTGTGGCTTTCTGGAGATGCAGTAACTGTATTTAAAGAGATTAATAGTGAAGAAAAAAGAGAGAGAGAAAAAAAGAAAAAACATAGAACAAGTCATTTGTTTTTTAGTCTTTTTTTCTTCTCTGAAGTCTTCCAAAAAGCTTCTGTTGCCAACCTCTTTAATGAAGGACTAGCCCATTCCATTTCCTCTATTTTATCCAAAATCTTATTTTTTTTGATATACAGCAATGCAGAGTCTAAGTCTTCAAAAATTCTAAGGCCATCAGGTAGAAAGATTTTTAGTTTGGCAGGAAACAGAAGGTAGGTTTTAAACTGTGCTTTCTTAAGCTCTCTTATTAATGGCAGAAAAACTTTTCTTTTAGTTATTACCAAGGAAGAATAGTCATTGTCAAAACGCACAGTTGCCTCATTAATTTTAACAGGTGCTTTAGCCCATGCAGATTTAAGTACCATCTCTTTGTCAAAGGATGATAGAAAGCTAACTATAACTGATCTAGGATACTTTTTGTTAGAGTTAAAATTAGATATGGATCTATGGGCTCTTTCAATACCAAAAGAAAATGCTTCTGGCAAGTCTAAAGTTTTGGGGTGCCATGTATTTAAAAAATAAGTAATATTGTTACCTTCTATATTTTCTGGCAGTCCAAAAATCCTAATATTATTGCGCCTAGATCTATTTTCCAGGTCATCAAGTTTAGTTTGTAGATGTGTGTTCTGTTTCAGCAAAAACTCAATGTCGATTTCTTCTTCTTGGATTCTATTCTCCATGTCGTTTACAGTCTCTTCTATGCCTGTAATCTGAGTCTTCTGTTGTTGCAAGTCTAGATGTAACAAATCTATTTGTTTTGTAGTTTTTTCTATGAAGTTATCAATTTTAGTATCCAGTTTGTCCATTTTGGTAGTAAGTTGCTGAATTGTAGATGTCAGAGACTGAAGCTCTTTCTTGATGCTGGAATCTTGAGAATTTGTCTTACTGGAACTCATTTCAAACAGAGGAGCTGACAGAGAAATTTCCAAAGTGTTTTCTGACAAGAATATTAATGAAATTTTCTTTCTTTTTTAGATATTATTCAAGAAACAGATATTCCAAATGTATTTAGAAAGAAAATTACTTCATAAATTAATTTTTAAAGTAATTATTTCCTGTCAGTGCTATGAAACTGGTGGAGCTGAAGAAATCTGCTGCTATCCTGTGTTCATCCTTGGCCACGCCCCCCTAAAATGCCAATTCTAAAGTTTCTTGATGACCATTTATTTAACAAATAGGTTTCTAAATATAATCATGCATTTTGCAGAAAATTCGCCGTGATAAGAACAATTTTATGGTCTGCAAGGTGCATTGAAATACGAACATTTTATTGCCTCTAAGCAATGTTTCCATTGCAGTGCTTAAATGTTTTCAGCAGTTTACAGCCTATTTAATGTAGAGAATTCCTTGTACATCTGCCTTTAACTTTCTACTTAGGTTCCTATCTGGCTGTCCATCCATCTGCCTGTCTGTCCACTCCTTAAGCAATACAGCTGCATTCCTGCTGCAATCTTGCAATGGCCCCTTGATAAGAAACTCCTGCTACCAGCGCATATGACACTACTGCTGACCTCTGCAGAGCTTGAAACCCTGTTTGCAAGGGCCACTAAACTCATCTGGATGCCAAATATCACCTTTTCCTTTGGACCTTTGATCACCATATCTTTAGCTTGTTTAATTCTCCTTTTACTCTCCATGCTCATTTTTGAGATGCTTACCCCCACAACATGGCATGCTGGTATATTTCAGGATAAGTTGCTTCTTTGACATCAGATACCACACACACACACACACACACACACACACACACACACACACACACACACACACACACACACACACATTTAATGTCCCTGTAGAAGCAGCTATCTGTATAATTTCAAAATGAGTTTGACAATCTTGCCCCCTTTTCCAAGATGCTTGTTTGTGTTCAACCGCTGGCAGCCATACCCAAGATGTCTTATAAAACCCAGATTCCATCCAGGTCAACACAACACAACACACAGGGTAACAGTAGGTAAGCAAGATATAGAAAAAACAAGTAATCTCCATGGTATCCCCGAAGTCTCAAAACAACCCACTAAAGTGTAGTGGGTCCAAAAACAAGACTGTGTAAGAAACTTCTCTGTGTGGAAGATTTTCAGTCCATATATTTCTAGTTAATCACTGTATATTAATCAGATCAGACAATAGTAGTAGAAGTAGCGAACTTAAACTCGTCTTAAGTCAAAACCAAAACAAAACAAAAAAAAAAAATAATCGAAAATATATAATTGTGCAGCATTACTAAGTATTCAAAAGTATTCCAAGCAAGGCAGGCAGTCTGTTTCCAGTCAAAAATCCTGTCATACTCAGTGCAAATCTTAACATCTTTAACTCTCCCACCTCTAGATCTGACTCTGTCTCTTTGTCAGTGCCACCATCTTCGACCCATATAATATAGTTGGTCTCACTACCATCTTGTAGACCTTCCCTTTCACTCTTATTGGGACCCGTCTGTCAGAAATCACTCTTGACACTCTTGTCCACCCACACTACCCTGCTTGCACACTCTCTGTCACCTCTCTTCCACACTCACCATTACCCTGAATTGTTGGTCCCAAGTATTTAAACTCATCCACCTTCACCAACTCTACTCCCTACATCCACTCCATTCTTCTGCCCTCACGCACATATATTCTGTCTTAGTCCTGCTGACCTTCATTCCCCTCCTCTCTAGAGCATATCTCCACCTGTCTGTGGTCTCTTCATCCTGTTCCCTACTCTCACTACAAATCACAGTGTCATCAACAAACATCATAGTCAACTGGGACTCCTGTCTGACCTCGTCTGTCAACCTGTCTATCACCATTGCAAATAAGCAAGGACTCAGAACTGATCCTTGATTTAAGCTCAACTCCACCTTGAACACATCCATCACTCCTACTGCAGACCTCAGCACTGTCACACTGTCCTACATATCCTGCATCACTTTTACATACTTCTCTGCCACTCCCGACTTCCTCACACAATACCACAACTCCTCTCTAAGCATCCTGTCATATGCTTTCTCTAAGTGCACAAAGACACAATGCAACTCCTTCTGACCTTCTCTATACTTCTCCATCAACAGCCTCAGATCAAGCATCACATCTGTAGTGGTCTTTCCTGGTATGAAACCATATTGCAGACACAGACACACACACACACACACACACACACACACACACACACACACACGCACACACATTAAATCCTGGTAGGGAGGGAGGGTGAGTTGTCATGGTCTGAAACCATGTTTCAATGATGTTGTGCTCAAAGAGGAATTTCTTGCTGTCATGTTATAGCTCATGTCAGATTAACAAAAATGAGCAATATATGTTTAGGTTGTACAGACAATAACAATTTGTGAAAATTTAGCAAAAACAATTGTATGTATGTACAGTACAATATACATCAACATTTATAGAAAGACTATGACTGCAGTATCATCACAGTAAAGAATATTTCCTACTCATAGAATTGCTATTTGTACATTTTAATATCTGTCCTTGCTTACAAAATATTTTCCTTATGTCTTTTAAGTTTATTTCTCCAGAAAACACTGTGTAATGCAAGGATGTCTGTAGGCTGACAGGTGTGACATTCCTTTCTGCATAGATGTTAATGAGTTATGTATTCTGCATATTCTTACAATTACCACAGATAGTTAAATTAAAGGGGAAAATGTAGTGTCAGAGTGCAAGTCATTTCTAGGAGTGACTAAGATAACTGTGAGTAGTATACCACCCACAGACAGAAACAGTTTTGTAAAGTAATTGCAACATGGCAAAGCAGAGAACAGATCATGCATTCATTTATGAAGTGTTTTACATGCGTTGTTTTTTCAGTACATTGGAACACGTGTTGTGGCCATTGTCTAAGTCAGTAGTACACGACATAGTTTTATTTTGTACATTAGATACAGAAGCAGTTACTTAGTACTTGACTTTGTTTATTTTGTACATTAGATACAGAAGCTGTTAATTCTTGCAATGAAATGAGCTGCAGTATGTCAGGAAAAAGTGCTGCCATGTCTTCAGCAGCCAAGGGAGAACTATATCAACAGTCTTTTTTTCAAATTTTTCAGAAAGGCCATAAAACACGGGGAAGGTTCAGTCTCTGAGGGTAAGTCATTGTGGGTGAGAGTAGCACCAAAGTACAGGATAATGTTCTGTTCTCTGGATGATTATATTAGATCAGATATATAGGAAACTTTATTTCCTGGGTAAAATATTTGTCTAGGATTTTGTGAATTAAGGTGTTCATAACTTTTACTGATTCAATTTTGAAAGGAAGTCAGGTAATGAATGGAAAATGAACTGAAAGGTACTGTACTTTAAAAGTTTGGCTTGTTTATATATTAAGGAAGGAGCTCATGTGTGAGATGAAACATCTTAGTTGGCCTTTTTGTATACCTTGCATTTCTTTGTAGGTTTGCAGGCATCCAGTGTATAGATTGTGTTTCCTGTGATTTTTTTGTTGTTGTTAGTGCCTCCACTGAAGAGCATGTACAAAAAGAAAAGGTTCTTGTTTCTGTATATGCTCTTCAGTAGAGGCAAATGCAGTTGTATTTCATTTTGTTGTACTGTTAGGGAAGTTATCACCTACTGATACTTGTTTTGATTTTTTTTTAAACCAGCAGTCAGAGAGTCATGTGTGCTTGGTGACACCTAAAACACAGTTAATGAATGTAGTGCCATCAAAAAGTCAGTCAAGGTAGTACTATCACTGAAGTCAGCAGCTCAAGAGATAACCTAGAAAGTGAGAGAAGTAAGTGTAGTCAGTTATGTCAGTAAAAAGTATTCAGATGAAATTGGTGACACTATCTGTTCACTGACAGATATTAGTGAGTACAGCACATGTACTAATACTACAGATAAAGAGAAAGTCATTGTCATAAATCATCGCAAACCACATGACAATTTTTGTTTTCCACTCAAAGCCTTCGCAGACAAAAGAAGAAAATCAGGAAGTTCCCTTCACCCATGTCTACTGCCATGGCTAGACTAGTTTAATTTTCTGACATATTTGGTGAAACAGGATGGGCTGTATTGTTTAGCCTGTGCAGTATTTCCATCACTAGCCAGGAGAGAATGGGCAAAGGTATTCAATGAGCAGCCATACTGTAACTGGAAGCAAGCTAAAGCTGATATTCCATGACACTCGGAATTAGAGTACCACAAGAAATCTGATGCAAAATTACATGCTTTCAGAATCACAAGTGACAATCCAAGTCAGAGAGTGGACTTTGTAATTTCAAATGCTGCACAGCTGTATCTGGCCAAAAACAGAGCTCTAATGACCTCTCCTATAAAGTGTCTGGAGTACTGTGGAAGGCAAGGGATAGCACTTCGTGGACATAGAGCTGACTGCACATCTGACTGAACTACCTACAAGGGAAACTTCAGATCTCTAATTGATTTCTGAATTGATACTGGTGACAGAGACTTACAAACCCACTTGCAGACATGCCAAAAGAATGCAACATATATTTCAAAAACAGTGCAGAATGAATTGCTAGAGTGTATTTAAGAATACATTCAACAGCAGATAATAAAGGATATTAAATAATAGCCTCTTGGACCCTTTTATTCCATCCAAGCAGATGAAATTGTAGATATTAGCAACTGGGAACAACTTGGAGTTGCACTGCGATATGTGAAGAATGGCCATCCTGTGGAGAGATTCACAGAGTTTATTGCCTGTGAATCTGTGACCTGAGAGGAGATCTACAATAAGTTGGTTGCATGCCTAACAAAGTTAACATTGAATCTTGAGCACTGCAGAGCTCAAGGGTACGATGGTGCTGGAAACATGGCTGGAGCACAGAAAGGCCGTGCAGTTTTGTTTCAAGAAAAATTACCACATGCTGTGTTTTTCCATTGTGCTAGTCACCAGCTGAACCTTGTACTTTCAAAGGCTTGCCAAGTTCCAGAAGTATGAATAATGTTAAATGTAGTGAAGGAAGGTGGTTTGTTTTTCAAGTACTCCACAAAAAGGCAAAGATTTTTTCACTATTTAGACAATATTATGAATAACAGAGGACCACAGTGGGACAGAAAAACTTTGACAGATGCCAGTGGACTTTACAGTTCGATTACATAAGTCATGCTTTATTGTTTATTTCCAGTCAGCAAGATTCTTGTTTGGCTTTACTAAGCTCCTTAGAAAACTTCTGCAAGGATCATCACAAGGCATACTCTATGCATATGAACAAGTCAGCTGTGTGCTTGGTGAGCTACAGGCTATTCTTGAAAACATTGAGCATGAGTTAGGAATATCTTCAGAGATATGTCAGTAAGGCTGAATTACCCCTTCCACGTTTCTGTAACAAGCAAACTATGAGGAACAATGTTAATAGAGAGACTTCAGAAGTGTACTGGAGAAAAGCAATTTTTATTCCTTTTCTGTATTACTTCATTCATGAACTTTCCAGCCAATTCAATACAATGGCATCAACAGCAATTCAAGTATTTACACTTATTCCATCAAACTTGAACAGCATAACATTAGAAAAAGAAAATTCACTGAAAATTTTTTTGACTTGCCTTCACTGACAACATTCCACCAAAAGCTCAGACTGTGGAAAAGGACATGGGGAGCTTTATCAGCCAGTTCTGCAGTGCCAAATGACTTGAATCAGACATATTCACAAATAAATGTCAACATTTCCCAAACATTTCATTCATATTAAATATCCTCTTGTTCACATAACTGCTGGAGTAGAGAGGGCTAATTCAGCCTTAAAACTGATAAAGTCTGAACTCCGGAGTACTATGGGCCAAGAGTGCCTTAATAGTTTAGTGCTGCTATTCAAGCATAAATTTTTTTTGTTCCTAATTTGCTCTTGTCCTTAAAGAAAGTTATATCAAAGAAATGTATTATTATTAAATTAAATTGGCAGGTAAATTCCCAAAAAGTACACCCATTGTTGATGAAGGTCTTAAATTCACATAAGACCTCTTCCGTTCCTCTCCAAATTAAGAAAACATTGTCAATAAAATGATACAATGCCACAATATTATTTTGGTACTTCCTATGTAATATATGAGTGGTTTCCCACCCATACATATACAGATTTGCATAGCTGGGGGCCATTGCTTCCCCCATTGCCACTCCCTTTGTTTGATGAAAAAAATCCCTATTAAATGAAAAGAAATTATAGTTAAGAAGAACATCTAGCAAATCCATTAGTATTCCTACAGTATTGTCAGAATATAACTTAGATTTAATTAATTCAAGCCTCACTGTCTCCATGCCTTCATCATTAAGTATTACTGTATACAATGATTTTATATCCATTGTTACCAGTAAGTCGCTTACTTCCACATATATTTCTTTGATTTTTTTCAAGAAATAAAAAGTGTCTCTGAGATATGTACTATTGTTATCCACTACCCTCTGTAAGTGTTTGTCTACATACTTTCCATTTTGCTATGTAGACTAGACACTATAGGTCTTGGGGGGGGGGTCATTTAGCTCTTTATGGATCTTTTGAATTCCAAAGACCCTATGTATTTTTGGATTCTCAGTAGTAAGGTACTATTTAGCACCCTGAGTAATTCTGGCTGTATAAAACCATTATTCTATTAAGGAATCAATAAATGAATAAGCTTTCTTAATTTCTTTGAATGCCATTTTCTTATAAAAAATCACATCAGACAATAGATCATACATTTCATTTCATACATTGTTCTATCTAGAACAACTATTGATACCCCTTTATTTTATTTATTTATTTATTTTTGCTCACCCACTATCCAGCTCTTTGTCTTAAACAATCACAAAGCAGCAACTAGCCGTGCTTTCACATCTACCTCAACCTACAAACCATAGCAACACTTTCACCAAACTACTACTCCCACAAAAAACACAAGTCACCTTAGGATTTCTCTTCCTAACCCTCACATACCTAACAAACATCACTTGTATACACACAAACACTCCACTGGAAAACACTTTATTCTATAATACACATAGTTCCATGAAGACAAACTCACACATAAACTTTCCTGTCAGTTCCACACTATTTAGAGACAGCTTAATACCACAAAAACATAAATTCCACATAACTATATCTTACACTACTAAAATATCATTCAGATCCAACTTAGAAATAGCACATACAATTAAACACATACTACTGATCACAAAGCGCCTACTTATATCAGGTGACATACACCCAAACCCAGGTCCACTTAATACCCGACCCACAAACAAACCCTGACCTGCTAATTCTCAACATCAACACCAGGAGCAAATCCAATAAGCTTCCTGACCTACATACATTTATAACCCACTAATCCCCAGACATACTAACAATCACTGAGACCTGGCTAAAACCCAACACCCAAAATGAAGAAATCCTCCCACCAGGATATAATATCTTAAGACTAGATAGAGTAGGCAAGAAGGGAGGTGGGATTGCAATTTTCTTTAAAAATAACCTCAGAATGAAACCTCTACAAATCCCACTTCCCAAGTTTCAAAACGCTGAAATCTTAGGTACAATTCTATACTTAAACAATAACAAAAAAATGAATATTCTTTGATGTTATATTCTCCCAGGAAACAACTCTCCTACTATTGAGGAAATATTACAGTGGACCTCAGAGAATCTGCAATAAGAAACTAGGTGCTCTAAACTCGACTGGATGGCCTGTAATTCTAACAACCCCACTAATCATATTAATCTCTTTGGTTTTTCACAACTCATTCAAAAACCTACTAGAGTTGATAAAAAAACCCATAAACAATCCATTCTAGATTGGACACTTGTCAATTACCCCAAACAAAACTACCAGATAGGTTGTCTACCAGATAGTCTCCGTGACCATCTCCCCACCTTTCTCCTATACAAACGCGCCAACATACCCAAGCCCATAACCTTTAGACAAGTTAAAGATGACTGTAAACTAAACATACAGGGGCTAAACTCTACTCTAAAACAAACTAACTGGAAACCACTACTAACCATAGGTTTGGACCAAGCCGTTGAATGCTTTAATAGTACTTTCTTAAATGTCCTCAATAAAGTTGTACCCATTACAAAAATCAGAGTCAAGGCAAACTATGCACCATGTCTGAGTAAGGACACAAGAACCTTACTAAAGTCTAGAGGTAAAGCTTGGAAAATCTGGAAAAGGGATAACTTTAGCATAGCCAAACAAAATTTCCAACAACTCAGAAATCAGGCCAAGAAACAAACCAAACTGGACAAAAAGAACTATTTCCTCTGGGTCCAAAATAAACACTCAAATAACCCCAAAAAGTTTTGGCATGCTATCAACTCCCTTCTAAAACCAAGAAAAATTACCACTCCAACCCCCTCCTCAGACAATAATACCAAAGACATAGCATCCCAATTTAATCACTATTTTACAGAATCCATCATAACTCTATCCTCCCAGTTATCCAGTAACAACCATACACATATGCCTATCAAAAGCACCAACAATATTCTTTTCTTTGCTCTCACACCAGTTCCCACTTCTGCTATTAAAAAACTCCTCATAAAACTAAAGCCAACCCCCTTGCAGTTGACAGTCTACCAGCCAACTTCCTAAGAATTGCTGCTGAATCCCTATCTTACCCAGTTTCTATTCTCATCAACCACTCCATACAGGAAGCCTACATCCCCCAACTATGGAAATTTTCATATATTATACTACTTCATAAAGGTGGCAATCCTTATATCTAAACTGCTTGAGAAACATATTCACTCTCAAGTCATGAAATTCCTGAACACACACAATCTTCTCTCCTCCATATAATATGGCTTCTGGCAAAATCACAGCACAACTGCTCTCCTCTCTTTCACCAGTCATAAAACGACTTCTTAAAAATATGATCAGATGAAAGTGCTAAACCCGATGTATTAAGAGCTTTTGTATTTTTTACTGAATTAAATTCAAGTTCTTCGAATCAAATTCAGGTTAGTCCTGTGTTGGTGTATCGCCACTGTTCGAGTCCGTGGACTGTATTTTGCCGATTGGAGATTCTTTCACCAGTCAGGTCAACCTTCAGATAAATAACAATAATTTTGTTTCTGCAATATTTTTAGATCTCTCAAAAGCATTTGATATGGTCTCACACTCCAAACTTCTAGACTCCCTGGCCTGCCTATCCTTTGCCCCTTCCACTATTGCCTGATTTAAAAGCTATCTGTCACATAGGCAGCAATCAGTTCAGTAGCAAGGCATACAATCTCCTTTACTCCCAACTATGATAGGCGTACCACAAGGCTCAATTTTAGGCCCACTACTCTTCTCCATATTTACCAACAGTCTACACACCTCCACCCAGCATGTCTCCCTTATGCAGTATGCTGCCAATTCAACTCTTATCTGCTCTGCTTTGTCACTTTCCTCTCTACAACTCACACAAGAATCCTTCAGTTCTGTAGAATGTTGGATTAATAATATCCAACTAATCCTAAACCCCAATAAGACAAAATTGCTACTTTTCACCCCCAACAAATCTATACCTACTCCACTATCCTTTTCAGTCTATTCCAAAAATGGTACCATCATATCTCCCTACCAAACTCCTCAGTGTAGAAATTAACAATAACCTACTCTTCAAGGTCCATATCTCACAGGCCATAAAAAAGGTCCACAAAAAAATGGGAACCCTATATAGGCATAAATAATTCCTCTCAGAAAAGGCACGGATCACTCTAGCCCAAACCCATCTATTCTCCACTCTAATGTATGTCGCTCCAATTCTTACCCAAGTCAGAAAACTTGATCTCACCAGGCTTGAATATTGTTACAATAAAATTGCTAAGTTTGCTAACAACTCCACCTTCAGAGCCCATCACTGTCAATTTCCAAGAGAACTACGATGGTTAGAATTTCCCCAGCTACTCAGTTACCACCAGCTAGTCATTGCCTTTAATATTGTTAGACATTCTAAAAAAAAAAAACAGCACTAAGCCAGTTAATCTTTCCATACAGTACTAATATTCCTCTGATCTATTGAGAAATCCCTTCTCTGCATCTCTAAAGTTAATAATAACTCAGGGAAAGCTCTTTTTTCTCATGCCATAGCTAGATCCTGGAATAACCTCCCTCCTTCTTTGACCTCTGCCGCCACTAACACACATTTCAAAAATGTTCTCAAATCACATCTTATAAATAAATGGCTATGTCCATGCATCACATGAATTTCACAGTCTCAGCACACTTTACACCTTCCTTCCTGCTATCTCTGCTATATATTTGCTACAGTTAGGTATCTTACTTTCAACTTGAAATTGCATAATATGTCATGTCTAATCATTTGATGTTTTATTCTTTTATCCTGTCTCACTAATAAATGTTAAAGCTTTGATGTATGAGTATATCTTTCTTTGGAAATTTACTCACTTATTGCAGATGTATTGCTTATTGTTTAGACTGGATTGTTTTGGACTTTTTATGTCTGTACTTACTTCAATTATCACTGTTGTATGATTGTATTACCGTGTTGATGTTAATCTAATTGTGGAGCATTTCTCCCCGGGCCTCTTGCTGTAAATGGATTTGCATCCAGTCAGACTATACTGGTAAACATATGTAAAATAAATAAAACAAATAAATTTATCAGCTTTAAACACTAATAACTCATCATTTTTAATAAAATCAAAAAACAATTTTTCTCTTCTAGACATGTTATAATAATTATAACTAGATTCTTTTTCAAGAGCTTCAATAATTTGCAATTCACAACTATTCAGGAAAATTTCCAACTCTTTTCTTATCGGTGGATTAAATGTGCTAGTTTTACAAAAGTTTTCTCTCTCCCCGGGATTCATGAAGCTTGCGCCAGGCGCACGCATAGCGTAGGCGTTATAACACCAAATATGGCCGCCGAGCGATTCAGGTATGATCCAATTCCACGTGCACTACCAGCGTACGCCAGATCTGTGCAGCCCCGGGTGTAGGTATGCAAATCACCCCATGTGCAGTGTTGCACCATGCAAATGAAGGCATATAGCGATTCATGAAGTGGTGCAGGTGTAGCGTAAGTCCACGGAAATGTAAACCAAAAAAACATGGTTTACATTTTCCCAAACATAGCATTGGAGCTATGGAAGAGGGCCAGACCCAGGTATCACAACGTGAACATATGCCAATGGCGAAATACACAGCCAATGGCATAAGAAAAGATGCATAACAAGTAAATAACAACATTTAATGTCATGTCCACAGTAAAGCACAGCAGAACCGCAGGGCATGTGTGCGGAAGCTGTAACATAAAGAAATAATATAAAAATGTTATAAAATCGCAACGTAATAGAAAGCGAGTTTACAGCATAACACACAATGGTAGGCATGGAGCACCACAACCAAGGTGCAAGGGTTGCTAAGGGCTTGCAATAGTGTTCGGCATGATAACTAAGAATTAGTAGTCAATGCCATGCAAATGAGGCAGATAATACTGAATCGCAAATGTCCCGCCGGAGGAAGGTTGTACCATACGGCGCAGTGGTATAACAACGAGGAGTGGCTCAGAGGAGATACATGACATCAGCAGAGGGGTGTGCCACTGTAGCACTAAGCACATTGGAGCATTGCAAATCTGGCCTGTCCATTGCTAAGCAAAGCTGCAGGATAGGGGTGGGGAGGAATCGTTTAGCTGAGAGCACACATGGTGGCCAAAAGCGCATGTGTACGAGGATGAAAAGGTGCCCGAAACCCAGTAATCAGACGCACGTGCCACAAACAATAGCAGAAACAGGAAGGTCAGGGGAAGAAAAGGAAATTCGGAAGTAGGGTAATTGGAGTACTAATGAGCAATCAACACCAATCAACCCACGAAGGCCAATCGACGGCAGCTGACAAGTCCGCTTGCAGAAACCTGCAAAACAGGATAGGGGAGGCATGTGAATGCAAAGAAAGGAGGGGAGGTATTGGATTGCAAAGATAGGAGACCTGACACAGCAGAGCAAAGCAAACTGACAGCAGACCGGCAGTAGCACACATAGCGTAAGATACGCCAGGTCCAAGAAAGCACAAATGGAAGTAGGCTGCAGAATGCACGCCAGAAAATGGTAGGTGCAACACGCAGAAATGTAAAGGGAAGGTCAAGAGGTAATCCATGGCAGGCAAATGTAATTCAACACCAAAGGCACCACAATAGTAGTTCCAGCAGTAAAACACATAACTTAACCTGTAGCTATGAACATACATACACACCCTATGACATCAGCGGTGTTCACAGCACAATAGTATAAAGTGTGTAAGCACCCAACACACACCTGTGTATTCCCAAACACCGCACCATAGGTGTAAACAAACAGGGAACTTTTAAAATGTACATGTTGGGAGCTGCCATAGCTGTGATTCATCAGCATGTGTTAGAGACTGACGGAGTTGTGGAGGATGATGCCGACAACCACCGCAGGCCTCGGAGGAGAAGGAGAGTGTTCAGACCAAGGGTAACTTACCAGGGGCTACATGACCTGGAGATAGTAGAACATTACAGGGTGGACAGGGACATCTTACATCAAATAGTGGAGCTGTGCCAGCCACGCCTGAGAACTAAAAACAACAGAGGGGAACCCATACCAGTGAACACAAAGGTATGTGTAAGCCTGCAAATACTGGCCACAGGTACCTTTCAAAGGCCAACTGGAGATATAATGGGTATCTCACAGGCATCAGCATCCAGGGTACCACACCAGTTCCTGGATGCCATGTTACCACATGCCAATGAGCAGATATACTTCCCCAGAACTCAGGAGGAGTTGGCCAGCAATATGCGTCACTTCCACCATGTGGCACAATACCCGGAGGTACTGGGTGCGATAGACTGCACGCACATACAAATCAAGTCACCACCCGGTGAGCAGGGTATGCACTACATAAACCGCAAGGGATTCCACTCCATCAACTGCCAGGTTGTGTGCAATGCCCAGGGCATTATCATGGATGTGTGTGCTGGCAGCCCTGGAAGCTACCATGATTCCCATATCTGGCATGCCTCACAGCTGTATCAGGTATTTGTCAGGGGGGGCATCCCACATGGCCATCTCGTGGGGGATGCTGGCTATGCACTGGAGCCGTGGATGATGACTCCCATCAGAAATGCACACACACCCATGCAAGAACGCCATAATGAGGCACACGCACAAACCAGAATCATCATAGAGCGTGTGTTCAGGATGCTGAAATCACGGTTCCGGTGCTTGGATACATCTGGTGGAGCCTTGCAGTACTCTCCAGGCACGTGTGCCCATATCGTCATAGTATGTGCCATGCTACATAATATGATCCTGGGGAAGCAGCTGCAGCAGGGACAAAATGGTGAAGGCCCTCATAGCCCACCACAATTGCCAAGGCCAGTACAGGCACAGAGGGATTCAGACCATGAACACACTGTGCCAGCCCCAGTAGGCATACGGAGGCATGCCCAACATGCCTACGCCTTGGCAAAGAGGGAACATATAGCACATACTCTGACCATGTAGGCCCCTATGGACTGACACCTCTCCACCTGCACACACAGTAAAATGGATGGCACACAAACATGACCGCCTGTAAATTGTAAAGTATAGGTGGTCCAATGTGTGACTCCTACATAGGCAGCCCTCAAACATTGTAAACACAACAGCCAGTGCAACACGGAATGCCAACACCTGAACAGTACATGAGTCTTACAGCATATGGTGGTGCTGTGTGCCTGTCACGTTCCCCACCAGATATATATATATATATATATATATATATATATATATATATATATATAGATAGATAGATATATATTGATATATATATAAATATATATATATGTACACATATGCATATATATAATACAGATAGAAAGGGCAATAGAGGGATATATGGTGATATAGATGGATTCAGCAATATCTGCAAATATGATAGATAGTCCAACGACATTCATAACATCATGGAGGTACAAATAAATAGGATACCGCCAACCATGGATTGTGTAACATACCGACATGCGTAACCACGAGGCTGAAAGACTGATAGAACACAGTACCGGAACAGTACATCCGTGAGTAATAGTATGATGATATGAAGGGACGGTTAGTCACAGCTGATGGTGTCACAGTCCACGTAGGTACTGTGTTCAACTGTGTCTGTGAGTGCCGTAGTCTGTGTAAGTGTGCGTCGAGGGTGCCATGTGCGTTTCTGTGTGACTGTAATGTGTGTGTGTGTCCGCAACATGTGTATGTTGGTGCCACGTCAGAGGCAGACCAGTATGGTAGGTGTGGGTATAGCTAGCCATACGCATACGGTTACTACCTGTACCACAGTAGGAGGGACATCCCCACCCTGGGAAGGTGTGTCCTGACATAAAACAGTACAAAGGGCAAATGTTCGAGATGGTAGGACATAAATATGTCCCATATATAATGTAACAGTCGTATTTAATAGTTATGCCTGTATGTAAGAAACTTAAATGTTACATGCAATATGATAAGTATCCAAAGTCACACAACAATAGGTATGTAGTGAGGATAAAAGTATGTGCTACCTGTGTACTGACCGTGGCTACGTGTTGGCCTGTACACCACTTTGTGTCCCACAAGTGTCCAACAATAACCATATGATAAGGTGGCAACCCATGGCAAACAGGCTCTTTTAACAACACAACCACAATGACTGCAAATATCTGGGACAGAAATACAAGGGATAGCTGTCACCTACACATATCCCCTGATATATCGCTGCAATTACAGAGGTATACAAGTAGCAAGCTCACCTGCAGATGATATAGAAACCAATTAACAACGGCACAACGTACAATCCCGTAACATAAGTCTACTAACTGTTAGCTCTCTAATCAGGGACGGAGCCCACACACATATATACGGATTATGTAGAAATGCAAGGCCCACAAACCGTATATGTTACGTACAACCACCGACATCCCCCACACTAGAAACTAAAGCAATACAAACTGTAATAGCAGCACAAACATCCAGTCAGTCAATTTCATCTGCAGAATTCTCAACATACCGTGTGAGAGACACAATTAAAGGCAACATGCAAAATTGCAGGCGTTGTATAATGGAACAAACAGCCATGTTACAGGTATTGATTGCAATACTCCGTTATCAGATGTCGGGATGACAGGTACACCCATATGTTGAACCAAATACTCTACCTGTCACACACAATCCATGCGGGACATGAATCCAAACTATACTTGTCTCCATGCATAGCAGTTGCAGTTACTCATAACAAAACACAATACAGACCGTCTCCCCGAAGGTAGGGCAAATAGGCAACGCCCAAGTGGAGAATCCAATTATACCCCACTGTCGCCGCGTAATTGGCGAATGGAGTAGCTGCACAGCTGATATGCAAGTAATTAGGCACTCAGGAACACCAATTGGTGGGAAGAATCCACATGTTTCAGGTATCAATGTATATAAGGATGACTTGCCAGACATTCAAACCGTATGCTCATACCGAAAAACAGTTGAAACACTGTGAGAGAGATAGAAACGAAATGCCGTAACGACGACAAGGTATGTAGAATGCCTGTTGTGTAAGGTTATGTATAGCATAATCTGTATTAATTAGTTTTACTGTATGTATAGCCTGGCTTGCATTAATTAAACGTGTCCGCAATGCATAAAGTGGGGAAAGGTATTTATGTAGTGATGTCTTGCTGAGCATACTAATGCTTGTAGAATCTGTGCGTCCAGCAGTGGGACACAAGGTACATAGCACAGACACCAGAAGGGATGCTACATGAGGCCATTAAACAGAACAATGCCATACAAGCCACCATCATTGGTAGGGTATGTCCAACAAGGACGTGCCATAGCAGGGGATAGTATATGTTGATATACTGTCACAGCACACATGTGTATGGGCAAATAACATTAATGACATATGTAAGGTGGTCCTGCTGAGCAAGTATGCTTTGCATTATGGGATACTATGTGAAATATGTGCAATGTATAGTATTATAGGTAGATATGACAGATATTCAACACAGCATAACAGGCATATCATGCATACCACAGGTATTGTCTATTGGTATGTATAATAACATGATGCATATGGCCTGTAGGTATGGGACATAGTAATAGCATGATAGCTAATCTAAATGGAAGGGCTACCAAGTAACCATGCACAAAGGACAAGTAATAGCTGCACAGGTGCATAGTGGGGTACTATGCAGTCTGTCAAGTCCATGTGTAAGCACAACTACAGTGTTCACACTAGTGGCACCTCTCCAGGGTAGTGCCCTGTGAAGAGCAAAGCCAGGTGTCACCTGCACCACTGCACAGTACAGCCACTGCAGTGATCCCAGGCCTACATGTGTCTCCCAACCACCAAGGGAGGTATCACATGAACAGTGCTACTGAGTGTCCCTGTGTGATGTACAGAGGACTTATGTTCCACAGCATGGTGAGTGCCCGGTTTGGGAATGTAACCCAGAAGCACATCCCACTCATTGTGGTGTGTGTGCACATATCCATGAGCATGTTGCTCACAGTGGCCTCAGCTTATGTTGCGTATGAGGAGTATATCCATCAATAATGTTGTGGACATGGGCCCTGTCTGATCAGCAGAGGTCACCCCTGAGTATGCAGTATGCAAATGTGTACAGATGTGGTGTCCATAGTGCAGCCGCATATTGAAACTGTTGGAGCTCAGTAAACATCATGGCGTGTTAATGTTGTGGCATGTAAAGCTGTAGCTGTTGTGTAAGGTACACCCTATATGGGGTGGTGTACCCTTGAATGTGTGTAGATGTCTTGAGTTCAGAGGTACAATGGGTGCCTATGTACCAGTTACACACCCAGTACAGATAGGTGTGGCCATGTAGGAGGATATCCACACCACAGTGGCAATACGGTAACCACAGGAGTGGGTGCAACATATGTGTGTACTGCAAACATGTACAATGCGATATGTATGTAGGGGACCACCATCCATGTGATAGTCAGTGGGTGAATGGTTTAATGCAAAGGTGATGTGCATGCACCTTGTGTCATGCAGCTTGATGCCATGATAGTCGTATTATGTATCTGTCACAGCGACATCCATATGGTTGTAGTCAGTATCAGCTGGTGGAGCAATCATGGCACTTGGTATGTAGGGGTTCTAAAGCTAGGCAGGGAAAGTCCCCTGTGCCAGCATGTTCCACAGGGAAGCATATACTTAACATGAGGGGCCCTATGACTGAGGACCGTGGTATGCCAAAGTACCTGACATGTAGTAGGTACTATGGTATGCTGGCCTCACTGTGTGTCCTGTCCATGAGCCACACAGCATAACATCCTGAGACATAGGGTACGATGTGCAGGTGGATGTGTATGTTGTCAATACCAGAATGGGGAATGGTGCTGAAAGGCAATGAGAGGACAATGTAGGATGTGTGGACTCCCGTACCATCAGCACCTGCCCTGCTAACTGTATGAAAGGAGTCCACCATGTGTAGGGGCCATGCTCTGGCCTTAACAAGCCCAACCTGGGTGGCGGCAGAGGATGGGAGACCAACAATGTCTCTGAGAATGACGTCCTTGATGATGTGCCCCATAGACACGCAGAACAGTCCAGTCAGGTGTGTAGGACTATAGTCCTACTCATGCAATGCAGTGCCACCTGTGTGTAGTGTGATAAATGCTGCTGTGTGCCATTCAGGGTCTACAATGTCTGAAACAAGGCTATTACTGAATATGGTGGCCTAGTGGTGAGACATGAAATTCGGAGGTTGGTGGACATCACAGCCTGGGACGTTGAAAGGTGACATGGGGCCAGTGCCCCAGGACACATAGAGTGTAGGTCAGTACTGTGTAGGTGTGACCACAGGGACACCACAATGTTCATGTATGGATTGCGGCCCTGTAGTGAGTGAGAGGGTGTACTGTCAGCATTGAATCCATCCTCCAGCATGTTGCCAACAATACCCGGGTCTGCAATGTTCCTGAGTGACTGTTGTATGTGACAGCAGATGTGGGTGCTGCCATCGAATACTGACATACCACCATAAGACCTGGTGGTACACCCTGGAATGTGTGGCAGTCATGTTTACGTAGCTAGTCTTGGAGTATGTGATGAGGGACCCTGTGGCCCCACCACGGCTGACCAGTGAGCCACCCCACACATGGGAATGTACACCACTGTGCAACAGCCTACACCTGTTGTTGTACATCATATGTCCGTGGAACATGACCACCAGAGTGGCGTCTGTTATCTGGTGTGTACCATCATGGCTCTGTGTGGAATAGCATGATCCATGCAGTTGTGTACATGCTAATTAAGTGCACTGGGGTATGTGTCAGCATTTGTATGTGCATTGTCCATCTGCACGGGTGTCATGATGTTAACAACCGCTGTCAGCAGACGTCTGTAGTAGGTGTAGTAGTACACATGTACTGTGTATGCTGTGATGGGTGTGTTTCCGGGATGTGGCTAACACGGTAGATTAGCATATGTTTGGAATCCACCAATGAGGGGATAACCCCCAGGTGTGTATGCGTTGATCCAGCAGAGTGGAGGGTATGACTCATGGATGTGTCGGTACATGAGTGGCTATCCCAGTGAAGTGTGGGGTAGTGTCAGTCACACATCAGTAGTAGCTGAGACCCACTGTCCACTATACCACCATAGAAGGTATGTTACCCGTGGGGTATGATGTTGACTCTGTCGCTTGTTACAATGTGTATAGCGGTCCCGGACACGTGGAGCACCTTTGATGCATTGTGCTAAGCAACTTGCCAGGATGTGTTCAAAACATAGTGGAATATGGGAACCCCTCAGCTGTGGGTGTGCCGGTCCAGGTATGTGCCTGGAAGGTATGGTCCGTCTATAACCTGTCATTGCAGGTGTGCTCTGCAGAGCCTACAGGCAGGTCCCAGTCATTGCAAAGATGTTGGAATGGGGCATTATAAGGTGTGCCTTGCCTACGTGCGTCACAGGGGAAGATGCAAGCAATGTGTCACATGACCCCATGTCGCGCATGCCAGTTACCGCCATGCCAGTGACAGTTATTGGAAACTGTGCAGGACAGGCAGTATAGAAGCAGCAAGAGCCTAGCATGTGAGCTGTACTCCCAGGGCCGACAGGTGCAAGTCATCTGTGCCGCAGCATTGTGTTTGACCAGGACAGTCATAGCGGACAGATACCACATGCCTGTGGAATGACAACAGGAGCATAAGCAACTGTTGCAGTGATACAGTTGGTCACTGTACAGTGGTATCGTGTCCGGATAAATGCAAAATGCTCCCCAGGGCTAGGCCCACACCCTCAGGGCTATAAGACTGGTGAGCTATTGCATGTCCCTGCACACATAGTCTATGAAGTGGCATCACAGGGCAGTCACACTAACATGGCGAATGACAGACATATTGTACCTGGTGAGGTGTGGCATGGGTGCATAGGTTATGTTGCAGAAGCAGTTACCCGACAGCAAGATGTAAGCGACTAACGCCTTGTGTAGCCTGCTGTGTGGAACTGTAGTGTGACACCCTACAGAGTCAGCTATGACTGGTGTGTTGTGAATGTTATAACACACTATTGGCTGTATGTGGTGGGCACACATGAGTCTGTGGGCTATAAGCTGATGATGTTGTCTTCCATGATGTGGGCTACCTCTGGTGCCTACAGTGAGTATGGAGACGTACTGCACAAGTTGTCCTCGTAGGTGTGGCCAGTGGTGTAGATTATGTGAGACTATGTGATGGGTGGGGTGTGTTGCGACTGTTACACATCCCCAAATGACTGTCAGGTGCAGTCAGGGTTGGCGACAGCATTACCCCCAGCCATAGCTGTCAGCCTCCTGTCCCCAAAATGAGGAACATTAGCCCTCATACAGTGTGACAAATGGGCGAAGCGTGGAACACTTACAACTGGCTTACTAACAGCGTCAACTAGGAAGGGCATATGATGGCTAAAATAGGCTGGTCTTAAGTATAAAACAGATATTCCAATGAATTAATATGATTCTCATCTATCTAGCCATGGCTAGCAGGTAAACTATGTACAACAATGAATGTGTGACAGACCCTTCCAATGTGGAACCTTGAGGAACATGCACCTTTTAGAACCCCAAATTAGGTATGTTCCCCGTAATGAGGTACACCTGAGAGCTATGGGCCCAGCATGGCTGCAGACATGCATCCCCCACAGGCTGTAGTGCCGTATGTTGGGAAGTGAGCATTGAATGTGTACATGAGACAATTGCTCTATTGCCACATGTATGACATATCCCTCATATAGACAGGCAGTAGCACTGGTATGTGATAGTTGGACATGCCTGCATATACAACCATGTCCCACAGGATATGTGTGTTACGTGTGTACAACAGCTGTTGTACCTTAAGCAAGCTGGGAAGTGTAGGACAGCCAGTGTACCTGTAGGAAATGGTGTGGAATAGGCGCTATATTAATCAGTAGCTCATTACATGCTCACATGTTCTGAACAAGTGCCTAGCATGACCATACAATACAGATAGGGTGTTGGATAATATCAACCCACAAGAGGTGATGACAGTCATTTAGGGTGGCACCGCACTATAACCCTGCTGATTATGGTGTGCATGTCCATGAACCATTAGCACTGTAGATGTTAGCAGTACAGATGTACAAGATAGCACGGATATTTGATTACAAATACCTTTGCATGTCACAGGTGTGTTCCACCAGTGGCCTGTTGACAGACCCACAACTACAAAAGGTTCAAGAGTGACATGTGCACAGCACATCTGTGCCAGATACAGTAGAACAGGGTTAATGTGTTGTACCCCACCCTCATTGTAGCCCATACCACACAGACAAATATTAGGCATCTGTGTATGTAAGGCTGTGAATGGCCATGACCTATCAGTTTAGCTGTGTCAGTGTTGTGAACAACATACAGAATGGGCTGTGTGTGTGAGGTGTGTGACATATGTGCACAGTCTGATGGATGATACCAGCAGTGTCACCGCTAGGTGAACATCCCTGTACCCATAAACTGCTACCTAGGCTGTGGTCAACATTATGGACACTGTGTAAGGGATGGTGCTGTGCAGTGCACCCCCGACATGGTGATGTCTCCAGGCCCCTTGGGTAGTCATCTGAGGTACCCATGTCATGTCAGGGTGCCATCCATGAGCACGGAGATCACTGGCCAGGCATATACAGCACTGTGGTGACCAATATTGGATCACAAACCACCTGTAAGGGGTAATGGCTATGCATGGATATGCAATAACAGCCATCACAATCCACACCTCCACTATGCAGCATGCCGTCTACCTTGCAGAAGGACATTTGCTACACCATGATGATGGACATGCCACATGTCCATATCCTGATCTATATGACATATGTCGTGGACAGCCACCGTCCTATTACTAGGATCGCCACAGGCTGGGCAGATCCCTGTGCCATATATGTGACATACTCCCGCCATACCATGCAACCCTGCCCATCAAAGCTGCAGAAGTCATCCCAGTCATACATGGTGTGATGGCCGCATGGCAGATGTACTATCAACTGACTGGATCAGTAATGTGGCACTGATGCAGCTTGCGGTGGCACAATGGCCGTCTGTAACAGTGTGGAGACCGTGCCCGCACATGCTATGGTTGATGACCATCCCTGCGAATGTCGTCTGACTATCCATTGTCCCATGTCTATCACATGTGTAATACAGGTGATCCGTGTCAGGATGTTGAACAGTTGTACAGTGCTGTGTAGATGTATATGGCAAAACACATGCATGTACAGGTGTCCATGCGTATGTGTGCATTGTCACTGCTCAAGTCCATTCCGGCTGTGTCTGTGTTGATATGTGACATATACACAGCATCCAGGTCAACAGTGGTACCGTGGACACATCGAGGCATGTGCAGATAGGTAAGAACACAAGTGCAGGCGAATAGACATGCCCACAGCAAGACAGCATTTACATGGAGTATGAACACTGTAATGAGGTGACACACATATATGGTGATGATATCCAATCCATAATGGGTGTGACATGTGTGAGACAAACACGTCAGTCATGTCAGTGTCATGGTGCTTTGCAAAGATGACTGTGCAGATGCAGTAGATGTCATAGAAATGTATGTGCAGCAGTATCTCTGTACATCTCTGAAACTGTGACCTATCACCATCATTATGTTTTACAGATAATGCCCCGTACACGCCTCCCAGCATACACCCACCAGGAGGATGATGTCCTCATCCCACAGCTCCATGACAACTATGACTTGTTGTTCAGCCATGTGCCACAGCATGCCCAGCAGCGGGATGACCTATGGCAGGATCTACGCAGGAGGGTGAACGATGTGGGTGGCCATAACCGCACCTACCAGCAGGTGCGCAGACACTGCACAGACCAGATACGACAAGCAAAACAGCGTGCCACTGCAATCGCCAGGGGAACAAGGTGGAACAGGTGGTGGGCCACCAACCCAGCCCCCACTCACACACACCGAGGAGCTACTGGCCATTCTGGGGACACCCAGGGAACAGCATCAAGAAACACTAGCTGCCATCGTGGAGGTGGGTGTCTCCCAACCAATGAGCCTGGAGTTGCCTGGTAAGTCAGAAATGCACATATGGCTATTATATCCCATGTAGTTGCATGTGTCACTGTACATACTGTAAAGTAACAACATATGCCTGGTATGTGGACACACATGCTACATAGTACAGTATGCTACGTTGTGTATGCACACGTGTGCATAATATATGCTATTACACAGGTGAATGTGTGCACATGCACAGTGCAACCTGTGGCTGTCATACAGTCATGGATAATGTTCATACTGGTGTGTCACCCCTATACAGGTACCTCTGGCGTGCCGCACAGACATGGGTCCATTGCAGGTGAGACTGTCATCAGTATCAGGCATGTTACAGTGTAGATCTATTTGCTATGTGGCCAGTTAACACTTGCACACCTGATGTTTGTTCCAGTCACAATATGCAGGTCACACCACCATGCATTCACACATGCCACCCATGTGCAATATATGCAAACGTAATGTTACACAGACTTGAAACCACAGTACTTGTCATTGCGACATGTGTGGTCAGCTGTGCATACAACGGTGGAGGTGTTCTACAATGGAGGCATATGTAGTATGCATTGGAACAACATGTGTGGTACACACACAGTACCACACAGTGAGCTGTGATATGGGCAGCCCACAAGTGTCACCATTGTGTCATATACCCTGCATCGGGTGCACACATTGTGATGTGCCACCTGACATGTCCCAGACATGTAGTGTTCTGTCTGCAATATTGTCACACTATCACATGACCTATACCCCACATACCAAACATACAACCTGTTGTCTGCATAGACCTGTGGAATGTGACATATCTGACATGTATGGGTGTATGTCATATGGGACCACACAGACATGTGGAGAAGATGCCCATCACACACAATTGGCCACCACATGTGCACACATGGACATGGGGGATGGCCAGAGACATGTAGCCACACAGTACATGGGATGTGTATACACCCTGTTGCACATTGTCCACACATGGTCCAATTATAGCCTTTGTTGACTGATTATACAGTTGATGTGGTACAGTGGGCAACCTAAAAGCCTGTGCACAGCTACTGGAGGTGTCACTGAAGTCTACCATATACGATCTGTCGAACATCACTACTGTGTTGCAGTTATGGCTATGCAATGTGTACATATTATGCATTCTACAGCAACATACATGCCTCATGTTGCCATGCAATGGCACAGTGTCTGTACTTCACACTGTATAGCAATGTAGATGGCTCACACTACCCTCCCGTGCTCATGCACATTTGCTAACCATGCATTCTATCTGTAGGGCATACACACAACACTGCAATGTGAAGCCCATTATGATGATGTACATGTGTCAGGACACCATTGTGTCAAACATGTATGCATGTTAATGCACATGTCAGCAAATTACATGTCAAGGTCACGTCAGACATGTGTACTGTTATCCTGTTCTGGCCCACATGGTGTATCAGGGAGATGCATGCATACTACCATGATTGTGTGAACTGCATGGCTACTGATATGACACCTGCTTGCTGTAGTGTGCACCCCAAGGAGGTATGCTTACTAACACTATTAATGTCTGAGCTGCATGCCCTCTGCTCTATCGCAGGCATGCTGCATGCCATCTGTCAAATCACATGCATGGTGTGTCTGTGTGTGTGTGTCTGTGTGCATGTGTGTATGTGTGTGTGTGTCTGTGTGTGTCTGTGTGTGTCTGTGTGTCTGTGTCTGTGTGTCTGTGTGTCTGTGTGTGTGTGTCTGTGTGTGTGTGTGTGTGTGTGTGTCTGTGTCTGTGTCTATTGTACTTTACAGTATTTCTTTGCATTCACAGGTGATGTAGGTGCGTTACCCTCCTGCAGTCCATCTGATGTTAGTGTCCCCACAGATACTAGCGGTGATGAACATATGCATGAGGTACAGGCAGGGTTGTCAGGGGCTGAATCTGTGCCAATGGTTACCATCCCAGCTATGTCCCCCTCTTCCCCGCACACAGTTCTGCTGCCAACACATACTGCATCACCGGTGGCCATAGAGGAAGGACAGTCAGCATCTGTTGGCATGGAACAGGAACGTGTGGTGGCTACAGAAGGTGTGTCTACACACCATGGTGTCAGTGTAATGACTGCAAATGTGCCACACAGACATGTGGCCGGTGCTGCTCGTTGGAGGACCTCTGGCAGACATGCACCTGCAGGACAGAGCACTGCAGCTGGTATCACTAGACGCATGTTCCAGACTGTAATGGCGGCACAGGCATGTGCGGAACAGCAGAAAAGAGAAGGGCAGAGGCTGCAGAGGGCTGCTATCCATACCCTAAATGACAACAACCAGGCATTGGCAAATGCTCAACAGCAGATTGCTAATGTTCTGGATAGGCGACTAGGTGAAATGGTCGGAATCCTTGACCGAGGCATGGCAATCCACGAGCGGGAGCTGTCTGTGCTGGAACACCTGTTAGGAGTGAGGCGTATGCCACGTGGACATAGGCCAGCAACACCACCTAGTGTAGGTCGACATGACCATGCCACCTCACATGCCTGCTCCCATAGTGCCGATAGCAGTAGCAGTAGCAGTGCAGCTCCTGCTGCGCTGTCAACACCAGGACACAGCAGGCCACGTGGATGTGGCCCTGGACGGTCTCAACGGGGACACGTTTCCAGCGGACATGTGTCATCGGACAGTAGCCACTCTGTACCTCCACCTGGTAGTGCCTGTGCAACCCCAGGCAGGCACAGGTCACATGGCCGTAGACGGACACAGTGAGCTGTACAACCTGCACTGTACAATCTGGGGCTGTCAATTATACCCCGTGTAGGCATTACAAATGGCAGAACTGTGTACACACATACACGCACACAGCAAACACAACTGTAGGGCTCCAGAACATCCACATGCATTCTGCACAGATATGTCCAGTCAACTCACCGGCCCTTACACACACACATGATGTTATCCATTGGTGCAGCCTATGCCCCTGGTAAACATATCACCCTGTGCATATGATGAAGCCTGTGCCGCGTCCCTGTCATCCACACCATCGGTGCAGGGTTATGCACAAATATTCTAATGCACAGGGTGAACAGCATAGTGACAGGTGTATGTAATCCCTGTGTATGCATAGTGAGGGATGCGTATGTTGCAGTGGTTGTGTGCAGCCTATGCCCCTGGCAAACATATCACCCTGTGCATATGATGAAGCCTGTGCCGCATCCCTGTCATCCACACCATCGGTGCAGGGTTATGCACAAATATTCTGATGCACAGGGTGAACAGCATAGTGAGAGGTGTATGTAATACCTGTGTATGCATAGTGAGGGATGTGTATGTTGCAGTGGTTGTGTGTGAATACTGAGTTGTGTATGTGACATACGTTGTGTACTGTCGACATGCACCAGTCACACCATGTAGTGCAGGTGCAGCATGCATTGTGATGTGTTCATGGTATGTGTCTCGGTTACATCTGTAGCACCATGTTGGTTGTGATACCCTGGTTCCCTCCTATGGTGTACTTGCATATGCCTACAGGTAGCAGTGTTTGCAGTCTCCCACGTGTAACTGTGGAGTACACACAGGCACGTCTGGCAATATCAGCTACATGTACCCTCATCCTGACTGTTGGACACACAAACATGACACAGATGTCCGCACATATACTGCACCTGATGCATGTGGTTGGTGCCACAGGCTACACTGGACAGGGAAGTGACATACACATCAGGACACATTACAGGTATGGTGACATGGTGCAGGAGTTGTACACAGCGGCCTGGCCAATGATGATGTGAGGTGTCACTTGGTAGCTGGAGGCCACACTGTGCAGCAGTAGGACCCGTAACAGTACGTGAACATGGCCACAGTCACGGGGTGTACACCACTATAACGCACACCCCATAGTGTGCAGCTGGGGACACTTGCCTATGTGGTCATCACCCTCACAGTACTATACACCCACACAAAGTGTCACAGAGAAGGGACATGCACAGGTAGCCAGTATGGCTGGGACCTATGGCATCAACATGGTTGTGCAATGCATCACCATTACGGGTTAGTCAACACGTGGGGCCAGTGATAATTTCCCACCGTATATTAGCATACACACTCACACCAAGCACCAGACATACATACAGACACACACACACTGTGGTGACCACACATGTGTATACGGACAGCCGATGTGTGTGATGCACATCACCGGCGAACGTCATGCTTCCCACACTGACGTATGTACAGTTCTCTACAATGGTGTACAGGGATGTGTAGCAACTGGGACATATTCCCTGTGATATGTGGCATTCCTGGTCACACATTCGGACACACATGGCAGTGCTGGGAATGATACACCAGCCATATGATGACACGTTTGCTGGACATGCAGCGGTATTGATTGCATTATGTGTACCAACGCTATATCTGGCAAATGTGCTGCTATATACACACGGGAGGTTATAGGTGTTACAGGTGCCATATGACATATAGTTGTTAACACCTGACCACTGTGTATGCATTATGTCAGCACCATCACGTAACAGCAACATAGCGTACAGTTAGCACATGGCATGATAGGAAGGTGTGTGACATAACTGTGAGCCAGCCCCTGCACACATACATCTAGACAGGTAGTTCACCACGTTATGTACACACATCCCTCCATACGTGCTGTTTGTATGTCACCGTATACAGATGTCAATGATGGGTCTGCATTGCGTCTGCATGTCGTAGGTAGGTGCAACTATGTTACGGACATCGGCCACTGCACATGCATGTTTGCTGCATGCACAGTACAGATGTCACGTGTGTCTCCTGTTGCCATGTTTGTATGCATTGCTATTGTTGGACATGTGTGTTGACATACATAACACATGGACTGTGGTATGATATCACGGGTGTCACAGGCGACCAGTACAAGGGTATGTGTCCCGGTCAACACTGCTACCCCCTGTAGTGGGCCCACCTTCAATTCGCATGTGTAGCATTGATTAGGCCAGTGTTATGCACAAGGTATATCAAAGGCCATGTATGTATGTGTTGTGTGTGCAGTCCATGCACACATCCACACAATCACATGTATGACATACCCAGATTTGTATTCATTGGTGTACAGCAACAGTCAGGTGTCACAGCTGTGTAAGGGCCATGGTATGTCTTGAGCCAACCTGTTCATGTATACTGGTATCATTGCAATGCATAACACCTGTTGGATCCCTGTTGGTACGTGTGTACTCTGCACAGCTGATGTACACCGCTGTACAGCCCAGTGGTCATGTGTCACATGGTGTTGTGGGACCGTAAGGATGTGCAGCACTGCACCAACGACATGGTGCTGACTTGACAGCTACAGTGTACACTGCAGTTTGTACGTGTGTGACCTGCACCTGTGACAGCTGTGATGGCAGCTGTGTGTGTACAGGTCACTGCATGTGTGACTGCCCTGTGCGTGAGGGCAGTTATACCTTACTGTGCCCTTCTGTGTGTACACTCCATCTGCATGCAAGATTGCCCTTTGCAACTGCTAAGTGTGTGAGCATGCCCAGTACGCCGTTGTGTAGATGGACACACAGTACATTCCACACTGCGCCCCTCCGTGATTAGACTCCGTGTGCATGCAAGATGGCCCTTTGCAACAGCTAAGTGTGTGAGAATGCCCAGTACGCCATTGTGTAGATGGACACACAGTACATTCCAAACAGACGTGTGATACTAAGCGTGTGGGCATGGCCATTGACATCCTGTATAGCCATGGTGGTCATCCAGGCACCAGATGTCCAATTTCAATGTCATGATGGATGCCTACATTGAACACACTTGTTGCTCTCTCGAAGGGTGTACTGTCTGTGGCGCATCCCGTATCTATTCAGTGTTGTTGTGCTCCGTAGATATTTAGTTGGCCCGTTGACAGCACTGGCGTGTTTGTGTATGTCGACCTTGGGACGGTAATATGCTTTCAGACCGCTCACTCTCTAAAAATTCCCTATCGGCATCTTTGCCTTTGCGGATGATGTCACCCACCTAGAAGTATGCCTCTGGGAGTGCTGTGTTCAGTAATCCTGGTAGCGTGTTCTGTAAATGCGTAATGCTGTAGTGTGTTAGAGTAGGTAGGTGTGTGTTCAACTCCCGGCCCTTCCAAGTGTGTGTGTGAGTGTTTCCAGCTGCCTGAAGACACAGTAATGCTTTTAGATGCCTCACAACACATACATTCCCTATTGGCGTCTTTGCCTTTGCGGATGATGTCACCCACCTAGAAGTATACCTCTGAGAGTACTGTGGTCAGTAATCTCGGTAGCGTGTTCTGTAAATGCGTAATGCTGTAGTGTGTTAGAGTAGGTAGGTGTGTGGTCAACTCCCGGCCCTTCCAAGTGTGTGTGTGTGTGTGTGCGTGTGTTTCCATCTGCCTGGGAACACAGTAATGCTTTTAGATGCCTCACAACACAAACATTCCCTATCGGCATCTTTGCGGATGATGTCACCTTCCTAGATGTATGCCTCTGAGAGTGCTGTGTTCAGTAATCTCGGTAGCGCGTTCTATAAATGCATAATGCTGTAGTGTGTTAGAGTAGGTAGGTGTGTGTTCAACTCCCGGCCCTTCCAATTGTGTGTGTGAGTGTGTGCATGTGTTTCCAGCTGCCTGGGGACACAGTAATGCTTTTAGATGCCTCACAACACATACATTCTTTATCGGCGTCTTTGCCTTTGCGGATGATGTCACCCACCTAGAAGTAAGCCTCTGAGAGTGCTGTGTTCAGTAATCTCGGTAGCGCGTTCTGTAAATGCGTAATGCTGTAGTGTGTTAGAGTAGGTAGGTGTGTGTTCAACTCCCGGCCCTTCCAAGTGTGTCTGTGTGTGTGTGTGTGTGTGTGTGTGTGCGTGTGTTTCTAGCTGCCTGGGGACACAGTAATGCTTTTAGATGCCTCACAACACATACATTCCCTATCGGCGTCTTTGCCTTTGCGGATGATGTCACCAACCTAGAAGTATGCCTCTGAGAGTGCTGTGTTCAGTAATCTCGGTAGCGCGTTCTGTAAATACATAATGCTGTAGTGTGTTAGAGTAGGTAGGTGTGTGTTCAACTCCTGGCCCTTCCAAGTGTGTGTGGGTGTGCGTGTGTCTCCAGCTGCCTGGGGACACAGTAATGCTTTTAGATGCCTCACAACACATACATTCTCTATCGGCGTCTTTGCCTTTGCAGATGATGTCACCCACCTAGAAGTATGCCTGTGAGAGTGCTGTGTTCAGTAATCTCAGTAGCGCGTTCTGTAAATGCGTCATGCTGTAGTGTGATAGGGTAGTTAGGTGTAGGTTTGATTCCCAGGCCTGCCAGATGTGTGTGTGTGTGTGTGTGTGTGTGCATGCTCCCGTCCACCTGAGGACTCAGGTTATGCTTTTAGACGCTTCGCAACACAGATGTATCCTGCTGCCGTCTTTGTCTTTGCAGATGTTGACACGCACCTAGTAGAATGCCTGTGTGTCTGCTGTGTTAAGTAGTCTCGGTAGCGTGCTCTGTAAATGCATCATGCTGTAGTGTGATAGGGTAGTCATGTGTAGGTTCAGTTACCAGCCCTGCCACATGTGTGTGTGTGTATGTCTGTATCTCTCTCTCTCTCTCTCTCTATACATATATATATATATATATATATATATATATATATATATATATATATATAAAAAATCTATTTTCTGGCCATAACCCTGCTCTTGCATGGACAGCTGACTGTTTCATGTATCGCATATTTGCATAGCTTTCACATACCAATGGGGTATGTTGCAACTCCCAACATTGTCCATGCAACGTCTCTGTTACGGGTGGTGTTACACGCCCTTACAGGCGTTTGCTGTATATCTTGGCAGACATCTATCCTTGCTGTACTCTCACTGTACTCGTACATGCCGGAGGCTTCATGTATCATGGCCTAGTTTTGATGTGTGTATGTCTATTTGTGCTGTTTGCATGGCTGTGGGTATGTCCCAGTATCATCATTTGTAAAGGTGACAGCCCTAAAGGTTCTTCATGTAGACTGCTGTGTCATTTGACATGTCAGCACATACCTGCGGACAGTACTGTACGTCCTACTGCAGCGCATTTCATACCTTCTGCATTATCTTGCAGTCAATATTGCTGTTTCCTCACACATGTATCTGTTTCTGTTCCTACCACTCCACCTCCTAGAGCAAGTTGCTGGACAAGGCCTTATCTGATAGTGGGACACATAGGGGCAGTATTGACATGTTGCTCTTACAAACGTAAATAGTTGACACAATAATAGGTTTTGCATTAGTATGGCTTTTCTGTCAGATTTGGTGTCTTACACACATGTTTGTCATTATTTCATGTCTTCACTTATCATGGAAGTGCCAGAATGTTACTGTTATGTGGAACACACCAAACATATGAGGCAGAACTCTGCACATTCATCGTAAATCTGTACAGTTGCGGAGTATGTGTCTGTAACAAAATATCAACTTTCTGACACCAATACACACACTGTATGGCAGCATCACAGGCCACATGCCATTACATTTATACTGCAGGACACACCCACCCAGACAGTTGTATTCCTCACACAGGCCAACAGCTACTTATCCACACTAATTGGTCTATCATGTACCGTATGTGTGCGCCGGTATTTGCGCTTTCTGTCAGTGGCAGAGCTCGCGTATGTGTCTGACGGACTGGACATTGTTACGGTGACACTGCATGACACCCATAGGGACACATTACGTTTTTGTCTATTAACCTTCCATATTGACATTCACAGGGCATACGTCGTCATTCACATTTGTCGGTGTACATGCGTGTGACTTGTACATGTTTTCTCATTTGTCCTGATGTCTTTCTTCTCACCTGTCCACCTAGTATCACTAGTTCTGTACATGTATTTTGGACAGGTTACCTTCATACCCCTAACCTGTACACATTATGGGTAAACACCCTGACGTTTGACCTTGTTACATTTGTCATAGTAATGTGCCTTTCTGGTAAATTGCTGGCAAGGCATTACGGACTGTGCGGTAGATAATAGTGACTGACATTTCCATTACATGATTAGTAACACTCATAACATCCGTATTTATGGGTACGCCAGTATTCTCACAACGTTCTGACTTTGTCTGGGGTATATCTAATATAGTCCCTATTTGTATTTCATGTACTATGCCTTAGTGCAGCTGTGTTATTCTGCCAGTTTGCCAGTTATGGGTATCATCTTGGTCGTACGCATGTCCATCCATGATAATCGCCTACATGACACTGATATAGGGCCCTACATATTGCCAAAATAGTTTACGCAATATCCAGTGTATGGTTTGCCCCATTATTGAGAATATAGGCCTGTGCTATACCCACATCACTCCCATGGGGCGGGCCTACGAAATCCCTGCCAAACAACACCTAGGCTCATTTCTGCATACCCATGATTCCCATACCTGTCAACCCTCTACAGTACCCATTACACATGTTTATTGTGTGCGTTACTGAAGTGTGGAGACACTTATATGCACTCCCCACTCTCCGGATATCAGTTCGTACGTCATACATTCTATCAACACATGTGTCATCACCCTTGCACCTGATACTGTTGCATGTACAGCTATTTCGTATTTGCTGTAGTCACTTCTTTTGCGTCAATGTCGGTTGACACTACGTATGATTCAATTTATGGAGTCCTGCAATGGACACCTATCTGCATGTTTAAAGTGTAGAACTTTCCGGACTGTCACTTTCTGGCCAATGTTTTTGAATGCTGCGGTTTATTCACCTTTCCTGCATGTCTGTTTGTCTACCCATATTAGTTATAACGTCGCCTATTTATGTACATATGTCATATCTATGGGACGTAAGTCTGCTGTGTATACATATATACATGTACAATCCTCATTTCATAACTTGCTTTGGTTTACGTCTGTGGATTATGTGTATACACATATATCTATATCCATACCATACCTTTCCACTATACAGATTGTCGCAGAGTGTACAGCTGCTTGCCCCTTTATCTTTGCTGTGTTTTACATACACCTGTGTCTATCTGGCAATGTAGTGGCATTTCATTTGAGACTTACGGTGGGGATTTCTGACAAGCAGGTCAGGTTACGACTGCATACCCTTCATAGAATCCATGCTACTGACACACCCGTTATTCTATCCACTTTCTATGTTTGTTCTGGCACATATCTGTGGTTTGTCCCTATTTGTACCGGTAGTTTGCATGGCTTCGTCCGGTTTCATACTTTATGAGGTTAACGGGTTTGAGCCATGTATAACTAACGTGGGGGAAACAGCATTCATTTACTATGCTATGAGCGGATCACACACGCACAGGTGCACTTGCATTTCCTTATTGTGGGTTACGCGCGGGCGCGTATACATATCCTTATTGTGGGTTACATATGTTTATTAAGTCTTTGTGCTTACGTGGGCTTTATTACTTGTGACAGTACCAATAATTATCTGTAATCCGGTTAACAGACGTTTGCGAAACACACGTTCACCTTTACATATTTAACTGTACAGCACAGATGCATTCATCACACTTTCATATTATATGTGCTGTAGTTGTTCAACCAGGACTGCATTCACGTTGGCCGGATGCTGTAACCAGTATACGTTTGGTGTTCTGACTCATTTATATGCATACCCATAGTACACAGCTACATTAACATATGCCTCACCGCTTCACTTACGTCACAGGCATCCATTCTCCTGCTGGGAAAAATGTGGTACTACGTTACACATTCCTATTCCCTACTGCTCTGGACCCAAGCTGCATATTTCATCACTGCAGGGATATTCGGAACCCAAAGGCTTATATTCCTGACACATACAGGTCTTTAATTGTCAGGGTGTTCATGTGGTGATCTGGGTTTAGGCTTGTCCGACTGGTGAACGGAACTGCCCTGACCATGTTCAAATGTCAGACAAAGCACATGGACAGGGATTGTCCATTTTAAACATTTAATCTGTTTACAGACACAGGTGTTTGGGCACCTGTCAGCAGCTTATGATGTTGGCAATACATAATATGGGTGGGGGTGGTTACGATACATAATCCACGGTGAGTGGTGTTCCCATTCACATTTAACTATTTCCTGTATTCATTCCTACGAGGGTTATTATTTTGCACATGACGTAACTATGAATTAACTACGGGTATGCAGTAGTACAGTCAACATATGTGACGGTTTGTTACAGTATATATGTACGGACCTCTGTAATACTGGGGACTACCCCACATCCTTCACAACATTTCCTGCTTATGTACATACTATTATTCAGTGAACTTTCTAAGCTTGTGAGAGCAGTAATTACATCTGTCCCTATTTGTCCACCCATCCTTTTAGGCTTTGTCCAGGTTTTGTTGCTGTAATAGGTTGAGAGGTGGTGTCGGTATGTGATTGAGTTGAATATATACTGTCAATAATTCAGTGGGGTGTAGGGTTACCACTTGCTCCTCTTTGCGAGGGGAGGTCCCACTTTGGACAGTTGTGTCCTGCGATGACACGTAAGACATGGCAAATGTCCTGTGATTTTAAGACAATAATATATTTCTTATTTTCTGTACTAGTTGCATGATACAGGTATTTTGTATCTGGTACACATAACTATTATTTGGGATAGCATAAGCTATTCAAATGCTATGGCATAAGCTTTTATCTTGGCATACACATGTAATTCTGTCCTTTGCACTGGCTGGGGGTATGTTTTATCCTGCAAATTCTCACATTTCTACAAGGGATGTCCCACCTTGGCCATCTGAACAGGTAGCAACCCTAGTGGGGTGACCTGCATGGTGGACAGCTGTTCCATCCTGCGTAGTATGAATTGCATGTCTGTGTAGAAACTGAACAGTACCGTGACTACACATACATGTTTTGTCCAGATGTGTACAGTAATGGACACCGTTGCATGTAAACAACTCTGAGGTTTCAACAGGTTACTTATCCCACATGGGATGTACACACATTTTGCCATAACATTAATGCGCGGGCATTTGGATTTATGTACCTGTGATGGGATGTTTACAATCGTGGGTTACATATTTGCAATCCGGACACTGCCTAGGACGATACTTCCTACTACATATGGGGAATACTCGCTATGTGCAGGTGTACGGATGCGCAAGGCTGGTAGCTGGATTTGGTGGACATTTGGACATGGGTGCGGGTTATGTGCTATACTGGGGTTGTTGCGTATTGCATTTGCATGCATGGGTTCTACTTTTGGATATCCCGGTTCTGCATATAGCATCCTATGTGTATGTGATGGTTATGTTCCTGTTCATGTGTATAGCACATTGTAATATACATATGTTTGTGTGTGTTTGGTATACAATTTGGACTGTCAGGTTTCTTTACGGTTGTTATATAGCCACAACTGCCCTGCTGTGTACTATCACTACCACTGTGGGACTGCTGGTGACCATACCCATGGGGCTAGACGTGTGTACTGGCGGCGCGCTGACATGATGCACTTCACTTCCACTGGGTATAACTTCTGACAGTGCAGTACATTACGGACACATGATTTTAAATATCATTTGTTCCATGGATGGAAACTTATATTATGTTGCGTGCATTTCTGTTTGGTTCTCCATTTTGTGTGGCCGGGAATGGTCTTGCATGCTTTGCATACGTTTCATTATCCACGGACACTGATAGGTGCGATTACTATTGCAGGCAGGCTATAATATTCAGCAGTTTAGGTTGCTCATCGCCAGCCGACATTGACACGCCTCTGGGCGCAGCTTAGTAACGCCCCATGCACTCGTGCACGTGTCCTATGCACGTGGATGTGGTAGCGGCGCACCTTCATTAATATGCATATGGCGCTAATACACCATTTATACGCCGCACGGTCGGCGCAGGCCTTACACCGGCCTTGCGCCAAGCTTCATGAATCTGGGGGTCTGTGTTTCAGTAGTTTTAAAAAAGAACTTAAAGTTTAACTGTCTTACATAGTCTCTAATACTGTTAAGCACTTCAATTTTTTCTGCCCTTCTGCAGGCACAAAATTCGAACCTTTGCTTAAAATACAGCATTCTTCCTGAGAAAGTTCAGAATTAGATAAATTAACTATTTTAAAAGAAACAGTACCTATGTTTTCCATCCTTTGTTGTTCTTCTTCCAGTTTTTTGACTTGTCTTTTGTTGTTTATATATCCCTTATTCGATGAAGAAGCAGTTACTTGAGCCCATGTCTTGTTTCCACCTTTATTTTACTGATAAACATACACAGGCTGGGTGGAAACAAGTCTAACTGTTGTTACATGTGAATTACTGCTATTTTCTCAACTTATTTTTGTTATAGCAGTATTTTTCTTTTTATTTTGATGCTTATGAGCATCAGAGGAACTTGATAGTGTCTCCTCTTGGTTCCATTGTTTATACAACAAATACTCTGATATCCTATCTTCATTTGCTCGCTGCTGCCATTTTCCAGATCTAGTTGCCCCTGCCTGCCCTTTAACCTCATACTGAAGGACAGCGCTGTATGCAGAAGTCACGCCTCCTTCATAGTCAGCACAGTCTCTCTCATCCTTTTTAGTTTTCCTTTTGCACAAAGTTTCATTAAGTCTAATTAAACGATCTTGTATGGCACACATCTTTGTTTCAAAATTGTCAAATGAAGTAGTCTACTTAAGTTTGTTAAAATCAGAGTGGAGTTTTTTCATTTAAAATAACTTTGTTTCTATTTAAATAGACAAGAAGCTCCATATATTGCAAACCGGCTTTCTGATTAATGTATAGCCATTTGTCCATAAATTCTTTTGTATAATCATTTCCAGCAGGTAATTTTGTCACTCTCAAACCCTTTGGTACCATTTGAGTTCTAAGACTGTTTTCAAAATAAATATTGTCCCATTGAAGCCATTTGAGCTTACTTAAGTCTCTTTCTAACTGCAAAAAAAGTATCAGTCAAATTAAAGCTACAAACCTCATTTCTGCTGTTTTCTTTGCTCCGGAATGGATTCAAGGGTGGTGCCAGACAACCTAAAAGTACTTCATCACTCCTGTTGCTCCCAGCACTCACAGTACTTTGTCTTACAATAGATGTACTTGATGTCACTTCTTGAGTTAAAATGAAGGAACCATTCGGAGAGTCATTTAAAACACATCCAGCAGGCAGTGACATAAATCCAGATCCAGAAGCAATAGCTTGATTTGCCAAATTACTGAACTCGAAGCAAAAGCAGTAATCAAACAGTAAGCTAAAAGCTGGTTAAGACTAAAGTCCAAAACCAAAAAACAAAACCAAAGAAAATCAAGCTGCTTTAATAGAATCCAAGGACAATTCCACAATAAATAATTCCAGTAAGCGCTTTCATCTGTTATAAGACTTCTTCAGACTGGAAGTTAACATTCAAAAACACACATTTAAATACTTTAAAAGTCACATGACCACATACTTAGTGTTTTAACCCTTTACGTTTAAGATACATAATAAAATCTTCTCTATAATGGAGTGGCAATGGGGGCGGCAATGACCCCCAGCTATGCTAATCTGTATATGTATGGGTGGGAAACTGCTCATATATTGCATAGGAAGTACCAAAATAATATTGTGGCATTGTATCATTTTATTGACAATGTTTTCTTAATTTGGAGAGGAACGTAAGAGGTCTTATGTGAATTAAAGACCTATATCAACAGTGTATGTACTTTTTGGGAATTTAACTGCAAATTTAATTTAATGACAATGCAGTTCGTTGATGTAACTGTCTTTAAGGACAAGAGCAAATTAGGAACAAAAAAATTAAAAAAAAGAGGTTCAAAATAATACATACTGACATTAAAGTAGCATGCACCCCAAAAAGACCAAGGAAATATAGTAAAAGGACAGTTGTTAAGGATTAGTGACTTGACAGAAAGGGAAGAAGATTTTGGTATAGAAAGTAACAAATTTTGTGAAAAACTTTATCAAAGAGGTTATCCAAAAACATTAGTCACAGATATTAGAAATAAAGCTATAACTCAGAGAGATACAAGAAACAGAAAAGAAGGTAACATAAATAAAAATAAAAACAAAGTGAAAATGTCTGTTGTGAATAGTTTGGACTCTGGGAGAATAAAAGAAATAATAACAAATAATTTTAAATTAAAAACAAAAAACGAAGCAGCTGTAATCTTCTCAGCAGGATTTATTGTGTTAGCGCTTTCGTCTAGATTAATATCTAAACTTCCTCAGACAACTTGTTCCCAAACTGCAGTAGTTTTTATACATTTCAATTAAACAACTATTAACTCCATTACCCTAGCAAGAATGTAATTAATTAAATAATCAATTGAAATGAATTCACTCCAACCTGAACTAAAAAACTTAATTGCTGAAGTTGTTTCACCCACAAAGTATACTAAAACACATTAAAAATCCATACGTATAACCTTATAAAATTGTTAAGAAAGACATAAAGAAAAACATTAAGAAAAACAGAATACATACTTTCATATTTCAAACCATAAAAAATCATATATATCATGCAATATATGTGTATTGTATGTATATGACATTCACCTATCCAGAGCCTTTAGCTTCAAAATACACTTAATAGAAGCATATTCATTAAGGCCTGCAAAAATATGAGCAAATGTTCGAATGTTTGAATCTGCCATAAAGCCAAGAACCAAGATGCTCTTCTCCAAAAAAAGGAAGCCAATCTGGTGGTCCCCTGCTATAAACAAACTATACAACAGAAGGAAGAAACTGTTGCAGAAAAGAGGAAAATCCCAGGATGCAAAAAACTCCCTCACCAGCCTCAGTAGGAAGCTGAGATCCCCCATAAAATCCTCAAAAGCTAGTTACGAAAATAAAATTGCCAAAGATTCCAAAAACAACCACAAGGCATTCTATGGTTATGTCAAGAATCTAAATGACAATGCTCAGATCTGCTCTGAGCTACAACAGAATGGCATTAAATATACTGATCCCAAGGATATTGCCAATATCCTGGCAGATTGATTTAGTGCCAACTTCACTCCCATCTCACCCCCTAAAGGGCCCATCTCAATACCAAAAGGTGACCTAACTTTTATGTATTTCTCTAAAATGTGGCATTTCCAGTATTTTCAAAACTGGTGGAATAAAACTTGTGATTAAGCAGTAATTCTCATTGAAATGTATTGTATAACTATGCCACTACCTTAGAAGCTAGCTGATAAATCTATTGACTTTTACTACTTACATGCTGTAGAGTAATTCTGCAAATATATCATCTGAATATTTTAAACCATCTGGAAGATAAAGATGTTTATAGAGAACAAAAAGGAAGAAAACTCCCAATATTACTGTCATAAACTTCTTAAAATAAAAATTAAGGTGGCTATTACGTTCACATATGACATCATGGGAAGTTGTCTCACTAAGTATTTTGTTCCCACTCATGTAAAAGTATAACCCTGAGTCATAGCTGATTCCAATATATAACCATATATTACTGTCACTGCTGCCAGAACCTAGATGATTCTTATTCTAACTGGGGGGGCATAAACTTAAAGAAAATGTATGGCTGGGAGGGAATGTTGCCACCTGATGAGGGTCCTGCACTATTAATTTACAGTTATGTCTTCAAAGGAGATAAATATGGTCTTTTCTTATAACCTTATAACATTTATTCAGCTAGTTTATTTTAATAGCTTTGACTGCCATCAGGCAACATTACCAGCAGCTCTGATTGTCAACAGTAATAATTCATTAATTAACTTGAGAGAAGAAAGATAACAATGAGGATTGTAAGTGTCTGCATTGATCAGTTATACTATTTATTTTTTCTTATAATATCTCCACATATGTGTTATAAACCATAGATGCTGAAACCTACATAGCCTCACTGTGGGACACAGTGTGTTTACTACCACTGTTATAGGACTTTATTCTAGTCTGATGTGAGGAAGCACCACTACTTAAAACTAGTCTGATATGAAGTATGCAATACGTTTATCTGTATATGGCATTTCATTTCCTAGCACTGCCATGTGTTATGTCGCATCAGGTATCATACTGCTTCCTTACATCATTATAACATGTTGAGCCTTGCACAACTTTCTTTAAGGGGCTAGTGGTCTGGAAATCTAGCTATGGATGGTGGAAAGCCCTTTTTCAAAACTACTTTATTATTTCTTCATACTAATAGATCTTCATTCTAAGGCAAGGTCATAGGGTATTTTTTTCTCTCCCTTCCTGCACTTCTTTGTTACTAGCCTGGCCCTCATGTCCCAACTGCATCAAGATTTCCAGCTATTCAACACCCCCCCCCCCGTCTTACACCTGCAGTTTGAGTACAGCATGCTTGAGCTTCCTGCAGGGGTCCTACTTGGGCATAACCTGTCCTCCCTCCCTTTTATGGCGTGTGGTATGGTCCAGGATAGATCTGCAATATGGGCATGCAAAATATCACTCTGATTACACAGTATCTCTGCCAGGCCCACTGTTCCCCATATTGAGAATGCCTTCTTTGGTAATATCCCTTCCCTCTACTAGGGATCATTCTCAAGATACAACCACATACCACTAACTGCCTGAGATGTGCATCCCCATCACTCCTGCTGCTCTGTCTGTCCCCTGAGATGTAAATCTAATCTGGGACACTTGGGACATAGTCAAGACATTATTCCTCTATGCCACCAGAGCGGTTAAAGGACAAAGGGTACTTATAGGTTCATAGGTGTATACTAGGCTAATGGCCCTGGAGCCTTTACAAGCTTAGCCCATAGGATTACTCCGGTATCGTGCCACCCAACCTTAGTTCCCAGTGCCTCTGTCAAGTAGAGACACTGGAGTGATCTCCAGGGTGAATTTTCTATTTCCCATCCACTCATCAAGATTTCTCTTGATGAGGGTCAGTGAGGTGCTCTGCTTGACATATATGGGAAGTCCATTCCATAGCATGGGCAGTCTCTGGGTTATGAACATGTCCCTCTAGCATGTTCTGTTGATTGTGGTAATGAGGTTGAGGTCTCTGGAGCATGTGGTGTGGAAGGATTGGGATTTCTTTAGATGTAGCATTTCTAACAGAGCTGGGTCAGACAAGGCTTTGTAAGTCAAGCAGAGATTGCCTCTAAGTAGGCAACATGAGACAGACAATAGTTGGAGTTTTTTGAGTCTGTCCATATAGGACACATGTTTAAAGCCTTGGATCCTCTTTGTTAGGTACTTCTGTGGCCTCTCCAGTTGTTGCAGGCATCTAGTGAGGTAAATGCCAAATGGGGCATTGTACTCGATGATTGGCCTAATGAGGGAAGAGTAGAGGGAGACAATGACCTGTTTCTTCCTAGATGCAAAATCCTTAGTAATGAGATGTGCCACATAGAAGGAGTTTCTGACCACAGTGGCAACCTGGTGTTCAAAAAAGAGATTGCTGTCAACCTGTGTTTCTAGATCACTTATAATGCCTTCTGTGTTTAATGGACTACCATCAATGTGGTAATTCAAGGGAACTAGCTTTTTCCAAAGGGGATGACGACACATTTTTTGCCATTGAGCTTAAGGCCATGGTTCTGACAACAGTCGTTGGTCTCAATGAGGCCTTTTTGTAAGATATCACCATCACTTGAGGAGTTAATAATAGCTCCCAACTTGCAATTGTTTGCAAACTTTGTCAGCCAGAGTCCCTTTGGGTTGGCCTGGACTTCAGAGAAGTAGGTACCAAACAGGAGAGGACCCAAGACCAAACCCTGTGGGACTCCACTCGTGACTGTTCGGCAGTCTGACTTGGAGTAAGCTACTTTCACACTGTGGGTTCTATCTGTTAGCCAGTTTGTAACCCACCTAGTGATATAGGGGTTGATGCCTAGCTTAGTGAATTTTGCTATGATTTCTGAGTGGGGAATGGTATCAAAGGCCTTGGCCAGATCAAGGTAGGCTGCATGAACCACCTTGCCTTCATCCACAGCTCTGGCGACTGACTCAAAGAAGTCAACCAAGTTGAGCAGACATGATCTACACTTTATAAAACCAAACTGTGTAGGATCCAGAGTTTTTAGATTCCCTATATCCTTGTTTATTAGGTCCACGATGATGCATTCCATAGCTTTGCATATCAGACTCATCAGGCTAATGGGGCGATAATTCCTGGGGTCTGTAGTCACTCCTCCATTTTGCAGAGGGATGACTGTAGCAGTCCATCATTCAGTAGGGACAAAGCCTGAGGTGAGGCTGTGATTGAACAAGGCACACAGATGAGGTGCCAGTTCACTCTGTAGTTCATGTAGAACACAGCCAGGGATATTGTCAGGTCCTATAGAAGCTGCATTCTTGGCCTTGGACAGTGCTGTTTTAACCTGTGCAGCAGTAATACTGGGTACCTGGCATCTACTGGTATTGTGATTGGTCCTTTGGGAGGGAGAGAGGGGTAAAGTTATCAATGAATCTGTCGAATTGTATATTGGCAATATCTGTTGGCTCGGTATAGGAGGTACCATTGTGCAGTAGCTCAGAGCAAATCTGGGTATTGCTGATTCTTTACATAACTATAAAAGGCTTTGTGGTTGTCCTTACTATCTGTTGCAATTCTGTTTTCATAGTTAGCTTTAGAGGATTTGATGAGGGATCTCACCCTTTTGTTGAGGCTGACAAGGGAGTTTTTCTCGTAATGGGATTTCACCTTATTCCACATCAGTTTCCTGCTTGTATTTTAGAGTTTGTTTATGGCAGTGGGCGACCGGATTGGCTTCCTTTTCTTTTGAGGAGTGAGTCTTGGTTCTATTGGGTATGGCGAGATCCATGCATTTGTGTATATGTTCGTACAGTGCATTGGTGTATGATTCGGCAGTCATGCAACTATTCTCCATTTACATGGGTGCCATGAAGTTAGCCACCTCTGTTTTTATGAGCCCAAAGTTAGCTTTGGAGATGTTTTTCATGGTGGTTACCTTTGTGGGGTGGGGGGATGTCGATTTCCAAGGTGATTAGTTTGTGGTTAGATCTAACCAGGGAGGAGTTGACTATTGGTGTAGAGCAATGGTCGCCCATGTTAGTAATGACCAGGTCAATGATGTTGCTACCTCTAGTGGGGGTAAGAATGAACTGGTACAAAGCATTGGAATTAATGAATTCCAGAAAGCATTGGGCAAGTGTATTGGTGCATGAGTAGTTTTCCCCTTTAATGGAGGGGTAGTTGAAGTCACCCAGTATGAGAGTGTTAGGTTGGACCCTAGTATTCTCCAGGGTGCTTAGGAACGTGGTGTGTGATTCTCGGGACATGGTTGGTTACCTATAGCAGACTACGACCTGAATCACTGTCTTACCCAATGTTAGCTGTATCTGAAGTATCTCAGATGCGTTATGTTGGGCTACCAGTCTGAAGGTGTGTGCATCCTTTATGAATATGGAAACACCACTGCCTTTGGAGCTTCGGTACAAGTTCAGGGACCAAAAGGTATGGAATGAGCTATAGTCTGGTAGTGCAGGGGTGTTTTCTGCTGCCTTGAACCAGGTCTCTGTTACAGCACAAATGTCAATGTTCTCCTTTTTAAAGACTGCTTCGAGTGAGTGCATTTTGAGATTTAGACTTCTAGCATTGAGCAGTATGACTCTCAGACCACTTTTGTTTGTAGCTGTTACGGTGGTAATTTGGTCTTTGGAACACTGCCTAAAAAAGGCACTATAGGGGTGGCAAGAGCCTTGGCCAGTATCCAGAAGCCCAGGGGTGACAGATGCAGGCAATCTGTGGCAAAGCATCAAGGTCTGTCAATCATGTCAATTATATATTCTAATACTTTCAGGCAGAGTTGCGTGAATGCCAGGAATACAACCATTAATTACAAATGTAAGTGTGTGTGTGTATGTGTGTGTCTGTGTGTGTGTGTGTGTGTGTGTGTGTGTGTGTGTGAGTGTGTGTGTGTGTGTGTGTGTGTGTGTGTGTGTGTGTGTGTGTGTGTGTGTGTGTGTGTGTGTGTGTGTGTGTGTGTGTGTGTTTGTAGGACCTAGCCCAATGACTTCTATATCTATGTCCAATCAGTCCATTTGCTCTGTGTGTGATAACAGTTGTGCATTCCCAAGTGAGGTGAGAACTCTCCACCGCATTCATTCATTAATTACAAATATAATTGTGTGTGTTTGTGTGTACTTATACATTTTATACTTTTGGGCAGAGGTGCATGAATGCCAGGGATACAACTATTAATTGCAAATATAATTTTGTGTGTGTGTGTGTGTGTGTGTGTGTGTGTGTGTGTGTGTGTGTGTGTGTGTGTGTGTGTGTGTGTTTGTAGGACCTAGCCCAATGACTTCTCTATCTGTGCCCAGTCAGTCCATTTGTTCTGTGTGTGATAAGAGTTGTACATTCCCAGATGAGGTGAGAACTCTTCACCACATTCATTCCTGCCTGCAAAGCTTAATTATCCCATTTCTTCCTCATCAGTGAGAGTCATATGGTAGGAAGTAGACCTGCTTGGTAGCCTACCCTACACCAGCATGCATCACCCCTCTCGTGCAGTGGCTCTTTGTGCTACCAATTTAAACAGCATGCCTCTGCACATTCAATCTGTGCAAAACATGCCTCTGTACAATGGCAGCTCATAGTACCTAGGCTCATGATCCACAGATGTAATGTCTATTTCCTATGTTAGGTGTGGCTAACCAGAGCCATATACCTGCCTCCCTTAATGGGCAAGCGGACAATAGCCAATCACCCTCATCCATCACCAGCTAGTCTCTACAGATGCCTAAGATACTTTTCAAACTAGAGTGCCCCCATAGTCTAGGTTTTATCCCTCTGTGCAATGAAGCTATCTTAAATACAACAGACTTTTTGGTTGATAATGATAGAAGTCCTGTGGTGCCATTTACACCCTAGGATGTATAGAGCTAATTGTCAGGCAAGTTTCTGTTGAACAAGGGTACAGCAGACTTAATGCTGAAATTTAATCTGGTCAGACATATTTTTCCCATTTCATTCATTTCTTTTTTTTAATTCTATCCAATGACAAAGAAGAATAAAGTACACATGTCAGCTAGAAACTGAATAACCAGTTTTACAAAGCAAAGTATATTACAATGTTTCTACACAATATCATAGTGCAATGCATACTGGTAATGCATTCATTTATATCATTTAAAAAAACAAAGTCATTTTGGATGGGTACTTATTAACTCACCCCCAAAAAGACATACTGCAGCAAAAAAAAAAAAAAAAAAAAAATATATATATATATATATATATATATATATATATATATATATATATATATATATATATATTCATAAAACAGGGCTAGACCCAAAAGTGTCTCTAAAAACGTAAAAGAGATCGGTTAAGTTTGTAGGTCTATGTATTGTAGAGCCGTGGGAGCACATCACAGATGTCACCTTCTGTAGGGACATGTCAGAAATGTGGTGAGAGTGTATACAATAAACAACCATCATATCATCATATTATCGTTTAGGGACATAGGTATAACTTGTTCATTTATCACCCTGTGCTACTGCCTGAAAGTATCACCTCATCTCCTTAACCAAATGGAGTACAAAAAAAAAGTAAGTTTTGAAGAAAGCCAATGATTCTTTCACAGTTTGCTTCCTAAACATCCACTCCCCTCCCCTCCCTCTGCTTTTCAACTTAAAAAAGTAGCTCCTTAATTTGTTAAATGCACTTTAATTTTGATTGGATAAAAGAAACTAATTAAACCTCTTTTATATATAGATTTTGGAAGAGATGGGACAGCTGTCAGTTAAGAACTGAGTTACATTTTTCTCTTTTTTTGTTCACACTCTCACACACATGCACACTAAATGACTACAACATATCAGATATTCATAACATATTACTCATAGCTGAACATGTTTTATAAGACTGCATAAGTTATTCTTTCAGGTATTTTTATTCCGTTAATTCCAGCCATGAAAATGCTCCTGATTACCTCCTGTTCATTTTTCATTGCTATCAGTATAAATACTTTGTGAAAAAAGGACTTCAGATTTGTATTAAGCCAATTGGTCCTTGAAAATCAATATTCTATAAATCCATGTCCCCATCAGTTCTTCATGCCTTTAAATATCAAAACATAAAGTGAATTGTCTTTCTGTAGCAGCATTTCATTACAGAAAAAAAAACATAGGCTAAAATGCAGGAATGCTCAATCATGTGCCCTAACACTTTGCACCCAAGACAGTTGCCTCCTTCGCCCCACCCTTGCTATGACACTGTTTAGAAGCAACAAAGATGTATGGCAAAACCTGCTAATCATTTCCATAGTAAAGACTTAATTTCCCCAGTGCAACTGACCAGTAAGGAAGTAACAGTAAAGAAGAAGGGGAAGAAAAGCTGTTGATGAGGTCAGATACAACTTGTCCACAATGCAGGAAACAGGAAACTAGTTCATTCACCCTCAATAAGATGAATGCAGGGGTAAGACATATATAATTAATAGATTTTCCAACCAAATCACACCACCAGTGTAAATTTATGAGCATTTCCACAGATGTAAATTAAGCTTCCAAACTTCTAAGGGGAAATGTACATTCTATGTTCCTCAGAATAGGATAATGTGTTTGCCACAAAGAAATCTGTAAATCTAAGACTATACAGCTAATCTGACAAATATATGTTCGTTATGCCACCCAGAAAGCATGTCTGTATAATGGACCATGACCTAATTATTGGAAGATACAGTTGATCTGACAAATATATGATCTAGCTATCCCTCCCAATAAGCATGTCTGTATAATGGGCCATAATATAATCATGAGGAAGATTTTATTGACTGTCAATGAAGGAAAATTACAGATGGACATGCTTTAGTTCACTAGATCACAAGAGGTAATAATATTACAGTATGCAGAATATCAATTTTGCAGGAGCATGTGAGCTCTAGCCGTTGTATTGTTGCTGTATAGTGTACAGCTGCCTAATAGTAACTAGAAATATGAAAATGTATGCAATATGATTAATAAAAAATCACTTTTATCCGAAGGGCATATTGCTGCTGAATGCAGGCACTGTTGCACAGCTTTTTGTGTGAAAGAAGGCAATGAATTTTATTCACCATTTAGAACCTGAGGTCTAAGTAGATGTCCTTCTATCACTGTTGTAGTATTCCAAACAGAAAGAATCTCCTGCTCAGGGCAGACCAACATTCAACTAGTATACAAAAGCCTAATGATCTTGTATGTGCCATATGCCACCCCTATGCTCCTCCACAGAACATAGGATATGAAAGGAGCATATGGTTACAACTATCAAGAACTTCTTTGCTGACAGTTCCAACATTATTGCCAGTTGGTCCAAATGCCTTGTTGCTATACATACATTCATACAAATGTTTCAGACATGGGCATTAATGCCCTTCTAGCTTGCCAATATATCAAAACACTTGCTCCCATAATAAGTGTTCAGGCTGTTTTCAAAAATATTTAAACTAGTACTTGCTTTAATGTAATTTGGTAGTCTGCTCCGTGTATCAGCTGCTCTTTCACAAACCAATTAGTACACTTCTCATTCCTATAGAATCTTCTACATAGGTTATCTGATAATTCTCTAGTACTTTTTGTTAACCCCAAACATTCCCAGAGGTAGTTGTCTCTAAATGCCCTATATACCTGAATATGATCTCCTCTTAGATATATGTAAGAGACACTGTACAAGTTCAGATATCTTAGTCTTTCATAATAAATGAAATTTTCACATCTATGGATGCCCTTGGTATATTACCCCTGTTCACTTTCCAGTTTACTCACAACTGTTTTCTAATAAAGTTTACATATTGTTATTCCATACACAAACTAACAAGCAATGACTTCATTAGTTCTGATTTCCCATACTTTATAAATCTTGTTATACAACCTATAGTTCTATAACTATCATTAACCATTTGGGTAATATGATTAGAAAAACTCACAGCTGGATCTACCCATACACCCAGGCCCTTAGATGAGTCTATAGTTTCAATCACTGTATGGTGTATTAAATATTCACCTTTCAATTTATGTCTCCCAAATCTCATATGCTTAGTTTTTGATATATTAATTAGCATATTATTCTCCTGTGCCAGAATGGTCAATTCAGTCAAGTTCTTTTGTAGACATACCTTTTCTTTAGCACATGTAATCAGTTTACCCAGTTACACATCATCTGCATATAGACTGTAGAACACCTTAGATGACAACATTAGGTCTGAAAGATTCAGTCTAAACAAGTCAAGGCCTAGGACAGAGCCCTGTGGGACACCCTGACTGTAGCCAATAATTTCACCTGTCAAGTTGCTGTTTGATACTTCCCATGTCCTATTTGTAAGCCATGCAGCTATCCATCTTATCAGGAGTACATCAATACCTAGTTGTTCTAATTTATTGATAATTGTTTTGTGTATGACCCTGTCAAATGCTGAAGTTAAATCTATATACATTGTATTACAGCACAATTTTTCATTCATAGCTGTTATTATATTGTTATAGAACATCATGTTACAGGTGATAATAGATCATACCTCCCAACCATACCAAGTTACTTGGTTTTTACTGAGTTTTGGGTTCCAGCTAATGGGGTGCTATGATTCCCAAGTAGCACCCCTTAATTTCTGAATTCCCCAGCTTTTTTATTTTAATTTTTTTTCAGTTTTTTGAGCTGGCATTATCACGTGCATGAAGACATCTGCTCCATGAAATTGCCTGCCAGCCTGTGTGAATTGGGCTCAAGGACTCGTGCATGCATTTCTAGCTGTGAGGGAATGGAATAATGGTGGTTCCTTTGCTGTTAGTGGGTAGTTGCAAGCAGGAATGGTGGTTCCATGGATGGAAACAAGTCGCAAGAAGGGTGTGTGTATGATGAAGGACTGTACGGTTATTTATTATGCTACGCTGACATTTGGGTTTAGTTTTTATGATGATGAGAAGAGTGTGTGTGTGTGTGTGTGTGTGATACCCCAAGTGAATATACCTGGTGGCTAGAGGTACTGAGGGTCAAACCCTGTACCTTGGGTACAGGTAACAAGAGTCTAAAGTCCCCACCCACCATCACTTGTGAAAATTTTCAGATTTATGCCTCATATTTTTGTTCTGTTCCTCATAAAATCTGTGGTTTTCTGGATTTCTGTGGCAAATCAGTGAAGGACTGAATTCACTAAATAATGACAGGCATTTGAATTTCAGACTTCATATTCTTCAGAAAATAAATAGTAACACAAAATCTCTTATTCTAGCAATGTTCTAAGTTTATAAGATCAATATTTGAAATGTGTCCATATTTTTGGGGCTGTATTCCCCATTATTGGCTTTGTCCAGGTATTTTTGTGCCAAGACATTAAGAACTGTGGTGAGAACTGAGAACTGAATTCTGTATTCTCCCATTATTGGCTTTGTCCAGGTTTTTTGTGCTAAGAGGTTGAGAGCTATGGTGTGAAGTGAGAACTGAATTCACTAAATGATAGCCATTTAAGTTTCAGTCTGCCTATCTTCCAGGAAACAGCTCATTTGGCATAGTGGTATGTTACTCTGACTATAGTGCACATGATCCTGGGTTCAAGACTTAGCAGTGAAATGCATGGTGGCAACACAACATTTTATTCTAGCAACTTTCCAAATTATACAAGCAATGTTTAAAATGTATCCATAGTTTTGCGGCACCCCCCCCAATACATTTTGGCTTTTTCCAGATTTTTTGCGCTGCAAAGTTGAAAGATACATTTGAGTGCTGAGTGAATTTTACAAGGGTCTGAGAGCTTCAGGGGAAGAGGAGTTTAGTGTTGCTTAGGATGAATCTGCTTGCATTGTTAATAGCATAACAGGTTAAATACTTGCTTTTGATGCAGAAGGCTGTGGGTTCTACTCCCACAGTATGTAGATGCATTGCTGATACTGTACTATGTTGTTGTACTTTTAAATGGGATGGGTGCAACAAGTTAAGGGTGTAGCTACAGATACAACAGAAATGAAAAACTGCCATGCACAAAGGCATTTGTGCCTCAGTGGAAAGAGCAACAAATCTCACAGGAGATAATTGGCTAGGCTTAAAATGTCTTGCAAGGGCAGTTAGCCTAGTACTAATCTATGGACCTATGAATTATTAACCCAAATTCAGGAACAGAAAATCAGAATTATGTTCTGTGCTGCATTATAAGAAAAAATATTTTTAAACAAGTACAGTACATTTTCCAGCATTCAAGATAAAACATATATTTTTCCACTGCAGATAGTAGAGAAGCAAGAGTGGTCAGTTAACAGCACCTGGATTACAATGATAGTTTTGATGCTTTAGGATGAATGTAGGAGTGGGTTTGTCAGTATTTGGACTAAAATTTGGAAGTGTTAAAACATGTAGTTCACCTAGTTTATTTTGTTGTGCATTTACATCTATTGAGTTGGTCTGATAACAGAAATCAGGGTAAGTCAAGCAAAAAACTAAAAGTGAAAATAAGTTTGAGAAGCTGTGCACGATGCCCATGGCTTACACTACTGTAATTTTATATATATATATATATATGTGTGTGTGTGTGTGTGTGTGTGTGTGTGTGTGTGTGTGTGTGTGTGTGTGTGTGTGTGTGTGTGTGTGTGTGTGTGTGTGTGTGTGTGTGTGTGTGTGTGTAAGTAGACTTTTATGATGGCAATGTTCTAAATTGGGCAGTATTGTCATTATTGATTGATGCATTTTATTTCATGTCTACTGGAAAAATGTTCAAACAATAAATTTAAAATGCGCTCTAAGTCTAGCAAGTGTGCTGTATTATACAAGGAATATCATTTAATAAAGTCAGGAAGGTGTATCAAAAAACACATGTATGTTTCTTGTTTTGTGTGCAAATGGCCTATGATTTGAAAACAGCCCAAAGGTAATCTTTATCGGGTCTATATTAAATCAGCAAACATTTAAAAAAGTGAACACTGATTTATCTACCCCATGTAAGAGAAAGCTTACAATACTGAACACTTAGAACAGTGATTTTTTTTTCCTTGGGGAAAAAAATCACTGTTCCAATAAAGAAAAAAAACTTTAAAACATTACATAAAGTGGGGCCTTTGCCCCTATGCCCCCCCAATGTGAGGGGCTGTGCCCTCCACACCCCCCTACTTAAATAAACCAACTTTGGGATCACACTACAGTGACAAAAATGGCAAAATAACGAAGTCGGCCAAGCGATTTCTTTCCCAGGGAAAGAATTAGCTTATATGCCGTTTTGGTATTTTGCTGTTTCGTGCCTTCAAGTTCGATCAAGATGCATTTGAAAGAATGCGTCTTTGCTCATATAATAGAGAACCTCTTTATCCATCACTAACCAGATGCATTTTCTTTGGATGTGGTGTGGGTTTCAATGCTGTTTCAATGAATGTGAGTTTCTAGGGCAGAGAAGTTTTAATACTAAGTCTGTTTTCATTGTGAGACAGTATTACTTAGTATTAGTCTTATTAATCCCACTGTACTGAGTGTTGTTCAGGGAGGAGGTTCTGGGCTCCCTTATCAAATCGTGACAAGGATCTGAACCACTGGTATTTGCTAAATGTTGATGTCCCTTCCAAGAAAAGATAAAATATAAAGCATGTTTCTGTCAACCCTAAGGATCCTCAAAGGGAATGGCAACAGTTTACTCACGCCTTGTTTTCTGCCTTGATGACTCTAAAGCCTCCTCAAGGGGTTTTGGTAACTACTCCTCCTTGGACCTCTATGCCTTATAAATGGGTTAGGGAACCAAATTCATTGGATATTTTTTCCCTATTCTTCACAGATGCCTTCATCTTTGGCTTATTGTTCTGCTGAGATGGAATCTATTAGCCCCGAGTCTCCTTTTAAGGAATTGTCCTATGGGGACACAATTGCTAGGATGATGGAATACTTTAAGTGGGATTCTTCTCAAGTGTCTGATATTTGTAGAAGATATTATCATTTGTTTCAGGTGGATACTCCCAAACCATCAGCAGTTCGTCCTGTGTTTGCTACATGGTTAGATACTTTCATTGCGCTTCCAAGTTTCCTGATTCTCAGCATCTTGCTACTAAGACATGTGATACATTCTAAAAGGTTCATAAGGATTGTCCATTTTTTGTTTGAATGTCCTTCTGCTGTTCCTGCTGTAGTGTCAGTCTCTTCTGACAAACCTTCTAAGCTTTCGCCTTCTTCCAAACTTTTGCCTTCTGATAAGAATACAGGGCAATGGTGAGGATTGGTAAGAAAATTACACTGCAGCTACTTTAGCCTTTAGGCCTGTTAATTACCAGACTCACATGACCAGGTATGCTCTGGTCTTGATTGCTCAGGCTTCTCAGGTTATTTCTGACCTCCCTGATTCTGAAGGCAAATTCTCTGCCTTATCTATTTTAGGTTCTGCTTTTCAAATAACTTGCCACTCTATTAAATGTAGCTTTGATGCTGCTGATGCCTCTTCTAGGGCTGCAGCTTTTGCATCCATCATGAGGCATTATTCTTGGCTTTATCTCCGGTCTCTGCCTGAGGGCATTAAGGCCAACTTATTAGATGCTCCTTTGGATAATAAACATCTTTTTGGAACTGCTGCTGCTGACCTGTTTAAGTCTCTTCAAGAGGAAGGCAAAGCCTTGCATGCCCTTCAACATATTTTTGTCTTGCCTATCCCTATGTTCCAGAGGAATTATCCTTCTATATCTACTTTTGTTCACAGACACCCTACCAGGCGTCTAAGGATAGGAAAGATGGTAGGGATGTCCCCCCTTGCTAAAGCTTCTCATATTTTCTGTTCCCCAGAAGCCTCTTTTATCTAATAATCCTGCTTCCCATTGACAATTCACCCCACCTCTCTTAGATCAGTTTCCTTTATCCATTTGTTTTTTCCTTTTCTCTTCCAAATTTGTGTCTCAGCAATTCAGACTCCTGGTTTCTTTCTATCATCCATCAGAGTTACTTCCTGGTATGAAAGTCTCTCTCTCTCTCTCTCTCCCCTTTTTCAGGGATTCCTCAACCACCTATAGTTCAACTTCCCCATTTATTGGAGGTCCGAGGATCCCTGGTAAATCAAGGAACCATTCAACCTCTCCCCCCACTTGGGAAAGGATTTTTATTCCAGGATGTTCCTAGTTCCTCGAATGGAGGGCACTTGGAGACCTATTCTGGATCTATCCCTGCTTAACAAATTTCTCAATGTCCTTTCTTATTGGATGTTTACTCTTCAAACTTTGTTTCCTCTTTTATTGCCCCAGGCTTTTCTGGTGTCTTTGGATCAGAAAGATATTTACCTTCATATCCCTATTTACTCTCTTTTCTGGAAGTTTTTAAGTTTGCCTATTTCTTCCTTTCATTTTCAGTTCTCTGCTTTGCCCTTTGACCTCTCTCCTGCTTTAAGGGTTCACTATCAACTTCCAAAAGTTAATCCTAACTCCCTCTTAGGATCATGTGCATCTGGGATGCAGGATTCAGACAGTACCAATGTTGGCCTCCCTTTCACGTCCAAAAGTTTTGTCATTGACAGCATTCATTCATTCTCTTCTTCTTCTGACTGCCATGCCAGTTAAATAGCTCTTCAGGTCCTGGGATTCATGGCCTCTTCTATTTCAATCCTCTTTCTTGCAAGACTGTGTATGCAGAAGCTTCAATGGTACCACAAGTCAGTTTGGCTGCAGCATTTGTCACCCTCTGGATTTCACTGCACCTCTCTTTACCTGTCTAAAGAAGGAACACATGTGGTGGATCCAGCAGTTTGTCCTCAACCCAGGCCTGCCCTTTCAGCCCCCAGACCCTTCTCAAGAACTGTTCACTGATGCTTCAGACATGGAGCGAGGGGCTTCTTTTGGTCACTTGAAAGTTCAGGGTCTCTGCCCTCTCATCAGAAGTCAGACCATGTCCTTTTACCTCTGAATCTATACATATAACAAAAGGCACTAAACAAGGATGTCCCACATCACCAATTCTATTTGCTCTGTTATTGAAATATTGGCAGACTCAATTCATAACATAGAAATCAAAGGAATATATGTTTATGAACAATATAATTCTAAGGTAATGTTATTTACTGATGACATATTATTAACATTATCTAATACAAAAGATAAATTAGAAGAATTAGATGTATTAATTGACAAATTTCACATGACTTCAGGACTCATTTCAATAAATCAAAATCAAAATTTTTATTTTTAAATAAAAAAAATGCAGACTAAGAGGGATCACATCATAGAGAAACAAGAATCTACCTTAAAATATCTAGGAATTGAGTTGTGCAAGGATAATAATGAATTAGTCTCAAAAAACTACAATAATATCATCAATACAATTAAAATCTCTGTGGAAAAATTGAACAAAATAATATTAACATTTGAAGATAGACTACAGTTAACAAAAATGGTTTTACTGCCCAAAATCCTATATATAGCCTTGACAATACAACTGTTATCAGAATGGAATATACTTAAATAAATAAATTCATGCCTAATAAAATTTTTATGGTTTCCCAAAAGAAAGATGATCACTTTAATACATCATAACAGACCACGGAAACAGGGAGGATTAAACTTTCCTGATATAGAAACATATCAATATCTAAACAATCTCACATTGGGTAAGTCCAAATTACTCTCCAAATTGGAAAGAATTACTAACTGTAATATCAATAAATGAATTTGATTTCCAAAAAAAAAATTAAATAACAGATAAAAACAATTTGCCATGGCACATATTATGCATTAGTATGCAATATAACATAACTAAACCCACTAAAACTGGTATGCTTAATTATTACATTGACTCATTTAGGAAAATTATTAATGCAAATATAGATTTAAAAATCTGGTTTGATCTTTTAACACCATTTATAGTCACTAATAGCTTTCCACATAAAATATATAGAGAAATTGTTAATTCCTGGGAACAGAAAGGATTTGTTTGTTGGCTCCAATGTATCAAAGAACTAAAAGGTTTAGATATGCAAGTAATTAAAAACAACATACAAAATTCCACAACAGGATTGACTAACTTTACAGAGTATTTTGTCATATTCGCAAGATTTAAGTAGAATAATTAACAATTCTTCATTTGAGGAAATATGTGAATTTATGAAATACATATATGAAATAGGGTCTAGGACTATTCACTGAAAGCACATTTCACTGAAAGTCAAATGACTGCACAAATCACTGAAAGCTCAATTCACTGAAAACTCAATTTACTGAAACACATTTCACTGAAAGTTATATATGACCTTTTCCCCACTGTTGTGCGACCCTGGAGTTAGTATATATAGTAAGGGCAGGTGGGGGCATAGCCCCCCACATATTTTGGATATATATTGTGGGGGATTCAGCAATCCTCCATGTAAGACTAGCCAAGTCTTACTCAGAGACTGCCGTCTAAGACCATGACGTCAGAGCGTCATGCATATGCATGAGGGCGTGCTGACTCAACTTCAAGGCTAACATGGAGCATGTAGGAGTGCAGAGGGCGTGTCAGACTGCCGAGCAGTCCAAATATCCATGCCCCTGAAAGTGCCTAAATCTGCAAATGTCAGCAGATATGAGCGAGTCCGCTCAAATGTGTATACCCACAACACAACACTCCCCCACATTCAAAACCCCTGTACAAATGAAATAAAATGTAAAACAATTTTTTTTATTATTCCTGATATAGCTGCCCGTATTTGCGCGTGTGTGTGCGGGTGTGCCCATTGCTTAGCTACAGTTAGCAGTTTAGACATCGAAGAGGGTAATAAGCCACTTATAATCAAATTAAGCCAAATAGCAATAGTGTAGTGGTAGAACCTTCGCACAAAGATGAGGCATTCCCGGCTTGAGTCCCACCACTCCCCTTTCCATTTTCTGTAGGAAATGTGTGCATAAAAATAATTCCTGACATTTACCTTTTAAATTTTATTAAAATGCATTGAAATGGCCTATGTAGTAGTGAACAATATTTTAAATATATATAAGAAGGTGAAATGGTCATGCATACTGATACATTCATAACTAATGTATCTTAAGCAGTGTGAAGCACTGCTAAGCAACGTTTACCAGTATTAAGCATATTTAAGTATAATTGCTCATAGCTTAGCAGTGCTTTAACTAGTGCAATAGCTTTGCGCGGAGCTGTGCGTCGCGCCAACTAGCACAAACAAAACATGTTTGCACGAAGCTGCGCACCGCTCTAACTAGCTCAACATTGGGCAATGTTGGTAAATGTAGAGCAACGTTGGGCAAAGTTGAGCAAAGTCGGCTAAACTCAGCCACACCCCCTACCAGTCAGGCCAGTAGTAAAATAAAAAGCAATGACAGGCCTCGAACCCGGGATAGTGTGCACCATAATCAAAGTACTGATCCACTAAGCCATGACAGCATTTGATGCTCATGGACTGTCAATGCACATATACATATTAATCAAAGTTTACCCAGTGCTAAGCAGGTGTGCACTCAGCTGAGAATTTTCAAATCCAGCCAATCACAAATAAGTGTGGGAAATGAGGCATATTTAAGCTCCATAGGTGGGAATACGTGCCATAACTGGTTGTAGTTCCCATCTGCAGGCAGCAATGGCTGGTATCGGAGAGGGCTCTCACTTCCAAGCTCAATGGTGGGGCATTGAGGAGTCAAAAGTGATGGTTTGGCTCCTCGTCCATCATCATGATGCTAGACTCCTGCAGGGCCAGTTCCAGGGCACAGAATACAAAATGGAAGCCTGGAACCATCTCGCACATGAACTCACCAGTGCCACAGGCGTCCCTCGGACTGGTGAGCAGGTCAGACACCACTATGCAGACCTGAAGAGATGTAAGCAGGACAAACTGAACCAATGGATACAGGAGGCCCGTGGGATGCAAAATGCCCCACTACTGTGTAGGTAGCCATGGAATGAAGTATGCAAAAATTGCTAGTGTAGTCGACAGTATGGATAGGTATATGTCTCCATATGACTTCATTTACTCCACAGCTGCAGGTGTCCGTGCTGCAAATCAGCAAGCCTATGCAGATAGGCTGCTAAGGCTACGTCGCCAGGCAGGTTAGTAATTATTCTGCATGTATTGTTCTATAAAATAAGTGAGAGAGCCTGACAAAAAGTGTTGTAGCCCAATAATAAAGGTATAATAAGGCTTGAATAACTCTGCATGTACTGTTATGTAAAATAAGTGAGAGAGCCTGAAAAAGAGTGCTGTAACCCATTAATAAAGGTATAATAAGTCCTGAATTATTTCTCTACATGTATTGTTATATAAAATAAGTGAGAGAGCCTGAAAAAGAGTGTAGTAAACCATAAATGAAGGTATAATACATCTTGAATAAGACTTCTGCATGCACTGTAATATCAAATAAATGAGAGAGCCAGTAGAAAAGTGTGTAATGTAATTAATTAATAAAGTATAACTCCTGTAATGTGTCCGTGTCATTCTCTTTGAAATGTTGATGTACTCCTGCAGTATAGAAATAGTACTGTTGTATTAAGCACTGTCAACCCACACTTGGGTAGGCCCATAGAAAGTGGATGAAGGGAGTGCCAGTATCTGTTAAGCATATAAACAGTTCTCAACTGTTGTTTCAAGGCTGGCATGTATAGGTAAATCTGGCACATGAGTAGCTTGTTATTGTGTTCACCAGAAATGTCAGTGTGCTGCTAGAAATGTAGGGGGCTGTTAAAATATAACTGATAATGTCACCTGAACACATCCAGATATGTAGACAAATACATAAAAATAAAATATATAAATACGTAGCAGTAACATCTGCATCCTGGACAGTTCATATGTCTGATACAAGTCAGGTATATACGGAACTAGCAGAACACATTACACAACTTAATGGACATTGCCTAGTGTAATAGTACATGTAGGGGATATATACCCACAGTCAATAGGAATGTAGTGTAAACTATAAGTACGTATAAGTTGTTAATGGAGGTATCTTTTTACACCCTACTGTATGTGCATAAACAATGCAATTCCACATCTCAATGGGTATGTGTAATCTCAAAACATTTGTTGGGACATATGTCCTATTGGTTCTTAAATATCTGCATTTACTTTGATGCATGTGCCCTGTTCAAACACCACAATCTTGGTGGCCTGATGCCACCAATCAATCCTGCATGCTGTTGAAATGCCCACTGTTGTTCTATATATGCATGTGTTATGCTTGCTGTTCAACTGTTGGAACTCTGGTGTGTTGGGTTAATGGGAATATTACTGCATGCTTTTACAACTAATTTGGAATGCTGTTGGCTGTTACTAACCCATATTGTCATTAAATTCTCCTAAACACAGAACGTATGGGAAGGCCAGTTCCAGCAGACCCACCTGTCCCAACTCAGCTGGCGATGGCACCTGGCACCAGCAGGTCTGGTGCCCAGCCTGGGACCTCCTCCTCCATTGGCCCTGTGCCACCTTCAGGTGGAAGTGCTGCAGGGGATGGGGCTCGTCCCCTCCTGCAAGCGTGGCTGGAGGAGGGCCACCTATCACCCTCCGAACAGTTCGGGCTGTGGTGCGTAGGGAGATCAAGCAATCAGTCGCTGATCCTCTACGCCAGCTCGAGGCAAGAGTGACGTGACTCATGGGTGAGCCTGCCCCTCCTACTCAGCCCCCAGCCCTGCTGCCCTCTGGGCTGTGAAGGTGCAGTGGTGACTGCCCATGGGTGGGGATCTCAGTTCCACTGTTGCCATCTGTGGGCTCACAGGCTTGCGATTTCCAAACATCCTTCCCCGTCAATGGTGTTCACCCACCCCATGTGACATATTCCCCCCCTGTATGCATCTTGTTTGTCTTGTCTGTTTACCTCCCCAACCTACCTCCCAAAATATACCTACTTCCCCTACCCCGCATTCCACTCTTACCTGAAAAAAAAAAAAAAAACGGGCAATCTGCTCCCACAAAAAAATTACACCCCATACATAGCTGCCCATTTTGCACAAATGTCCGCTGGACACAGAAACTGAAATTCAATTGGCAGTACAACATACTTTGTTGTCCTCACCCCTCTCTCAGGTGTGGAAGGTTTCAAACCTCCCTCCAAATTTCTAGTATATGCACAGCTGTTGCTGTTAAAGAAATGTGCAGCTATGGACCTTCCCTACACCCGTCCTGCACATCCCTAGCTGTTTTCCCTACTGTCTTACCCTCTTTTTGCCCCTTTTTCACCACTTTTCTATCTCCTCATTTTCTTTTCTTTCAAAGAAATTAGCGCGGGGGTTAGCGGGAGTAAGCACTTTTAAGCAGTAGTTAGCGAGTTTGCGCTAGTGTGCTCATGTGTGCACTTAGCTAAGTATTGCTAAGCGTCACGCAAACCCGTGCAAACTGGCTTACAACTTCCTAAAAGTGCCTTAGTTAACCTGTATGTGAGGGCCCTTTTTCTGCTCATCAGCAAAATAAAACACAACTGTCAGTCTCCAACCCCGGACCTTGGACACACTAAACAGCATGAAGTGCCACTAAGCCACAGTAGATATATAGCAAGTTGTTGCTGAAATATATATATATATGTATATATATATATATATATATATATATATATATATATATATATATATATATATATATATATATCATGCATCAGAATGAGTGAATGTAAAGGAAAGATAGGAATGCCATAACACAAAACCTTTTCTGTGGAACTTTACCAGCAGTTGTTGTGGAATTGCATTACATGACTGTGATAACAGAACCAGCCATTCTAGCAGTAAATAATGTTACAGAAACACTTTACAACCCCCGCACAGTATCATAGCAGGACAATCCCCACCCAAACGTACAAAATACCTGTGTGTTCAGGGTCCAGCAAGGATGTAGGTAGGCATACTCAGGACTAGAATTGTCCAGTTTTCATGAGCATCCTGTGATAATGTCAACAAAATAAAAAGCACAAGCTGTGCAGAAGTGAGTACATTAATATCCACAGTATAACAGTTCCCAAACAGTTCATGTGCCAAATGAAAACATCTCAATAACTACATATGTATGGCAGCTAACTGTATAAGCAGAAAAGAAACTACATACTCCCATGTATCTTGTGTTAGCATTTGTAGGGGTGAGTACAATTCTACACTGTCAACTGTGTATGGAAGTGGCAACATTCAGGTCTGAGTACAACATTCAAATCACTGGCTACACCCCTAGAAACAGTTAGAAGAAGTATACAAACCTTCTGACTTACACAACGGTGTCCACAGCAAACAAGCATTGTCCTCACTTTGGAAATCTGAAAGGGCTACACCTACTAGCAATTTACAGCACTGGGTTGCTATGACAGTGAGTACTGCAAGTACCACACAGCAGGCTGCATGCAATTGCCAAATGGTGGCCACCAATTGGTACAGTGGCCATCACATGCACATGTGCAGAAACCTATAAAAGCAGTCTGTACTTGCTGTCCACAAATGCAATTATTTCATTGCAGGTACGGAGGGGGGGGGGGGAGATGCAGTGGCAGACAACAGTTGCAGCAGAAATAAAGAAAAAGGATCCAAAGAAAATATATTGAAAGAAAAAGTAATATATTGAAAACAAAGATAACAAAAAGAATATATTGAAAACAAAATAATATACTGAAAAAAAATATATTGAAAAAAAAATATTGAAAAAAAATATATTGAAAAAAAATATATTGAAAAAAAAATTATGGAAAAATATACGGAAATAAAAAGTATACTGAAAAAAATATATTGAAAAGGAAATTATATATAGAAAAGAAAAAGCATATTGAAAAACAGAGATACCTTGAAAAATAATTCAGGATATACAACTACAAATACGAACACATACAAAGGAAAGGTATGTAACAGCTATGTATTTACCGGAATGTAGTAGATGTTTATGAAGAGTACTCTACTTAGTTTGAATCATCCATATGTGGCAGCAGTACATATCAATGCACAGATGCTCTGCATAACTACTGGCATGGAGAAATGAGTGTGTAGCTCTGTGCAGTGGGATGTGGCTGTGACATATGTAGTTCAGCATTAAATATCAAACATCTGACCCATGTTATCTGTGTTCTGTACAGTAGTGTATACAATGTCTGTTTGGGTGAGTAGCCCATATGGTTATGTAAACATGGATGTGACAGAGTAACAAATGCATGATAGCCATATTAACGTGTAGCTTAGTATTGGCAACAGCTGTACCAGGCTAGTATGCTAACCTAACATTTGCAGCTATATATACACCCTCTACTATTACTGTGTGCTCACATGTGACACCTGTTCATATTGCAGCAAGGCCCAACAGGTCAGCCATGAGGTACATGAACTTACAACAGTGTGTACCTTGTGTGTGTATGTCACACACATGCGGAGAGTTCTGTCTGTGTCAGATATATTAGAATCTGTACATGTGCTTAGAGCAAGGGACATACTGCAACTGCTTGTGAAGGGTGGACATATATATATATATATATATATATATATATATATATATATATATATTGTTGAAGGTTGTTATGTGCATATTTCTATGTAGGTTGTAGTGTGTGGCAAACAAGACAGCATACAGTGCTGGTATATGACATGTGGTGGTTAAACATTGTGGGTATGATTCGTCAGGTCAGCAGTGTTGCAGCCATTGAGGTCTGCTAAAGCTACATGGGCTGAGAACACCTTCAATGCATTCTGCACAACACTGTGCAATATTATGACATAACTGTATACCTCACAACCTTTGCATAATTGATATCCCCAGTATGAAAGGTGGACTGTATATATGCCTATATGTATCTCTATATGTACACCAATGGATGTTTATATGTATGTGTGTGTGTATGTGTATATATATATATATATATATATATATATATATATAGAGAGAGAGAGAGAGAGAGACAGGGTCATATTTACTGCAACAGATGCCTGGTGACAATGCCATGGACTCACGCTCAATGTTGATACTGCATTGGCATCCCTTCATGCCAAAACTCTGTACCCATTAACTACCACATAGGTGGTAGTCTACTTAACACCGAAGGTGTGATAAGAGACCATGGGATACTGGTGGACAGTAGTCTCCCCTCTGATGATCACAGTGCCACACTAGTCATGTCATCTGTCTACGTGGCACACGTCATCACAAAAGGTGTGTCATCCAGGGAAATATAGGTCAGTGTTCCCCTCTACTCATCACACATAAAGCCCGTCATAGAGTACAATGCCCCATGTGGTATGTACCTCACAAGACATCTACAGCAACTGGAAACGACACAGACATACCTCACAAAGAGTAATACCAGCCTCAAACAGATGCTCTATGCAGACCATTTCACAAACCCTCAACTAGACTGTGTCGCATACCGCCTACCCAGAGGTGACCTCTGCCTAACATACTAAGCTATGTCAAACCCAGAGCTGTTGGACATGCTCGACGTAAACAGATCACAATCTCTACGAGCTACACGCTCTAGGGACCCAAACCTTTTGACCACAATAAACAGCACATGCTGGAGGGATAGATTCCTATCTCAGAGTCATCCCATACTCTGGAACAAACCAACTATCCATAGCAAACAAATCTCCTAATTAGCAGTCGTCATAAATAATCCCGAAGATTGTATGGGAGATAGTGAATACACCCAGGCAATCACCTCTGTGTCTCTGCTTGACAAGGTCACATGAAATGTAATTACCTGTGTGTCAAAGGCCAGGGTAGCGCATGGCTAGACTTCTATAGGCCCTAGGGTCAATAGCCTCTTACCTACCTATGAAGTGATACACACCCACATGTACTTGTTGCAATAATTGCTATGTGAGGTTGACTGAGTGTGATGGTGAATGTGTTGGTGAATGTGTCAGAGCTCAGTATATGTGTGATAGCTTAGTGGGAAACTGTTTCTGTCATGGTATTATGTGTCCTAGCTGTGATCCCAGCAAAAGATGTGTATGCATTCACTAGGCAGATAAAGCAGTATGCCATACGGTCTGACGTAATCCCTTGTTGTCGACTGGGGTGACCCACTGTAGGCTAAAGCAGTACATGTGTGCTTATTGTGTGTTACGGCTGGTGAATCCAACTCCTGTATGAACTGTAGTACTACCTGAAGCTGTATGCCTAAATAGCACAGTATGGTGTAAGTCCACATTTATTGGAACCACTGTTTTGTGTGTTCCCTGTAGTCCTCACAGATTACATACCTCAGGCATAAGGTCTTGTAACTACTGACACACAGTACTGTAAGGTACACAGGTAAAGGTCACCTTGGTTGCCATACCTTTGTGTCTGGTATGTATGTCTGATGTGTGTGTGAGTATGCCTGTACTATGACCTTGGTCATATGTGTGTTACAGGATATAACTGCATATCTAGCAACATGTATAGTCTAGTACAGCAGTATGCCACCTATATTAATGAATGTGCACATATGTTAGGCAGGGGTCTGCCATCAACGACTAGTGTGGTATACTGGTAATACTGTCACTGGACTTTACAACCATTGCAATGGATTACATATTTCATGATGCATTAGCATGATATATACCTCCTGCTGTTAGGTGATGCATTGTGTCGCATACAGTGTGCCATGTACTGTTGTATAGTGTTACATACTGTTTAAGCTACGTTGCTGTGCAAAACATGGTTTGATGTATAGAGTGTGCCAGGCACTATCAGGCAGTTGTGGGTTGAGAATTGATATGTGGTATTGAAAGTGTGTATCTTCTGACAGCCAATAGGTTGCTATATATGGCAGTTAATTGATATCTGCACTTTAGAATTTTACGTGTGCCACATGACTTGCCCACACATATTGTTTCATTGTCTTCCAGGGTAATGTCCCACCATCGCAATCCTGCCTATAGCACGGCGGAGGAAGAACAGATCACAGCGAGCCTGGTGCAGCACTATGCCCTGCTGTTCTCCAGAACCAGCCAGGTCCAGCATGAGCAGACTGCACTGTGGCAAGATCTTGTCTGTAGGGTAAATGACATAGGCATGCATAACCGAACATATGAGCAGGTCCGCCATCGCTGCAGTGATTTAATTAGACATGTCTGGCAGCATGTGTCTGATATCCACAGACAACAGCTTGCCACAGGTGGGGGGGTAGCCATCCACCCCCCTCACCAGAATGGAGGAGCTGCTCCTGAGCCAGGTGGCTCCTGGCCAACAACAACCACAACAAGGAACATGTATCATCATGGAGGCCGGAGCCACCCTGCAAGTTGACATGGTGCGTGCAGGTAACATGGCATAGCTGTAGACTACTGTTACCTCTATTGGTAGAGCATGCTTATGTGAGATGTGTTCTGTGTAGTTAGATGATGTGGTGCCTAGTATTGTGCAATACTAATAATTAGGAATATAATCTGTAGGCCTGTGACTGTCAACCATTGTACTACTGTAAGATTGCAAACACACAGTAGCAATGCCACAGTTGTTGCCACTGACAAAGTGTCTGATATCCTTGTAGGTCCCTCTGGTGTGACAGCAAGGCAGCAGACCCATGCTGGTGAGTGTGTTCTACCTTTAATATTTCTAATTAAATGTGCATGTCATAAGTGAGGAGTAGGCCATGTACACGTAACATACGTATGCATAATGCATGCTGTGCATGTTTGCTGTGAGACTATGCACATCCTAGTAACATGGGTAGCTGCCTAAAACACATACAATACACAGAGCATCCCACACAATTGTGGCAACACTGTAGTGGACATTGTATAGGCAGAGTCGATACACATGCACACAACATACACAACTTTGTCATACGCAGTACACGTTAACATGCTACACATGGCGTATTCAGACACTTGCTGTAAGGTCACACTACAATATCCCAAACCTCATCCACACAGCACACATAATATACCTGAGGGGTAGATGCCTCACATGTGGCTGTGCGACACTCTTCAACACATAACACATTCATGTTAGGCAATGCCCCCTATTGGGCACCTTACAAACCCATGTAACAACTGGCCATGAAATGGTGAATGTAGCCATGGTACTGCAGTTCAGGTACAGCATGCTATGTGCCGGTCTGGCACACATTAGTAGCCTTGAGTGACCACATGATGCTGCATGATGATGGCTCATGGTACTACACTCCATCCAGTTACAGTGGCCACAGTATTGCACATATCATGAATTGCTATGCACCTCAATGTTGTGTGTGTGCAAACATATGCACCTATACACAATATACATAGCAATCACCATTTGTACAAAGTGACACACATATGTCTTGTAATGCTATTGAGTGTATAGGTCACATGACACACATTGTGTATGTGTGATGTTTAATGTTGCAGTTGTGTGGTAGCATGCCATGTCATGGCTGGCACTGGCATGTCCACAATATGTCCTACACTCACCATAACCACTGTACAATAGCTATGTTGAGCAATGGTATTCCATCAGGTATACATGCACCACTCAGCCTGTGTGTATACATAGCATGCATGTGCTAAACATGTGTGCACAATTATCTGCTAAAGACATAGATGCTCTAAACAGAAATGGATGTCTATGTGACACACTGATACACATTCAGCCATGATATGTATACCTGTGACTGATGGTGCACAGGACACTGCAGAGCATTTAATACCTATACAGCAATGTTGTGTCCATGTACACATTGCATTCCAGGGTGAAGCCATTCACTGAACAAAACACGCATGCATCAAAGCCATGTATACTGTTATTAGTAAGGGTTGTCAACACTCACACTGCATGCTGTTGAGCAACACACATCCTGCATGCTGTCATGTTTGATATAAATGTTTGGCTTGTGATAATGTACTCCACCATCACACGCTATTGAGTATGTTCGGGATTGCTGGTGGTGTGTGTGTGTGTGTGTGTGTGTGTGTGTGTGTGTGTGTGTGTGTGTGTGTGTGTGTGTGTCTGTTTTAGCGAGGGGTGTATTTGTGTGCATGTGTTCATGTGTGCCAACATCATGTACAGGTCATAAAGTGTGTTTCCTGTCTTCCTCTCACAGGTGCTGATTTTGGGCTGGTTCAATGCAGTAGGAAAACTGATGTCACTGAGCATAATAGTGATAAGGATGATAGGTGTGTTGAGGCACAGGCATGTTTACCAGGTTCTGTCATTAGGCCACCAATCTACAGTACACAAGTGTCCACCCCATCCATGCACACAGTCATACTGCCAATACACCCATCACCAATGCCCTTAGCAGAGGGACAGCATACAGTCGGCATTGGCCAGGACAGTGTGGTATCCATGGCACATGCATCCCGACACAGCAGCCATACCCAGATGTCTGGAAGGGTACCACATAGGCAGATGTCCAGGGGTTCTCGTAGGAGCACTGCTGCTCATCATGCCATTGGTAGACATGCCACAGGTCTTACAACCTCACGCATGTTCCAGGCTGTCATGGAGGCACAGACACGTATGGAACGGAACACCAGACAGGGACTGAGGGCACAGAGGGCACATAACACTGCCGTAATAGACAGTATCCGTGACCTAGCTGGTGCCATCCATAATTACACTGAGGTCACTGATAGACGTTGGGTAGACACATTAGATGTCCTCTGCAATGTCACGTCCATGTGTCAGGACAGTGTGGGACTGTTGAGTCATCGACGTGGACATATGCCAGCAACATCAGCAGCTGGCAGTCACCACGGACGTCCCTCAAGCCACAGCCACTCCCGTAGTGCCAGTACTAGCCCCAGCAATGTTGGGAGTGGGCTGTCCATAGAACGTCCTAAAAGACCACGTGCACATGGCTCTGGACATTCCCAGCAGGGACCTGGGTTCAGTGTACATCGATCTACCTCTGGGGATAGTACCCAGTCTGGCTTAGTACCTGATAGTGTCAGTAACACCCCTGCCAGGCACAGGTACCGTATCCATGGCCAGAGATGGTGATCTGTAAAGCCTCGCAGGTACAGTTTGTGGCTGTCCCACAAATACCCGTATATGGCAGCCACATGGTGGAACTGTGTGCATGCAGACACACACACACATAATCCAGACACCTAGGGCTAACACATACCCACACACATTACATAAACATTGGCCCATACCAGAATTCCTGCCCCTCACACACACACACACACACACACACACACACACACACACACACACACACACATACATGTCGATTGGATGGCTCACTGTAGGCCTCTGGCAAACCAACAACACACCATGTGCATATGATGAAACCTGTGCCACCTCCTGTCATCTGTAACATCGATGCAGGAACAGGCTACCATGGTGCTGATGCACAGGGTGTCTTTATAGCAGTATAGCAATGTTAGCATGTTGTCAGCAGTCAAGTGTAATGATATGCCTGAAGGTGTAGCTGAGCAGGCATGATGCATTAAAGCTATGATTGTCATTATAGTGTTGTTTACACCAGTGTTAGTTCCAATTGTATAATGTCCGCCCATGTGCCACTTGTCTGATGTGTGCAGTATTGGCAGCATGTGTTAGAGAGTGGACAGTATGCGTGGGATGTGTGTAGCACAGATTTTTAGGTGTACAGTTGTGAAAATGGTGGAGGTGCACTGTCTGCATGTATGTGCATAGTGGACACATGGGCAGGGTGACATGCTCTGTATTACACAGTAGCACTCTGTAGTTTCTATTGGTGGCCAGTATGCATTGTACTACACACATTTCAGAGCCTGACTACACATGTGTGTATGACATGGTTTGACACTGTGCTGTGGGTGATACTGTTACTATCTGTCATTGTTTTGCATTCTGGTCGTATACATGACTTCAACAGCCTGACCATATGCAATCATTAGATGATGTCTTGACAACTGACACACAGATGTAGGACACACAGCAACATTTGGATCCTTCAGGTACTATACTATGCCAGTAACCAGTGGTATTCACCTGCACCCATTTCTGAGACCACTCCTATTTGGCATATGGCTCTCTTAGGTATAAGCAATCACAGTAGGGTTAAGAATGTCCATGTGTGCTAATGCATACTGTGGCCTATACTGCATTCTCCAGGTGACACACACATCCCCTACAAGGGTATCATACAGACAGATACCTGTTGTCAAACCCATGCTGTAAAGCTATAAGCCAAACTAAGCATAGTCATCCCCCTTTACGGAACATATCATCCCCACAGTACCACATAGGTAGTAGACACCAACATGATGAACAGGTACCGATGTGTACATGCAACCACATGTTACGTCATCTCTCCTTTGATATTCACATTTCAAAAGGTATTTTGAAATCCCTTGGTGGATCATATAAGCAATAAGGGGTCTGCATGCATATCCACAAAGGTTGTTGTACACCTGTAATGAATAGTCATCATTGACAGACTTTGCTGTGTTTGAACAGGTCTGACATGTACCTCGGCCATAAACCCTCACTCACACATTTCAATAGAAACCATAATGAGTGTGTGTGACACGGATGACCTAGGCCAGGGATCACTGCAGTGGCTGGCCTTGTCACAAGCACACAGATGTGACCTAAGGTCTGGGAAGCAGCAGCACAGTCTGGCAGAGATGACAGCTGTGTTCTTGTAGAAAGCAAGGTTCCCACACATGCAATAATTGAGATAACATGTATGTATATGTATTTGCCACACAGCTAGCTCACATGTGCAATGCATACTGATATGTCATACATTAGTAAAAGCAAAACCCACAACACATTGACCAACAGTGTCACACACATACAGCACACGCACTCACCACGTGCAGGATTCAGACCCCTACCTAACTACTTCATGATACTAGAGAAGTACACATTAACATGACGTGCTATACACATACTGGGAGTTCTCTTTTCCACAGGTATATTTGTAGGATGGTGACATCATCAGACTTGTCAAAGATTAGTTTACCACTTTTAAGGTGTTTTACTTCTCTCCTAAAAGGTTGTTCCTTCTCAAGCAGACTAAACACACACACACACACACACACACACACACACACAGTTGTCAAGTGCAGGATCCAAATCCCTACCTAACTACTTCATGATATTAGAGGAGCACGTATTAACACGACATGCTATACACATTACTGGGAGTTTTCTTTTCCACAGGTATATTTGTAGGATAGTGACATCATCCGACTTGTCATAGATTAGTTTCCCACTTTTAAGGTGTTTTACTACTCTCCTAAAAGGTTGCTCTTTCCCAAGGAGACAACACACAAACACACACAGTTGTCAAGTGCAGGATTCAAACCCCTACCTAACTACTTCATTATACTAGAAGAGTACGCATTAACATAACGCACTCCACGGAGTTCTTTTTCCACAGGTATATTTGTAGGATGGTGTCATCATCAGACTTGTCAAAGATTAGTTTACCACTTTTAAGGTGTTTTACTACTCTCCAAAAAGGTTGCTTCTTCCCAAGGAGACCACACACAAACACACACACTTGTTAAGTGCAAGATTCAAACCCCTATCTAATTACTTCATGATACTAGAGGAGTACGCATTAACATGATGCACTATACACATTCCTGGGAGTTCTTTTTTCCACAGGTATATTTGTAGGATGGTGACATCATCAGACTTGACAAAGATTAGTTTACCACTTGTAAGGTGTTTTACTACTCTCTTAAAAGGTTGCACCTTCCCAAGGAGGCCACACCCAAACACTTGTCAAGTGCAGGATTCAAACCCCTACCTAACTACTTCAAGATACTAGAGGAGTACGCATTAACACAACACCCTATACACATTACTGGGAGTTCTTCTTTCCACAGGTATATTTGTAGGATGGTGACATCATCAGACTATACAAAGTGGGTTACATTAGGTGACATTAGGTGGGCTACATTGAAGGGATGTCTACACACTTTGGTCATGTGATCATCAAAGGGGAGTTTACTATATACCTGTGTCCCCAGGGCCATAATGACTTTCTCCGTACATACTGTATTACCACCTATGTTGTAATTTGTGTGCACTTTGTTTTACCCAAAGGGGATGACTATGGATTCTTTGGCATTCAGCTTGAGGGCATTGTTTTGACACCAGGTATATGTCTCTGTAAGACACTTCTGGAGTATGTCTGTGTCAGCTGTACAGTCGATTATGGACCACTGTTACCATTCATCTGCAAACCTGTTCAGCCATACACCTCCCATGCTTGCCTGTACCTCTGAGCAGTATCTACTGAACAGGTGGGGTCCCAGAACCAAGACATGTGGGATGCCATTTGTGACTGGCTTAGAGTTGGACATGGCACCCGCAACTCTGAACATGTGTGTTTGATCTGTGAGCCACTTAGCCACCCATCCTGTGACATAGCTGGTAATGGTCAAGCTGGTATGCTTGTCCATGATGACAGAGTGGGGAATGGTGTAGAAAGCCCTTCGTGAGGTCCAGGTGGGCTGTGTGAACCACTTTCACCTCCATCTATGTCCTTGGTAACTGCTTGAAATAAGTTAACTAGGTTTAGGAGCCAGGATCTGCCTTTAACAAGGCAAAGTTGTGTAGAGTCCAGTGTCTGGAGGTCTCCAATGTCTCAGTTTATGGGTTCCATGACAATTTGCTCAATAGCTCTGTAGACCAGGCTGAGTAGACATATTGGGCAATGGTTTCCTGGTTCTGTTGTGTCACCCCCTTTGTGGAGCTGGATGACTGTTAGTGTATGCCATTCTTTGGGTACATAGCCTGTGGTATGCTTGTGTCTGGACAGTGAATGTAGATGAGAGTGTAGTTCCTTATGGGCCTAGTGTAAGATGCAGCCTGGGACACCGACCAGTCACATTAATGCTGTGTTCTTAGCTTTGGTGAGGGCTGTCTTTACCTGCATGTCCATGATGTCTGGGGCTATGCATCCTTCTGTGAAGGACACAGGCCCTTTTGTGGGAGATGGGGGGAGTCTACACTGAACTTGTCCCCCTGGATGTGGGCAATGAACGTTGGTTTGGTGTATTTCTTTCCTTTTTTTCAGTAACTGACAGCATATTTGGATGTTGACACCTACGTGTCTGGTATAGCTACCGGAGGCTTTGTGGTTGTTATTCTTACATTCCTTGGCTATTTGTCTTTAGAAACTGTCCTTGGATTATTTTATGAGCGATCATTGTCTCTTCCTGATAATGATCAGTGATGCCTTTCCTTTAGTGAAGTTGGCTCTATCATGTGTTTGTTTCCTCCTTCTGTTGTCTAGCTTATTTATGGCCAAAAAACACCTAATTGTTGTCCTATTTTTGGAGGAGTGCATCTTGGTTTTATTTCTGATGTCTCATTCCATGCATCCCTGTAAATGCTCATAGGATGCACTTGTAAATGATTCTGCAGATTGTATACCATTGTCCTATAGTAAGAGGTCGTTGGAACGTTCCACTTTGGTCTTGGGAAGTGTGCAGTTTGCTTTTGCAAATGTCTTCACAGTGGTTTCATTGACTGGTGGGGGGTGGGATGTGGATGTCCAATGTGATTACTTAATGATCTGATATTACCAGCGAGGGGTTTATCTCTGTTGTTGAACACTGGTACCCCATGTTGGTGATGATCATGTCCAGTATGTTGTCACTTCTAGTGGGCATGGTGACCAGCTGTTCCAGGGTGTTAGAGTTTTTAAACTCTAGGAAATATTGGGCAAAGGGCATTGTAGATGAGTAATTACATCGCACAATGTTTGGGTAGGTGTAATCTCCTCATATAATGCTGTTTGATAGGACCTTTATATTTTCCACTGTTCTCCGGAATACTGAGTGCGGTTCCTGAGACAAGGTGCGTGATCTGTAGCAGGCTACAATCTGATGGGCAGCTTTACTCAATGTTAGTTGCATGGTCTCCAAGGCCTCATGCTGTGCCACTAACTTGAAGGTGTGGGTATCCATAAGGTAAATGGGTACACCCCTTCCTTTTGTATTTCATTCGTGGTTTTGGGTCCGAAGGTCTGAAGGATCATGAGTGTTTTACGTGGAGCATATCCAACAGCTCTGTGTTTGACATAGCTTTGTATGTTAGGCAGTGAACACCTCTGCATAGGCGATATACAAGGGAGTACGGATGGGGCATTTTGAGATGGTCTGTGTATGGCATGTATTTCAGGCCACTAATGCTCTTTGTGAGGTATTGCTTCTGGCGTTCCAGTTGTTGTAGATGTCTTGTGAGGTACATAGCAACAGTGGTGTTGCACTCTATTATAGTTCTAGTGAGTGATGAGTAGAGGGGAACAATGTCCTCTTCTATTCTGCATGAGACACATTTTGTGATGAGGTGTGCCACATAGGAGGGTTTCCTGACTACTGTGGGAATGTGATTCTTACAGTTGTATCAACTGTCCACCTGTGACCCAAGGTCTCTTGTCACACTTTCAGTGTGAAGTATACTACCACCTATGTTGTAGTTCTTGACTACAGAGTTTTTATCAAAGGGGATGACAATGCACCTTTTGGCATTGAGCTAGAGCCCATGGCTTTGACAACAGCCATCTATCTCATTGAGGCCCTTTTGTAGGATGTCCACATCTTTATTATTTACAGTCATGGCTCCTAGTTTGCAGTCCTCTGGAAACTTCAGTAGCCACAGACCTTCCATGTTAATGTTTACTTCAGGGAAGTAGATACTACACAGCCTGGGAAGTTATCTGGTCCCATGGCTGCTGTGATACTGGATTTGGAGAGTGTTTTTTACCTGTGCAGCTGTGATGACAGCAACTTTGCAGTCTTCCATTATAGAGATGTGCTATTTCATGGGTGAGAGGGGGGTAAAGTTAACGCTGATCCTATCTGCCTGGATGTTGGCAATATCAGTTGGCTCTGTACATTTACTGCAATTGAGCTGTAACTCAGAACAGATCTGAGTGTAACCATGACATGGACCTGTCTGTTGGGCAGAGATCTCCTGAGTAGACAGTATGCAACAGAGTACAGATTGGGTTATATTCAGTCTTGTTGCATGTGGCAACTATTTGAGGCCAGTAATCCTCTTGTTAAGGCACTTCTTTGGTCTTTCTAGCTGCTGAATGTGCCTAATCAGATTAATCGCAAGTGTGTTGTGGTACTCTCTGACAGGTCTGATGACTGCTGAGTAGTGGGAACCTCCTTTGACCTACATGCACAGACCTTGGCAGTTTGTGTGAACACATAGCATGATTTTCCGACCACTTTGTGAATGTGTTTCTGGAAGTAGGGATGACTATCCACATTTGTCCATAGATCACTTATTATCACATCCATATTTAGCCTGTGTGAGCGTGCCCAGTATGACCTTTCAGTGTGATGCTGAATGAAATCCACTACATTTGTTGGAGTGTGTGGGCACACCTGGTATAGACATTTATACTATATGTGTATGGAAAATCAAGTTGTATTTTTACAGCAGGTCTCACCTTTGTGTCATAGATCAACAGGGATCATGCTGTGCCTGCAGGGCTTCCATGAGACACTTTGCATAGACTTATCAACATTTCTGCATACAGGGGGGACAGCTATTCTTTGTACATTTCTACCCAGCGGCACACCTGATTGTTACTGTGGGTGTACATAGGATGTGGGTGTCACCTGACACTTATACACATTTGATATGCCTGCACTGCTATGTACAGGACACCATTTCAGTCTGTACTGTTGCCTGTCGTACTGGCTTGATGCATACTACTGTACTACAGATCTTGACGTCCAATGTCACGTATATTAGATTGTGACTTTATAGCCTACACAACCCACATCACACCGCCTGGCCTGATGTTCTCTGTCTGCATAAGCGTGTGGGGGAGGTTACCCATTTGCCTCTTTAGGGGCATGATACTGCATTTCTTTGTGTTTGCATTAGTGTACAATTGTCCTGCTGTGTCTGTGCCACTGAAATGCTATCATGACTTAGTGGGTCAGTACTATGACTATAGTGCACAGTATCATGGGTTTGAGCCCTGTCACTGCTTTTTATTTTCATGCTGGGCAGACCAGACTGCTTAAGGAACAGTAAAGCAGATATGAGCATGTTTAACTGACTTTGCTCAACTTTGCCCAACCTTGCCCAACATTGCTCAATGTTGCCCAACGTTGCGCTAGTTAGCACGAGCAATTTTGTTTACATATACTAGATATTGGTAAAAGCTGCTTAGCACTGCTTTATATTGCTTAAAACATGGCAATCATGCCTCAGGTGGTGCTGCAGGTCTGCCTGTGTCGGATGCACATACTACACTCCCTATACATGTTTGGAAACAGGTAGTGTCAAGTTAGGCATCCCTTTTATTTTATGTGCGAGTCAGAGGGAGGTATCATTTCCAGGGTTTCTACTGAGCCAGTGTATGTGCTATGCATTGCCTTTTTGTCAAGGCCAAGGTATACTGGGCATGCCTCCTTCTGTCTACTGAGGCAGGCTCAGGTTGTTCCTCCTCCAAGTCATGCTGTGCCAGTGCAGGTCTTGGCAATGGTGGGGGGCTGTTTGGCCCTGCCCCATGCTGTTCCTGCTGCAGCTGCTTTTGCAGGATCATATTGTGTAGCATGGCACATACCATGACAATTTGGGTACATGTAGTTGGTGAGTACTGCAAGGCTCCACCAGATGTGTCCAGGCACTGGAGCCGTGACTTGAGCATCCCAAACACACGCTCGATTACATTTCGTGTTTGTGCGTGTGCCTCATTATGGAGTTCTTGTTCAGGTGTGTGTGCATTTCTGATGGGTGTCATCAGCCACAGCTCCAGTGTGTATCCAGCATCCCCCACTAGGTGACCGTCAAGGATGTCCCCATTGGAAAATGTCTGGTACAGCTGCGACAGATGCCAGATGTGGGAATTGTGGTAGCTTCCAGGGCAGCCAGCACACACATTCAGTATTATGCCCTGGGCATCACACATGACCTGGCAGTTGATGGAGCGGAAGCCCTTGTGGTTGATGTAGGCCCTACCCTGCTCACCAGCTGGTGCTTTGATGTGTATGTGCATGCAGTCAATTGCACCCACTACCTCAGGGTATTCTGCTATTTGCTGGAAGAGATGCATATTGCTGGCCAGTACCTCACGGGAATTGGGGAAATATACATGATCACCGACATGTGCTGACATGGCATTCAGGAACTCTTGCAGTACCCTGGATGCTAATGCCTGTGAAATCCCCATCATATCACCAGCTGGTCTCTGGAAGGTACCTGTTGCTAGTATTCTTATGCCAACACATACCTTGGTTTCCACTGGGATGGGTTCCCCTCTGTTGGTTCTGTGTGTGAGGTGTGGCCTGCACAGCTCAACAATTTGCTGCAGGAGCTTTCTGTCCACTCTATAGCTCTCCACTATTTCCAGCTCATGTAGCCCCTGGTAGGTTACCCTGGGTCTGTACACTCTTCTCCGTCTCCTTACTGTGGGTTGCTCAGCAGCATTCGCAATGGCAACACCCTCAGCATCTTGCACATGTTGCCTTATAATAGCAATGGCAGCCCCTAACATTTTTTTGTCTCAGTTTAGCTTTTTAAGTTTTCACTTCTCTTTGTAGACTGCAGTGTTGTAGTGTTTTTTGAGAAACACATGAGGGAATGTTGTTTGCAGAGTCTTACGTGCTGGGCTGGGCTAGTGTATTGCCTGTGTAATTGCCTGATTTATTTTATTTATTTTATTTTACATTTTATTTTACATTTGTTGACCGGGCTAGTCTAGCTGGATATATGTCCATTTTCAGTAGAGGCCCGGGGAGAAAAGCTCCACATAGAAAACTAACAGATATAGTACATTAAAACATTAATTACAAGAATATTATGAGATGATTACATGTGTTCTAAGGTAACAAAACATAATAATATTATGAGATGATTACATGTGTTCCAAGGTAACAAAACATATAACAAAAAACAAAATTTTTTTTTTTTTTTTGTATGAGAAGAGGGAGAAAGGATTTAGAAGTAGTTGGAAGACACACAAAGTAAAGAGTAGCAGGAATAAGAGAACAAAGTTGTTAAAATGGGATGGTAAGAATTAGGGGAAGGGTAGTAGGTTGTTGAGACAGTAAGATGGCCAATTCAGTTGTTCCTGGTTACAGTAAGTCAGCATTAGTGGTAGTGGAATTAAAGTAACAGAAGGTGGATTAAAGTAACATAAAGAGAGAGATGCAGAAAAAAAGAAGATATTGTGCAAGACTAACAGAGGGAGATGATTAGTCAGGGTTAGTACAGGGACATAGCCAGTGAGTTGTAAGATATGATTTTAGTTTCTTTTTAAATAGTGAAGTTGAAGAAAGAGATGTAAGTTCAACAGGAAGTAGGTTCCAGCTTTTGCCTACAGTGTTGGTGAAGAGGGATTCTCCTGCTCTATTGTTAGATTTATGAGTAGAGATGAGTAATTTGTTTGCAGAGCGTAGGTTTGTAAGATTTTTATATGGGCAGATTAGACTTTTGAGGATTGGTGTGTTGCTTGGATGATACAGGGTTTTGTGGGTAATAGTTAGCTGGTGAAGTAGAATATGGTTCTGTAGTTCCAGCCAACCCAGATGTTTCAGATTTTGGCAGTGGTGGGATCTAGCAGGAGAGCCTGTAGCAAATCTGGCAATGTTATTGTAGGCTATTGACAGCTTGTTGAGGTTGCTTTTTGATAGATTAGTATATATAGAAGATGCATAAAAGAGTGTTGAGATGAGATGCGTGTGGGCAATAGAAGTTCTTGCTATGGGAGTAAGGAAAGGTTTAATTCTATAGAGGGAGCCTAGTTTTCTGTTAACTGATTTTATTGTGGTGTTAATATGAGTATCAAAGTTAAGGCTTTCTGATTCTGATTGATTTCACCTGGCAGCTCTGCTAGTTCTCCTTGGTTAACTTCCTACTACTTCTTTTCCTTCCTTTTCCATTTCTGTTTCCACAGGGGGCAGCGCCACACAAACAAGTGCAAACACGCGCACACATGCGCACACGCACACACACAGGCTTACACAAGCTTACACAGGCTTAGGCGGGTGGACATACATGAATACAGGCTTAGACAGCCTTACACAGGCTTACATGGGTGCACACATGCGCACACAGGCTTAAACGGGTTTACAGGCGTGCACATGCATGCACACAGTGTAAGCATCTTTGCAAGAAACTTTGGTGATATCCACGGCGTACACCTTCGGTTTCTGGGTTTCAGTTAAGACAACTGTAGACACGCATCTTCCAGTCCTGAGTAACTGACAGCAAACACATGTCTCTCTGCTCCAATAAGCTTACAGTCTTTTTGATACATACCCCCTCATGATGTCACCTATCTTCTACTCTGTTACTCCCCTAATCCTACTCTTACACTCTAGGGACATGGTTCACATGGCAGGGAAAATTGGGATTCACTATCCTTATATCCATTTGCATAGGATTGCCTAGTAATGCTTGGTTACATCTCTCAGACTGAGCTTCCCCCCTTAGCAACCACTACTCAGTAGCCATGTTGTCTTCAGCCTGCCATTCACCTGCATGGCAGATGAATATTTTGAATAAAATCCATATTTGTGACTTTTATTTTTTGTTTTTCAGGTTTTTAGAGTGCCGCATGTTTGCGCGGCGCTGCACTATGCTTAAACATCTGAGATCAAGGAAAAAAAAATTTTTATTATTTTGCAACAGATGAAAATGCCAACAGCCATATATTTGGCCATTGGCATGCTTCCTCAACGGGATGCATCCTTTATTTGGAGCTGTCATAGCTCCGTTTTGCTATTTGCAGAACAGTACTCAGTTGCCAACCGAGTACATTTCTGCAAATAACACTACTCTTACTCGGAGAGGTTAGTGTTTCCTTGATTGCAAATTTACCTCATTTGCATAGCTTTCAGCAGCAAATGAGGTAATTTGCATAAACTAACACTGTCCATGCAAGAGTCGTTTTAGGAGCTCTCTTGCATGCCCCTGCCGGCTATTCCTGGATCGCTCGGCAGACATGTTGGCTGGCTGGAGTCTTACTCTACTCTTAGACTCCATGCAAGCCTTTGTGAATCCAGCCCATTAAGTTCAGAAAAGAGTAATTTATTGGAATTGCAAGTATCCATGTATATAGCAACATTTTTAAAATAGGTGGGGGGCAGTGCCCCCCACACCCCTCCTTACTATATATACTAACTCCAGGGTCACACAACAGTGGAGAAAAGGCCGTATATAACTTTCATTGAAATATGTTTCAGTGAATTGTGTTTTCAGTGAATTGAGCTTTCAGTGAATTGTACACAGTCAAATGTGTTTCAGTGAAATGTGCTTTCAGTGAAAAGTCTTAGACCCGTGAAATCATATATAATGACTTTGGCATGGGAAACAGTATTTCAAAATTTTACAAAATATTGATAAATTACAAAACAATACCCAAAACCTCATATTGGAAATGTATAACAAAAGGACACTCAATACAGTTAACTGAACATATTAAAACAAATATCTTATTATTGATAAAATATACATCCATTACACAATACTGGAAAGTTTTTTATTGGAAATGCTTGACAGAGCATTCTTAACCCAAGATAGAATCAATAAGATTAGTTCTTCTATAAAGGAATATGTTGGAGATGTGAGGAAGTACACAATGCAGATTGGAACCACATTTTCTTTGACTGTGTTAAAATGAAGCCATTTTGGAATAGTATTAATAACTTTCTACAAGATTTATTTAATGAATCATTTTATTTAACTAAAGCTGTTTTATTCGTAAATGTGAATGAAGGTCCTCATTTGAATAGGTCAAGCACGTATCTAGTATGGACTATACTTGCAATTTCAAGGAAGTGTATAACAAGAAGATAAAATACAAACACAATACCAACTTTGGAAGACTTCTACAGCCTACTGAAGACCACAGCATTACTGGAAATTAAAATTAAAGAAATAAGAATGTATCCAAAGCCATTTATCAACCACCTGTGGTGAAAAGTCTTATAGTTGATTGACACGTTACAATAATTGATCAGACACTCTGATAATGGATTGGACATACTTATAAAGTAACTGTATACATTAAGATCTGTTATAGTGTCAGGCTAATGTAAATAGTGTACATAGTTATTTACGATGTTATGTATAAATACTATGGAATTCATTCAAATGTATATGAAAAATAAAAACAAATTTTTGAGAAAAGAAGTCAGACCATATCAACATCAAAGAGATGAAAGCTCTGATTCTGGCGCTTCAAGCTCTTCACCCCATGTTCTGTCCAGGCCTCTTGAAGGTGTATACAGATAACACTAAAGTATTGTGGTATGTCAACAAGCAGGGAGGCACAAAATCTTACCTCCTCTGCAGGATGTTTCTTCAGGCTTCTGAGGTGGCTCTCAGTTATCAGTTAACTCTTCTGGCAGTATACAGTCCATCAGAGCACAACCTAGTTGCAGACTCTCTGAAAAGGTCCAAAACATAGGCCCACAAATGGATGCTTCACAGAGATGTGCTTCTGGATATTGTCCATCAGTGGGGTATTCCTCAAGTAGATCTTTTTTCCTCCCTTCTGAACAGGCAGCTTCCTTTCTTCTGTTCCAGACTACCATGCCATCTGGCATGAAAGATGGGTACCCTTTTATTTTCTTGGCAGGGGATATTTTTATGCTTTCAGTCCTCTTCCTCTACTTCCAAGAGTCCTACAGAAGATTCAGCTGGACTCCCCAGAAATCTTGCCAGGGACTCCCTTTTCATGAAGACAACACAGTTACCCCCTCTTAATACATCTGGCCAGGGGCAGTCACCAAAAGTTACCTCACTAGTTGGCTCTCCTCACACAGGATAAGGGGTCTCTCTTCCATCCTCACTTTGCCATTCTTCAACTAGCACTGTGTTTGATAGGGTTTTCATCCCTTTCCAGCACATCTTTTCTGAGGACATGTTTAGGTTTTTACAGCAGGCAAGGAAACCCCTCAACCAGAAAATCCTATGTGTTCAAATGGAAGAGATTTTCTGTCTGGTGCCATGCTCATAACCAAGACCCTTTTTTCAGTGAGTGTCCCTCTGGTCTACTCTTATTTGTGTAAAATGCTCCATTCTGGCCAGGAATATTCTTCTGTGAAGGCCCATTTGTCAGCCATTTCTGTTTGTTTGCCCTTAAAATCCTGCTTTGGCTTCTTGTTTTGAGGCCAAACAATTTCTTAAAGGAGTCCTGCAGACTCCATACTAGGCCTGGAAGGAAGCATATTCCTCCTTCTTGGGACCTTAATTTTGTTTTAGAAAACATGGCTAAGGCTTTTTTTTGAGCCTGCAAATTCTGCTTCTTTACAAAATTGTACCTGGAAGGTAGTTTTGTTGACTCTTGCTTCTGCTTAGAGGATTTATGAACTCCAGACCCTTATGATCATTACTCATTTTTGTTTTTTCACAGTGACTTTGTACTAATACTTCTTTTATACCCAAGGTAACAAATGAATTTTCCTTGAATCAGTTGGTAAAACTCATTTCCTTTTACCTTTTCCTCTGTCTCCTAGTGACAGAGTCCTGCTTACCTTGGATTTGCACAGGCAGCTCAGGTACTACCTGGTTAAAACTAAGGCAATTCATAGGTCTGATCAGGCTTTTTGTTTCCTTTCATCACATGGCATTTGGGTTTGTCTGTTTATAAACAAACTATCTCCTCCTGGATATCTAAGGCCATTTCCTTTTGTTATACTTTTCATGGCAAATCTCTGTCTACTTTTGTTAAAGCTCATACCACTAGGGTTGTTGCCTCTTCTGGTGCCTTCTTCAAAGGGCTGGACACCAGTTCTATCTTTGATGCTGCTACTTGGTTTTCAGTACATTCCTTTACTAACCATTAGGATATCATTTCTATGGCCAGAAGAGGTTTTGCCAAAACCCTTTTATAAGGGTTCATTGATGGCTCTCCTCAGCCTTCCACCCCACTTTCTGTTTCTTGAGCTTTTTTAATCTCCCGTCTGTTTAGAATACTGCAACAGTGATATCGAAATACATAATACAGCTGTGCAGAATCTTACTTTAACAGTAGATGTCCTTCTCTTCAATGTTGCAGTATTTGCTCCCTCCCTCCAACCCCCTCTTGTTTATTCTGTTTTTTTTTTGTTTGCTTGTTTGTTTAAAATTATTTTTTGGCTGAGGGCTTCCCATTTATCTTCTGCATTTTTTTTCCTTCTGGATGTGCATGGACGTCTTTGTCCTATGAAGATATTTCTCTTCTGGCACTATTCAGTTCTAGCTAGTTGCACCCATACATCCCTTTTATGACCTCCATTCTGTGCCAGGAGCATAGGTGTGATGGACAGTGGACATAAGATCATTAGGCTTTTGTCTACTGGCTGAACATTGGGCTGTTCTGAAGGGAAGACCCCTTCTGTTTAGAATAATAAAACAGTGAAGAGAAGGACATCTACTGTTATATCAGGATTTTACACAACTATACTTTTTTAACAGTAAAAGACACTCTGATTAAGTGAAAGAAAATGCAAGGTGGGATGTAACTGATAATCAGAGGTACTTTACACATCATATTTGGTTAAGAGATACACAGACATAATAGAGATACAAATGGGCTTCTTGAAACAGAAGATAATCAGTTTTATCACTTTCCCTTCATGTGATGATCTAGTACTCTCACTGTCCCTTCACATGATGATACACTACTAAGATCTGTTTTTTGATAAATTAAGATCTTGGTAGAATAATCTTTGAAAAGTTTGTTGCTTGCCTAATTCTAGATTCATCTTCATACTATCTAGGTTCTAAACTGGCTTCATATAGACATGCTGTCCACAGAATGTCATGAAATACTCAACCAATTGATGTGCATCTCTCACTTAAACTGAGGGAAAGGTACACAATGGCTAAATAGGAGTTGAAATGTATTAAAATTTAAACTCACACCATCAACATTCCACATGAATACAGACCAGTAGATCAAAAAAAAAAAGAAAGAAAGAAAGAATGAGAATAAAGTGGTATATATCCAGGTGGTCAAGATTAGATTCACTGAGCATCGAGTGCCTAAGTCATAGTACAACAAGGAACAGAGCACCAGCAACTGTTTTCCTTAGGAAATTATTATCAGTATGATCTCTAAGTGTATGTGTGTTTGTGTGTGTGTGTGTGTGTGTGTGTGTGTATGTGTGTGTGTGTGTGTGTGTGTGTGTGTGTGTGTGTGTGTATGTTTTGGCAGAGATTTCTTTGTTTTGGGAAATTTTTCCTTTTTTGTGTTTCAGCAAGGCTGCAGTTAGTGTACATATATATATATACACACACACACACACACACACACACACACACATATTTTATATATATATATATATATATATATATAGAGAGAGAGAGAGAGAGATAAGCTTGGTCTAATGCAAGAGTGGTTTACCCAATTCTAAAAATGTTGGGCTCAAATGAAATATTCTTAGTATAAAGTCACATTTTACATGGTATTGACCCACAGAGATGCTACTGAAGTTAACCTTAGCTCCAGTGTTGTAAAGTTATATCTTAACTGTACAAATCAGACTAACAGACAGTTTAAAAAAAATCCATGAACATAGAAATTCAGATAGAGATTTATAAACTATACCAGCAGCTTTTCATTTGACAGCACAGACAGAGTACATACAATCAAGTATACATGTGAAACAAAAAGAAAACCCAAGCACCCTCAGAGGGTCTCTGGGTAACTATAAAGAAACAAGGTGAAATGTAGACTTAATATTCAGACTAAGAGAAACTGCCCTATTGTGAGACAGATATAGCAGGAATAAAAATGCAATGTACATCAAATAGCATATGAGATAAATTAACTTTAACTGAACAAAATACTAAAGAATTCACCAAAGTGCGTCTGATATTCTCTTATAAAGGAACAAAAATAATGATAAACAATGAATTGCCACAACGGTAACAACTAAGAAAGAATTGGAATCAATCATTCAATGTTTATCATTGGAGTTTAGGGATTAGAAAATGGCTGCTGCTGAGATGTAAGCAGCTCTCACAGTGAGCTCCTGGTCCACAATATGGCAGTGAATGTTTCTTGTAGATAGGTTTCTTTATATCTGAAGGACATTTTAAATACAGAATATTATACTAAGATGAATAAATACCTGTGGTGGTGGTGCTGCGGTAGCATTGTCGCCTCACAGTAAGACGCTGTCCAGTTCAATTCTCAGCTAGAGCATCTTCTGCGTGGAGACATGCATGAATGGGCGTAACTTCATTGAAGGTTGTGCATCAGGGCTGGTAACTTGGTATGTAAAAATCAACTACCAATCATTAGTGGACCAGAGTTCTGCTGTGGTGACCCCTAACCGGGAAAAGCTGAAAGACACAAACAAATACTAAAATGAATAAATATATTTACAAAAAAATGACATGTCTTCAACTCAATATGTATAGAATTTGTTTGAGCCTCTGGAGAATTTTTGAGATTTTCTTATAAGAAACTCTTGGATGAATTTATCAGGCCAGGGTAAAGAAAGTGTTTTGTCTGCTTTAGACGTTATTAAAAAAATCAGTGCTGACACTAGCAGACTGTTTCATAGCAAGTTAAAAATATAAAACCACCCAAAGTGCACAAAACAAGGAAGTATATGTTGATGAAGTGATTTATATGAAAAGACTTGAATGTTAAACCTTGGCAGAAAGAAACAGAGTGCAGATTTAGAAAAATTAATTTTTGCTCTGTTTCTTAGATCATAAAGTAAGAGAAATAGATACATGAACCTCCTGAATGGAAATAAGGACAACATTTATCAGACAATGGCCCCATTCCAGTATAAATTGTGACACCCCAGTACTGGCCCAGTTATTAAGGACCCTCAATCCTCACCGCTGGCAACACTGGGGAATATACACACTGGCAGGATGACAAGTGCACACACAGTAAAGTGCAATTTTCCTTAAGAGCTAACAGAGACCACAATCAGTCTAGGTCTGGTTTCTCCCTCTTTCTCCAGATCCCCAAAAATGACTCTCCACTAGCACAGCTATAGAGTTCAGTCCTTAGCCAGGGCTCTCATGGAGAATTGCTTCACCCACAAACAATATCCTTTGCCAGTGAAAAGCATTCAGATTTTTGCACTCTTCTAATCCATTTGAATTGTAGAAGTCAAGATCAATAAATGTATAATTAATGCTGTAATGCCGTAGCATGATAAAAAAAGCCGTAAGATGGATCATTCATCTATTAACTGGAAAGTATTATGGCAAGATGGACAATGATTTTCCTGCAGTAGCCATATCTAGAAAAAAACTTTATCCCCTAGTGAAAACCTCAGCCGAAATTTATTCATGCCAAGATTTTGCAGCCAGCTGTTTCAAAAACCTCCCAAAAAACGGAAACATTCATATCTGACGTAGACATGCAGGGAGTCATGCATATTGTTTGAATGCAGTCCTAAATGTTTTTTAATTGCAAAAATTCCATCAGTGGTGCATTCCACTGAAAGATTATTATGTAATGCAATGTAAGTGAAAGAGAATGAAGGGTTTGTCCCTTTCACTTACATTGTTATGTAATTCTGAGAGTGCTTTGCTGAGTTCATGCAAGAGTCAGGTAAGGGAATCTGTCCTTATTTCCACTGAAGTGCATTCTTCCAGCTAGTATATTCATAGCTGTGTAAGTATGAGGGGTGCAGCAACTTATATGGGGGTTTCAGGGAGCCTGAACCCTGTAAAACACTTTTGCGATGTAATTTATTTATTAATACCGTAATTTAATAGTTTGCATCTGATATATCAAATCACAGTGACAATTTACACATGATTCAATATAGATACATCATGTAATATCAAAATCAACAATAGACTGAACATTTTATGAAAATGTTATATGTAACAACCTAGATTTGCAGGCATTCAACTGCTATAAAGGTGACATTTTTACTCATATGACAATATGGAATTGCAGATTTCAACAGGCTGGATAAAATAGCTCTAGAAAAATAAATTAATGATTTTCAGATGTTCGCTGTTTGTTGTGCTAGTCACATCTGATTTCCTCAGACTATTATTACTTCATGACAGAAATTCATCACTTCTGTGCTGACATACTATGATATATACACACACACACACACACACACACACACACACACACACACACACACACACACACACACACACACACACACACACACACACACACACACACACACACACACACACACACACACATATATATATTTATATGTTTCTATGAGAGAAGAAAGTGCTGGTAAATAAGTTCTGCTCCAGTAGTTAATTATTTTCAACTCATATGGTAGATTTTCTCTTCAAATAGTCCTAGACTTCTTTATATCAAATGAAAGGAAACATAAATCAAGTCTATGTAGTATCACATAAGGAGTTACTGACCAACAACTTATCTCCTATTCCCAGAAACAAGCTAAGACAGCCCTAGTACTAAATCAAATAAACCATGCATGCACTGCTCCTTATTCTAATCAGTGTCATTGTAAAGTAATGATTCTACAGTTTTACAACTTGAGCCTTCTGACTCAAGCCATTAAATGCTTTGTTGGTCAGGCTAGACCAGTATAGTTTTGTAAAAGATATGCATAACCAGGGTAGCATCGATAAGGCAATGTTGCTGCTCTCTTAGGCTTCTTGAATGGAGATGCCTAGTCTGAATGTTCAGGATGCATTTGACTTTCAGTGATAACACTTCTTGTTATTTGATTTAAAAAGGATCTGTCTTCCCTGACTCAAGTTCCTAAATGGTCATTAAAATGGGGCTTCTTATTTTCTGGAGAAGGGTGCCATTACTCGCCTCTGAGGTTTTCCGCTACCAACAGAAGTTGTTCTGAAGATATGTCCATGAATGATTTTGAATAGAAAAGTGCTCTATTAGCTATTAATGTCAGTCTTCCTACTGTTTGCTGTTATTGTCTTTTCCACTGACCTCTGTTAGTGTACTTTATTTTTGAAGAAACCACAAAATGTGTTCTGCATCTTTAAATTATGAGTGCAATGGTCTCAATATTACATGCATTATTAGTTGCAAAATAACTGTGATGATTGTGCACCATCTGGTGGCAGAGGTGGGCACTTATTTTCAAATCCAGAATGTTTGGAAATGTAAAACCTGTATTCTTAGCTGTTCTATGTGGGAGTAACTGATTGACTTCTTTGACAGGAAGTCATGCATACATTGTAGAATCTTAGAAAAGAGTTGAAATTGATTTATTGGGATAATTTTTATTAATGGATACAAGGATATAGTATAGAAATGTAGTATCAGTTTTGTAGAATAGTGTGCAAAAATGGGTCTATATTAGAACATCGATGTTTCAGAACATCGAATGTTCTAATATCGAACTCTATTCAGCGAATGCTGAAAATAGTAAAGCTGCAGAAAACCAAATTTTTTTCCCAGGGAAAGAATTTGGTTGTCCGTTTCTGTCGCTTCGCTATTTTCAGTGCTGTGGTGGAAGGTTACGGGTCGGGTTCAGGTAAGTGTGTGATTGTGTGGACATGAGGGTTAGGCAGGTAAGGTGAATTAGGGTTAGGGCGCGGGTCAGGTAAGTGTGCGATTGTGTAGACGTGAGGGTTAGGGCGGGGTAGGTGAGTTAGGGTTAGGGCGCGGGTGAGGTGAGTGTGTGATAGTGACGGACCTTAGGGTTAGGATTTGGGTTAAGGTAAGTGGATAGTGGTGTATGTACAGTTTAGTGTAGGGTTAGATGTAAGATTTTAGGTGTATGTGTGCAGATTGCGGTTTGTTTGGTGTGCTTGTGTTGTGTGTATGTGTTTCGGAACAGGGAATTTTTTCCCTAGGAATAAATTTGCTGTTCTGAATGTTCGATGTTGTCAGCGTTTGCTGAATTGGGTTCGATATTAGAACATTCGAAGTTCTGACACTTTGATGTTCTAATATAGACCCTGCAAAAACAATAGCCTTAATGTTTAGCTGCATTTCTTAGCTCATTAATATGGCCAACTGCTGAGAACAGCGCATCTGCTTCCCCTGAAGGGCTCCTTCCTGTGAGAGGTGTAAGAAAGAGATTTAATATGTGACATCTTTGGCAAGTACCTTGACTACAGATAGAGGCAAGATATAAGCTGTAATACTTCTTTGTTTATATACATAATTTATGCATTTAAGAAAAAGATCACATTTACTGAAGCTGACACTGATGTAGGTGTGCAGATTTAAATATAGACACTATAATAAACAATTCTTAATTTTCCTTGCCTATTTGAAGAATTACAAGGCAGTGGCTCTTTTACAAAACTGTATAAGTTTATTTAGTTCTGCTAACTTATTCTTTACTTATTTGCTGCTTACCTGCTTGTGGCTCATTCGCTTATATCTCAACAGTTGCTTCTATATATCCCAGTTTGAGATATTGGAACACAGACTTTGACCATAACTATATTTTCTCTGAGTCTGTGTGACCTTGGAGGTCGTGTGCTTGTAGTCTGTGTGTGGGGGGCAGAGACCCACATCATGAAGTACAGGGGTGTTTTACTGTCAGTTGTGAGTACACCCTGAATCAAGTGATCAGCAATTTTTCAAAAATAATGGAGTTGCTGTTTGAGTTAACAGAGTAGATCTATGGATACATTTAAACCAAAGATACTTGGTTCATTTATTGGCATTAATTTTTAATTGCTGTAGGGATCAAAGGCTGCAGCCTTACTTCAGGCTCTCTCTCTCTCACACACACACACACACACACATACACACACCCACACACACACACACACACACACACACACACACACACACACACACACACACACACACACACACACACACACACACACCAGATTAGAAGGATTGGGTATTACCTATTCAGTCAAAGCTATGGACTTGCTTGTTGGTTTAGCCCTGCTGATCCCTAATTAAATGTAAAATAAAGTGGCAAATAAATAAGAGCTATGTTTAAAACATTAGGACGTATATCAGCTTTGCATAGAGGATTAATGCTATAAACTTCTAACAAGCTTCATACTTTTATTACAGGTTTGATTCCTTCCCATTTCTGTTTGCCTAATATGTGACTCTAAGAAACCAGGTGGTAGTTTCTGGACAGTCCTGAAAAGAGGCAGTAGAGCTTTACTGGGTCACCTGGTTAAACAACAGTATTGATTTCAGGAATACTGTTACTGATATTATGTGTGAGTGGTGGGGGGGTGACTCCTAATTTTTTGAGGCATTGATAATTCCTCCCTACATACCCCAAAAGCATTGCCATAAGGCAGAAAGAGAAAAGCATTCCAAACTTTTGAGACATTGTTGTATCTTCCCTACAGACCTCCAAATCAATCAATGTATAGTATTGATTTTAGGCCGAGATATGTCAGGCACGGGATGAGATGAGAAAGGAGTCATAATGTTTTCAGCTACTGATGTATTTTCCCTACAGACACCAAAAGAGCTGCTGTAATATTTACAAGGAGTAATTAATGGTGTACTGTTTTTCATTAACATATTTACATGAGGCTGAAAGGCAGTTGTTTTTTTCACTTGGGACTTTCCCATACCATTTATATTGCTTGGTATACCTGCTGCTTTTATTACTTGCCATTAATGTGCATTATTGGCTGATGGGAGCATCTGTTACTCCTGCTACTTTTCAACAACTATAGCAAATTGATTGTCCCACTATTTTTGAACAACTATAGCAAATTGATCAAAAAGAAGCATGCTTAAGCAAAGATTTATATCCAGTGCTGTTTGAAAGAATTTTATCAAGGATAAGGTTTGATCACGACACCTTTTTTAAAAGCAGATTCAGTCTACATATCCATATTGGAATATCTAGCACAACAGGGAAACATTACATTAAGATGGCTATTCAGCCATCCCTATTTAAATGCCTAAGAGTTACACATCAAACAACCCTGGAAAGAACTGTCTCATCAAGAATGTAATATTCTTTATTTGCACAATTCGCCCTTTTCCATCAAATCCTTTTCTCTTTTCTTTCTTACTTCATCCTGATCTTCTTATTCTTAATTTTCATAAAGTATTTAATTGTTGTTTAGAGTCTAGCCTTAGAGCATGTAGTGAGATACTCAAACATGAGTAACCTTATTATGAAACCTATTAGCTTATCACTAGGTCTGGTGTGACATTTATTACCTATGATAACTGTGTTAAGGTCATTTGTCACTAATGACATTTCACGGTTACGTCTCAAGTGCAAGTTTAATTCTTTTACGTAATATACTAAATTGCTGAGACTTTATCTAATAATTATATGGCTTTATCTGAAGTTAATGCATTATAAGAATGTGACATGAGAACTTGAACTCAATATTAATAGTCAAACTGATTAATTCTGAGGGCTTACTTTTGAAGTTATAGTGCATATCAGTTAGTTTAACAGAATAAAATGGAATTCTGTTCTCAGGAATGTTATCTGTTGATTCAGCAAAATATGCTTTTTTAGACATGCATCATTTCTGCTTCTGTGATTGTGTGCACTCTAGACTAGAGTATACTTGATTCCTGGTTTGTATAAGGTATTAGATTTCTACTTATTTAACTTTAATAATCATGTTAGTCCTGCTAATGGCCTCTTTTCAAGGAAGATCTACAATGGTGTTGGTATTTCTAAAGGAAATCTGACCAGGTCATTAAGGAATTTCTCTACCCCCACTTTTTTTTTTTTGTTAGTCATACCCTTTTCAGCCCAGGTGCCATGGAATCTATAACATCTAATTAGTCTACCAGCAACTGAAGCAGCTGAGACTTTGGTTTAACATATCATCCAATGGACAGCACACTCAGGAGTGTAGCACTCCTCTGCCAGCATTTCGGTCAGCTGTAGTGAGAATAGAACACACAGTCTTCTAGTTTTTCAGCACCAAAGGCAAGTGCGCTACCTGCTTCACCACTGGCACTGAATACTGAGTGTACATTTGAGTGAATGAAAGGAACAGGAATATTTAAGCTATGATTTAAACACATCTTTCTTTTCCTCTGTTGTTGTGCAGTACATGAGATTGTCAACACTCTGTGTGAGACCAGAGTCTCCGCATCAGAGGTGCTTGAAGATAAAACATCTATACTAAAACAGTTAGTAGTTTGAGTATCTGTACAATATTTCAGCATTTCTGAGTATTTGAGTGACATAATGAGCTGTCAAGCTGTCGCAAGTTCAGCAAAACAAAGACTCAGAAGTCATGGTAGTCCTATCAAAATTATATGGTCATACCCATGCAGGTAAGCAGTATCAATAGTTACGGATATAAAAATTATATTTTTATGCACAAAAGAGCACTCTGTATTTAATGATGTGTTTGGTAAAGGAAGGGAATGTTGGATCTTGAAGACATTCCTTTGGAAATTAACTGAACAAACTAGAACGATTTCCCGACTATGCAGGAAATATGATGATCAAATAAGAGAGAGAGAAAGTTATCCATGTATATAGCGAAGTCTAATGTGGCCATATCTATTTTAAGAGGAGTACTACTTAACACATATGGAGTGGAAACAGCTTTCTTTTACTATAGGACATACCTCTCAACCTGGAAACATCAAAAATCTGGGCAAGGCCCATGAAAAACAGGTACAAATCTATACGTTGAGTAACATCAAATATGCATACATAATTAAGGAACCCCACCCACTACAATGGAATTGTGGGATACCAACTTTCAAACGCAAACTGAAGAACAGACAACCAAAATAAGGCATCAGAGTCCCCCTGCAGCCATTCCAATGTCCCATTACCTGCCTATTTTGCCACATTTACCATAAACACTAATATGTACATACGGCTTTACTTCTGCAATGATTATTTGGATTTTATTTTTATATTTTATAGCACAATGCACAAAAACTAATAGGTATATGCTAAACAACAAAGCTGCTAAACAAAGCAATACTGTCTCTCAATAAAAATAGACTTGGCATTAAAACTTCTCTACCCTTGAAACTCACATTCATTGAAACAGCATTGAAACCCACTCCACTTACAAAGAAAATGCATCTAGCCAGTAAGAGATAAAGATTACCTTTGGGCTGTTTTCAAATCATTGGCCCCTTGCACACAAAGAAGAAATATACATGTGTTCTTTGATAAACCTTCCTGACTTCATTAAATTATATTCCTTTTACAATACAGCACACATTTATTGCTTGAACATTTTACCAATAGGCAATGAAACAAACTGCATGAACCAATAATGACAAAACTGCCCAATTCAGAACATGTCCATCATAAAAGTCTACTTCCACACCCACAGAATATATATATATATAAATATATATATATATATATATATATATATATATATATATATATATATATATATATATATATATATATATATATATATATATATATACACACACACACATAAAAATAGAATGACAGTAGTGTAAGCCACAGGCATCTTGCACAGCTTCTTACAATTATTTTCAATTTCAGTGTTTTTGGTTGGGAACAAACATTTTAGAAAGTTGCTAGAATAAAATGTTGTGTTACCACGATGCATTTCACTGCCAAGTCTTGAACCTGCAACCCTGTGTACTATAGTCAGAGCAAGATATCACTATGCCAAATCAGCAGTTTGCTGAAAGATGGGAAGACTGAAGCTTAAATGGCTATCATTTAGTGAATTCAGTTCTCACTTAGCATAGCCTTCAACCTCCTAGCACAACAAACGTGGACAAAGCCAATAATGGGGGAATACAGAATTCAGTTCTCACTTCTCACTTCTCACCATAGCTCTGAACCTCTTGGCACAAAAAACCTGGACAAAGCCAATAATGGGGGAATACAGCCCCAAAATAGAGACACATTTCAAATACTGATCTTATAATGTTAGAAAGTTGCTAGAATAAAAGGTTTTGTGCTAGCATTTATTTTCTGAAGAATATGACGTCTGAAATTGAAATGCCTGTCATTGTTTAGTGACTTAAATCCTTTACTGATTTGCCACAAAAAATCCTGAAAACCACAGATTTTTATGAGGAACAGGTGGTGGCTAGGGACTTTAGGCTATTTTTACCTTGTACCCAAGGTACAAGGTTTGAGCCTGAGTACCTCGGTATCTATAACTATAAGGTCATTACCATAAACAACACTTTACATAAAGAAAAAAACAGTAAATGACACCAATACAGTGCAAAGAATGCAAGCAAACATTCATTTATTCATTCCTTCATTCATTCACCATTTAGCCCCTTAGTCTAATTCAGGATCAAGAGAGAGCTAGACTCTATCCTGGTACTCACCAGGTGCAAGGAAGGGGACACTAGCTCATCAGAGGATGGGTATGCCGTCCCTCTCCACATGGCATGCACACCTATGGGCAGCTTGGAGGTGTGACGATTTGCCTATAGCATGCCTTTAGGATATGGAAAGAATCCAGTGCATCTAGCAAAAATACCCACAGAAAATGCATTTTTAGATTTACAAATTAATAAAAGATATATATATATATATATATATATATATATATATATATATATATATATATATACATATATATATAAAATGTATTTTCCTACAAAATGGTTGATAATCATTCAATGCTCTTTTGCCCATCCTAACTGTTATTCACTGCAATAAAAGATTTTTGAACTTTATCTGCAATGTAGTTTTTTTGTTAGAAACATATGGAAAGCAAACACAGTCCTGTATTATATACTATTAGAATTACATAACCAGATATTGCATTTAAAGAAATACTGTGCCTTAAAAAGAAGTCCCTTGCCAGTTCACATTGTCAGTGTTGGGCAGCAAAGCAGCATGGAGTCAGATTATTCCTTCTTACACCTCAGTGTTATCCTAAATTAATGCACTCCTCTTTGTTTCCCCTGATGTGAAGAGATGCTAATTACTTTAGGAAGCAGAGACAACATGGTGTTTCCAGGAACGATATGTAGATATTTTGATGCATGGGATGTTGAAATACTGTCTCAGGGTATAATTCCAGGTTTGATGCTAGAAGGACCTGCTTTACTTGCACACGTTCACACATGGTCATCATTATTTTATTATCGGACACTAAATGTGTATGTGCGAATTGCATCAGGAAATATGCAAAAGTCATATTTCTTAAAACAAAACTGTTCTGACTGTGCAGTGAGAATTTGTGAAGGTGCAACTCTAGGAGGACCTGAAAACATAAGATGCAAGTAAACATAACTGTCGAGCTTGTGAGTCATAGGCATGCATATCACGTTTACAAAACAGGATTTTGTAAGATAACAAATGACAGTTGTTACAAATGACTGTTCTCCTTTCTGCTGTAGAAACAGGCATTTATTAATGTAGCAAGTTCAAGTCCATTTCTGGACTGGACTGTGAATGATTAAATTGCCACTAATGCCCTTGGAAAAAAGCCTTGCCTATCTGCATCCTCCAATAGTCCTTGTTTATAATTACTGAAAATAGTAAAATGCAGCACTTTGAAATTGCCAGTCAGAAGGATTAAATTGTTGTGCAGGTACTCAGGGAAGGCGAAGTACTGTGTTTCACCAATCATGCCTTGGTGGATAAATACTGGATATGATATGCAGGAAAGGCAGGCTAGTGATAATGTTATCAGCAGAAACAGTTGCTGAGGGGGCGGAGTCTGAATGGCTAACTGAAGGCAGCGATTTCTTGGAGCTCCATAAACTATTATTAAATTCAGGAAATTATAATATTTATTTCTAACTAAACTACTAAAAATATTTAGTTAATAGTCTAAAGTAACTAAATACAAGTTTTGGTGGATTTGTACAAGAAATTCCCTGTCAAATTATTCAGGAGTCATTATACAGCAACTGGAGAGATGAGTAATCTGAAGAATTCTCATTCTGATCTGGCACTAAAAAAGGAACTACAACTGGCGACTACCACATTGCAAGAATTATCAACAAAAATGCATGATTTAAGGTTAATCTACAGAATTTAAATCAGAACTCTCAGAAACAGAGGTCTTCAAATAAATACTTCAGCAACATCAGTCAAAGATAACAACCATTGAAACTTCTTTGCCTGACATTGATGAAAGGCTTAAAGAAGAGGAAACACAAATACAGTTTCTTCTGAAGCAAAATGCCTGGCTATCCAATAAATTAGATGACCTTGAGAATAGGGAAAGAAGGTCTAACATCAGGATTTTCGGTTTACTGGAGAAAACAGAAGGAGGGGAAATTATATCCTTCTTAAACTCATGGATTCCAGAGGTTCTAGATCTTAAAGAAGGTTTTTCTTTTGGTATAGAAAGGGCACATTGTGCTTTAGGAAATAAAACTTCAGCATCAACCCCATCATCGTCCTCTGTGCCTCCAAGGTCAATTATAATAAAATGTTTATCTTTCATGGACAAAGAACTGGTGTTAAAAACAGCATGGAGGAAAAGTCCTGTTAAATACAATCAAAATCTAATAAGATTCGATAACGACTACTCCACTAAAGTGCTGGCACAGAGGAAAAAGCTATGGCCGCTAATAAAAACTCTAAAACAGAATAATATTAAAGCTCAAATAGCCTAACCTGCAAAAGTAAAGATATTGCACCTAAGTGGGATGAAAACCTTCAACACTCTGGAAGAAACCCTACAATTCATCAAAAACAACATCATAACCATTTCAGAAGATATGAAATAGGCATCCCCATCCTTGAAGAGAACCACTGATAAAAATGGCTGGACTGATGTTAAAAAGAAGAAGCAGAAAACAGAATCTAAAGTACCAACATCTGTAAAATCTCTCAAAGTATCAACTGCAACCTAACCATTAAAACTTTGAAGTGGATTTAATATGTTTCAAAACCTCTAAGCTCATACATACATATACCACATATATACATGGAAAGGTATGTTTCCTATATCTTTTCATGTATGTCTTACAAATCTAGATATATATTAGTTATAAATCATCTATTTATGACATTTCTTTCTCTTTCCCCTTTGTCTCATCTGTTTCTATGTTTCTCTTGTTTTTTTTTCTTTTTCCTACTTCTAAACATATGTTAAGGATTGACTGTTTGACATAGTAACTAAATACAGTTCAGTATAATTAACATTAATATCTATGCTATGTAACTTGTAGTGCTCAGTTTGCTGGTCCCTTCTTTACTTATTTGTTAACTATTTCTTTTATTAAATTCTTATTGATATTTACTGTGGCTTAAATCAACCCTAGTCGCTAATTGTTTTATCCCTTTAAATCCGATGAAACTGTATACTGGCACTCCAATGAATTTGTTAGAATGTATTTCCGACAAGTCTATGATAACTGCAGATTACTTCTGTGTTAATTAAGTCATGCTACTGGGGTGTTAGTTAACATTGAAGTGATGTGGGGTTGATTTACTCGTAGCTGGCATAAATAAAGATGTTGGAAAGTGGGCTTGTTTGAGTCCAAGTCTTTTCATAGTAAAGCTTATTTGTTTTAATGTACTGATGCTAGTCTTGGTTATTGTCAAGAGCTGTCCGACCATGGTTGAACAGATGACCATTATTTGTGGCACTGATAAAGCTGACATTTTTTTTTTCTTTAACGGAATGGTAGATTTGACTGCAGGAAACAATCTATGGGTGAGTGGAGAATACATCTAACATGTACTTTATATGGAACTATGCTGTGACAAGGGATCCTGGCTGCTTTGGGTGGGAGCGATGTAATTAAGTGACAGAGCTTCCACACTCTTGTGATGAGACATAAGTCTGATAGGTAAAAGGAAATTATGTTGCTTTGCTGCTGGGCTTGAGACTATGTCTTTGTTTGTTTGCATGGGTTACAGGTCTGTGTGTGTCCTGGTTTGGGGAGGGATGGTGGCTTGTCCTGCAGTGTATGTGGTGTCTTTCTTAATGAGCCTTTGGTTAATTATATATTGGCCTTGCCATGAGGGAGATAGAAGTGCAAAGAGTGGAAATTAACTGGTAGTATACTCTCAGTGAAATGTATGGGTGGGGAAAAAAGAGCTTGTGAGTTTAAAAATGAAGATTTTAAGACTGCAGCTTGCATGAGCTACATGTACTGTCATAAGCTTTTCTTAAGCTGTTGAGATGTTTATTATTGTCATAGCAATGAGCAGGAAAGGATTTCATTGGCTATGGGCCTACTCCTTGTTTTTAAGCACAAACATATCTTTCATGGAAACAGAAGAGAAATCTTTATTTAGTTTAATCTTACCAATGAGAATAAAAAGCTTAAAAAAGCATAATACTTGTAGTATATTTAACAAATATAACATTAAGTGAATTATGCATTCAGAATACTGCAAACATCCAAACTCATATACAGGGTACTGTTATGTTGTAAATCCCTTTGTAAATATAACTACATTCACTTCCTTTGAAAGCCTTTCATTACATAATTTATATGACTGCTAAAGCATAATAAAATTAATGGTTATATTATGTCGTGATATGATTTATACAGTCTCTTTTAGCTTTAATGTGCAGTATCTGAAAATGTATGCTTATCTGTCACAGGAAGTAATAATCATCAAAATTTAGGTTACTTGCTGCAAGTCTTTGTGTTTATGATTTTAAATAACTTGTGTGCTTCAAACAAATGATTATTATTTCCAATATGGAAACATATGTTGATACAAACACATTTAATTAGTTTAATGATCTGTATAATAGAATCCATATGTTTATAAGTACAGATGGACAGCATATAGTTGTTAATTTATATAACAATTCTTTCTGCTAATGAACATTTTAAAACCCAATAACTGTAGTGAATAGACTCCTTAATATTCAATAGTGTATATATGGAGCTCTAGTGAATGGAAAATGGAAGCTAGAGTGATAGTTCTTCAGATATCTCTGTCTGTTGGACTAGGAATATATTTCATTCCATGGTGGGTAGGGATTAATGTTCAAACTAGTTTAATTTCATTATTTACTTTAGTTTTTAGGATGTTAATTAGTTTTTCCGAGCCTGACTTAAACATGATGATTACTTTAGTGATAACATGCTTTACTGGGATTGATGAATGTTGACAAATTAATAATTTTACTATTAAAGGAGGGGATGGTCCAGGTAAAGATAATGGCACTTTAATCGCTTCTTCAGAATAATTTGATATGGAACTTTCCTTATTATCTTTAAACATTAAAGGCCTAAGTAGTCCAAGTAAGAGATCTAACTTATTAAGATACCTAAAGTTAAATAGAGCCCAAATAATTCTTCTACAGGAAACCCACTTCAAAAACAATGATAATTTCATATGGGACCCAAGTGATTATATGACCTTAGTGTACTCTAAATTTAAATCTAAGAAGAGGGGAGTAACAATTTTATGGAGAAAGAATTCTTTAATCCCTGAAGTAATACATAAATATGTAGATAATGACAGTCTTATAGCTATAGTCATCTTGAAGTATAATAATATATTGTGGACATTAGTAAACCTATACTAGTTTCCTGGTATTGGGATGGGAACAGTTAAGAAACATCTAGATAAAATTATACATATAGCTAAAGGTAGTCTAGTGGTAGGTGGAGATTTTAATTGCATTACTGATACTTCTGAAACTACTAATAAAAAATATCCACATTTAACAGCTACTGCAAAACTATTAAAAAGATGGCCTGAAACTTTAAACTTGATAGATACCTTTAATGTTATAGATAACAACTCATTATTATTATCTCACCAAGACTATAGATTTGGTACTCAATCCAGAATAGATAAAATATACATTTCTCAAGATCTTCAAACAAAAATTACTTCTTTCTCAATAATCCCATGTCCCCTATCAGATTACACTTCATTAGTTCTAAAAATGTAAAGAGATTTTAAACCACTATCATTTATATCTAGAATTCCTGCGTACATTACAAAAATAAAAGAATTCAAGCAGTGGTTAGTGAATGAACTTAATGTCTTTATAGATATAAACTACAACTCAGAAGTGAACATAGTAATGGTTTGGGATTCACTTAAAGCTTACATTTATGGGAAAGTGATTGGTTGGTATAAAAATAGAATCAAGGAATGGGAATCAGAACTACAAGAACTACAAAGAAAACTCACATTGTATAAATCCCCAAAGTCCCTTAATTTGATTGAAATCAAGAAGAAAATATAAGACTTAAATAAAAGATTTAACAAAATATTAAATAATAAAACTAATTTAGCCTTGGCAAGGTTAAAGTTAAATTCTTATGCTACTTCCCCAAAACATTTACATAATTTATCTGTCAAAGTTAAAATGCAATCTAAAGCTAATTCTATTATTAATATCTTACATGAAGAAAAAGGTAAGAAAGTGTCAGAAATAGGAGATATACTAGATGTTTTTAAGTGTCATTATAGAAATCATTATAAAAATAAGAATAGTACAACAGACTATTTCAACTTAGAAAATATGATTTCTAATATTAAACCAATCCCTGAAAGTTTACAAAGAAATTTAGAAAAACCCATTACACACAAAGAAGTTGCTGATAAAAATCAAAGAAAGTAAATCTGGTAAATCTCCTGGAATGGTTGGTTTAATCTCAGAAATTTACAAATTATTTCCCAAAAATATAACCTCATTACTACATAAAACACTAATTGAAATTCAGACCCATGCAAATATTCCCCCTTCATGGAGATACTCTTTAATCATACCCATTTTAAAAGAAAATAAGGAAGCTAGTCATTGTAGTTCATATAGGGTAATTTCATTGTTAAATAATGACTACAAAATATTTATGTCTATCTTGGTAAATAGAATGAAAAAACAAATGAACAAAATAATCAACAATGACCAAACTGGGTTTATTCAAAATAGACATGTCACATGCACTTAACAACATTAAAAGAATATTGACATTAATTGATTATTTAAATAAAGAAAATATAGAAGCCTTGATAATCAGTCTGGATATAGAAAAAAGCATTTGATTCCCTAAACTGGGATTATTTAATTAAAATTCTTGAAGCATATGCCTTTCCTCCCTCCTTTATAACATCCATTAAAAAGCTTTATGAAAATAACTTATCTTATATAAAAATAGGACCCTTCACCTCAGAGGCTATACAAATTACAAGAGGTATTAAACAGGGTTGCCCTATGTCACCCATCTTATTTGCATTGGCTATAGAGCTATTGGCTATATTAATACAAAATAATCCGAAGATAAAAGGAATAAGTATATTTTGACAATATAATTCTAAAATCATTTTCTTTGCTGATGATATACTTCTTACATTATTGAATTCTAAAGAAGGCTTAGATTAACCAGATGCTTTGATACAGAAATTTCATAAGATCTCAGGTCTTAGTTTTAATAACCAAAAATCTAAATATGTATTATTAAGTAAGAAGAATGATATACAAATAGGCAAGAGTCATATCATAGGTGAACAAGTAGCAACTTTAAAATACCTGGGGATAATTCTGCATGAGAATATACAAGATATAATGAATATTAACTATAAAAAGGTCATGGATAGAATAGATTATCTAGTGTTCAAATATAATAACCTATTCATAGTTTTCGAAGATATAGACTACAGCTGATTAAAATGGTTATTCTTCCCAAAATTTGTATGTAGTACAAGCTACTTTGTCAATTCCTGAGAAAACCTAACTTAAGAAAATAATACTCCTCAGATTGTTATGGTATCCTAAAAGAAATAAAATTGCATATGCCCATCATATTAGACAATGGGATCAAGGAGGGATACATTTTCTGGACATTGAAGCATATATAAGAGCTACTCTACTTAAAACAGTGATTGAATGGATTAGTCCTAGTTCTATCTCCAACTGGAAAATATTACATACAATTATAATAATAAATGAAAACAAATTACTTAAAAATACTATTACTAAGGATAAAGATAATATATTATGGTACTCATTGACTTTAAATTTGCAACATAATAAAACTAAACTAACTAGGTCAAATCTAATAAATCATTTATTTGATCATTTTAGGAAATTTATAAATATGAATATGGATTTAAAGCTCTGGTTCATAACACTAATTCCCTTCAGTATTACTAAAAACTTTCCAGATAGAATTCATAGGAACATATTCATCTCTTGGGAACAGAAAAAACATGAATTTGTTGGTTGCATTGTATAAACAAGTATTAGATATACAATATATGATGTCAACTTATGAATTAAATTCTCATGAATGGTTAATACTTCAGAATATAATGACATACTCAAAGGATCTATTGTGGATAATAAATATTTTTTTCTTTCAAAACCCCACCTAAATTCATATTCAGACTGTTTGGAATTATATATAATAAATAGAATATGAAAAGTGGAACTTCATACTTATATAACCTAATAAAACCTACAAAACATTATTCAAGCCATCTTATTGACAGTTTATGACTAAAGGATATTTGATTCAATTAACCCCAGAAAATAAATCAGATATATTACTCTCAGTAAAATTGACCTCGTGTTACCATTATTGGAGAACATTTACCTGGAAATTCCTCCATAGATCCTTCATAACTCCTGATAAAGTTTCAAAAAGCAATCCTTCTAGTAATGGGGTTTGTTGGAGATGTCAACAGATTGATAAAGCTGATTGGTCTCACATTTTCTACGAATATATAAAAATAAAACCATTTTGGGAAAATGTTAATAATTTTATGCAGGCGATTTATACAGCTAATTTTGTTATGACCAAAGCTTTAATATTATTGAATATGACTGAAGGTTTTGTTTTAAATAGAACTAACCTCTATTTACTTTGGACAATACTATCTATTGCTAGGAAATGCATAACAAAGACACAGAATTCTACCATAGTACCTAGCAGAGAAGATTTTCTGTGTTTATTGAAGACGACAGCCTTAATGGGGGTTAAAACCAAGGAATTAAGAATGTTTCCTATGCCATTATCTAATAATCCTTGGAAAAAAGTTTTAACAGTGATTGGCACATTTTTCAAATGGATCTAACCTCCTCTTCAAATAATTATTTCTTAAGATTAATTTATTTACTTCTGTATAACTTATCAATCATTTTTCATATGTCAGGCTGAATGTAAATTTGTATATAGTTAATTTATTAAGTAATATGATAGTACATTGTATTAAGTATTCATTTGTTGTTTATTTCATATGTAAAATAAAAATTATCTGAGTAAAAAAAGAAGCCATTGCTGAAACGGTTGTGGCAGCATATGCTGCAAAAGCTTTGTGGAACAAAATGCTCTTGGCATTTAGGTGTGTGGGCAACCTCACCTTTCAAAGTAATTCTGCCCAGCACCTGCTACCCTGCTGCAGATGTCAGAGGCAGGACTGTTGAGATGCACCCGTGATGCTTCCCTGAGCATAGTGTCTTTTGTTAATTAGATATTTTATGTAGAACAGTGGCAGCAGCAGCTAAGAAATGCAACTGTGCTTTCATGTTGAACTGACTATAGATGGAGCCATTCTCCCAAATATAGATATTCTAATAACTACAAGTTAAAAATAGAAAGAGATAGTTCTATGCAGAAGGGGGCACTGGTGATATCTTAGTTTGGAAAGAAGGTTGGCCACTGCCCATCAGCCTTGTTATGTTTGGGAATGCATTGTGCTGCATTGGTAAGGAAAGCAGGTGATCAGATGGGCACATAGTACTAAATATAAACATCAAAAAGAAGCAAGGTTGTTGGTAACCGAGAAAATATTTAGCGTATGGCACAACAGCACTAATGTTTTCCCAGCATGCGTATTCAAGGTAGAAGAAATGCAACAGTAGTCTTGGATTGGGAGATGTATTATTTGCTTATTGAACGTTATATTTCCATACTTTAAAAACTAAATGATTTCCAGAAGTGCATTTTTAGAGCTGTGTGCTGATGACTGCTTCATCAATACCAGTTGGTAATGCTGAGAATATACACATACATGTGGGTACACACTCGCACAGGTTCTTACAGATACATGCATACACACACACACACACACACACACACACACACACACACACACACACACAAAAAAACCCTTTGCTTAAAGAACAGCAGAATCCTTTGCTCACAGAATAAAGAAGACATGTTTCCTACTTTTTCGTTGATTTCCTGGTTCCCGCTCTCTGTCCTCACAGATAGGAGAAAAAACATGGACTTGAGAACAGCAGAAATTAGAACAGATCCATATAAACTGTTTCCCCATAACGAGAACTGTTTTCCCGCTCACGCGTATCCAGTCAAAATCCGGAAATGGCACGATGGCAGAAATGTGTGCACTGAGCCCTTGAGCTCAATTCTGACAGGCTGGTAGCCCTGACAGAGCTGATGTCATCATTTACAGGATGACATCAGCTCAAAACCGGGAAAAAATGAAAAATAAGAAAAGAAGCTGGGGAAAAAGTCGGAAATGAAGGGGTGCCACTCAGGAATCGTGGCACTCCATTATTTGGACCCCAAAACTCGGTAAAAAATGAGTAATTTGGTACAATTGGGAGGCATGCTATAGGCTATTATGGCGCACATTTTGTATTAAGTATGAGACCACTTTTAGTGTACCAGGTATGTGCATATTCTAGCTCTTGTTGGAGCAGTTTACAATCAATGGATAAGTAGATAACAATGCCCACCTGGAAGTCATCAGCAAACATGATCAACTCTGTTTTTTGGAAACTGACTTAGATATCAGCAAAAGAAATGCCAAACAGGAAAAGGCACAGCATTGTTCCCTGAAGTACCCCACTTGTTACAATTTTGCATTCAGAGAGTGTACCTGCAAATTTCTCAACTTGGGATCTATTTGATATTCAATTTGCAATACTGAAGAATGTGTAGGGGCTTATATTAACTTTATTTTTTTATTTTTCAGTAATAACAGTACAGGGAATTGTGTCAAAAGTCTTGTCCAGTTGAAGACAACCAACATTCATGCATTAAACATTGCTCACATTAGTCCAGTAAACATGACTTTTTGCTCTAATGTCTTTAGTGCTACTTAACTGCTAACTTTTCATCTGTTGCTGATGGTAGTTAATATAGACTCAACATTTTATGGTATTAAATTGTGTTTCTTATCCTGTCTACAAAATAAGATTATTTTTGTTTCTAGATTGGTAAATGTTATTGGTAGAATTTCATTCAAATCCTCCAAGCAGATTTGCAAATTTGCTGGTGATAAATAGTTTAGATGATTGATTTCAGACTGCCTATTCAAATACCCCATTTTGTAATAATTAGTTTTTTGACAGTTGTTCACTGTGACCCTTGAATTGATTTATTTTAATATCAATTGTTAATCCTTGCTTGCTAAAATATCAAAGTTGTTTGTTTGCCTATGGAAGACTCGAGCTTCAAAGATTTATTTGCAAAAATCTACTTATCAGAAAAAGGAACATCTTAAATTAAATCGATTGGACTTCACTTTAGTCTGAACATCATCACATAATTCAGAAAATTTGAGAGGCATAGTTACCTCAAAGTTCTAATAACAGTTTTTGTTATGCAAATAAATCAAAGAAGTTTTGTCTGGAAATATAGAGCTGTAGAAATAGTGTTCCTAACTTTTATCTGTAATAGGATGTATGTTAAAAGTGTTTGATCCGTATTAAGCAATACATTAGATTTAAAATAAGGGGTAATAAGGGCAACAATCAGTATGAGGACTTTTTAATTTCCTATCATATAGCACAGGCTCACAGCTTTAAAAAAAAAAAAACTAATCTTATGTTTTTATAAATTTATTAACAGCTAGACTAAAAGTCTAACCTAGAGGATATATTATTAAACGCATACACTGACTTCTTATACTTCCCACTTTTCATTGGCGGACAGTAATCACTATAAATTTGACTCATAATAAAGGCTATAACTCTACATAATCAGTATATCCTATCTGTATCTATCAGTTTGTATCATCTTTATCTTTCAATTTCACTTAACATATTTAATAAATTATATCATAATGTATGGAGAATACTGACCCATTTGGTAACTTTACAAGATTTTATTCATTGGTTTTTGAAGACTTTTGCAGCATCTAAAATTTATTATCACAAAATGCTTCCAATGCTGAAATATGTGAGATATATAAAAGTGTGTTTTGTATGATTAAGCCATGCCCTTCACTAAACACAACTTATCAAACTTAGAGCCAGAAATCAATGTTTTGGAAAAATTAACATTATAGCTGACAAAAACTCAGGAAGGCAAAAAAAAACTGTATGTAAAGATTTCTGAATACATACGTTTTTAATTATAGTATATTACAGATAATAAAATTATAATGGTTCTTGGGATATTAAAACTCATTTTATAGTAACTCCATATATAATACAGTCATTAATACAGATAATATATCAAGTTGCTTTAAGTCTTATTTTCAAACATTATTTCTCATTAATGGTATAAAGACTTCATATAAATCATTTCTAGATTTTCTTAGCAACAACGTTAATCAGACCTGGGGCCCAATTCAACAAAGTTGTCACAAGATGTACAGAAGATGTACATCTCACAGTAACTATTTCCGATTGAGGGACAGCCCTAACACGTTACTGCAACATGAAGATATGCAGCACTGCAGTGAGTTTTCTCTGCAACCATGCTAAATGCTAATTAGGCATTTCAGGGAAAGGCATATGATAAATTGCTATGTACTTTCCCTCAGCACTCCCTGCAGTAAGGCATTTATACAGCCGAGTGATTCAGAGAACTGCCTTGCTAAGTAAATTAGCACAGCTGCTCCTGGCAAAGTCCATGGTAATGAACAGTGCTAAAAGCTTGTGTTTGTCCACTGCAGTACAGGTATGTGCAGGGAAGTTCAATGGTCAGGTAGTCTTGGGGTATGTATGCAAGTGTCTGTTCAGAAGGTCTCAAGAGAGGATAGGTAAAGGGGGATAGATTTGTAGGTGTATGTTTGTATGTTTATGTGTGTGTATGCTTAAGGAAGTGTGTTGGGGATGGGGGATGGGGACTGTCATACTTGCACTCTACCTTATACTCATAATTAAATTCTGCAACATTTGGGGAACACTATCCACAAAGGAGAACCACTTCATATTGTGCTTTAACAGCACTTACACATGTGTGAGGGATACCACTAGCACCCAGGAAGAGCTCTTTCTTTTCATCCATTAATAACACTTTCAGGAGGGCTTGGGAGGAACACTAGCCACCAAGGAAAACTCTATCATATCTTATCTTAACAGCATTAAAACATTAGTAACAGGGAACACTGCTCACCAGAGAAAGCTCCTTCATATTGTGCCTTAACAGCTGTTGCATGTGCATATGGGATACCACTAGCCACTAGGAGAACTCCTTTTTTTCATGCATTAATAGCACTTTCAGGAGGGTTTGGGAGAAACATGCGCCACCAGGGAGAACTCTGTCATATCTTACCTTAACCACATTAAAACATGGGTCAGGAGGAGCACTGTTCATCAGGGAGAACTCCTTTATATTGTGTCTTAAAAGCACTTACACATCTGTCAGGAAGAAACTAGCCATTGACAAGAATTTCTTCATACCGTGCCTTAGCATTGATTACATGTGTGTTAGAAGGGAACACTTGCCTCCAGGGAGAACTCCTTTATATCATGCCTTAACAGCACTTACACATGGGTTTGGGAGGAGCAGTAGTTATCAGGGAGAACCCTATCACATCATGCCTTAATGGCATTAAAACATGGGTCAAGTGGATCACTATCCACCAAGGAGAACTCTTTCATATCATGCCTTTTTGGGGAATGTAATCAGGGGTTGGGGGATGCTAGCCACCAGGAATAACATTTAACACTGTGCCCTAATGGCATTTAACAAAGACACTACCAACCACGAATGATAATTAACATTGTGTCTTAACAGCACTGAGCAACAGAGATGTGAAGGGGTGGGGGTATTACTGCCTATAAGGGATAACTATACATATTTTGCCTTAATAGCACAGAGTTGGAGGACATGTTAGACCCCAGCATGCCTTAAAGGCACTCATTAAAAAAGAGCAATATTTAGATCATTGAGTCAGGGAGAGCGCTATAGACCAGGGAAACTCTACACAATGTTCTTTAATGACTCCTAAAAAGATTCAAGCCCTGTACACTCTCTTTTTATACATTAGCTCTCTGCTACGCCACTAGACACCAGACAAACATATCATAATAATTAAGGCAAAGATAAATTACAAAGGAGGGGGAAAAAGGCTTTAACCTTGCATCCTTGACACAGAAAACAGCAGAATTAACCTGCTACTATCACTTGTTTTATTTTATTATTATAAGATTGGCAAAAGTTTATGAGACAGAGGGGCAGGGAACATATAAGTACACCTGTCAGTCTCATAGTACAGAAACTACAAGGACACAACACATTACAGTATGAAGACACAATCTCTGGGATAGATTGTAATTCTCCCTCTTTTAAACTTGGAAAGTTGCTAGAATAACAGCTTTTGGACTAGCATGCATTTATCGAAATATATGAAGTGTGAAAATTTAATTTCTGGTGTTAATGGCTGAGTGTAATTATCTATGATATATGAGGGTAAGAAAAAAGGAGACATAGGGAAAGTTCTGACAGCAAGGGACAGGTATGTGAACAAAGAGTGTGTGTGTTTGTGTATATGTATGTAGGATGGTGTTTGTGGGTATGAGTTCATGTCTGTGAGTTTGTGTGTGTTTGTGGGTGGGTATGTTTTACTGTATGTATCTATACATGTGAAAGACTGAATTGGTGAGGGCCTGTATCAGCTCAATGAATGGGTTGACAGTGTTAACTACCACAGGAAAGTACTGGTCTGCAGTAATAGTGATTCACAGACATGCAAATTAGTCAATGATAAGGTCTTTCCTCATTGTGGATAATATGTCTCTGAGTTGCAAATCACTGGATTGCATATGCTGTCCACTTTTTACCACAGTTCTTACAACGAGCAGTGAGGCTGTTTCTGAATCCTTAGTCTAATGTCAAGATCATTATGAATAACTAGCATTATTAATTATAAAGCTAGAACTGTGAGTGTGCATTAAATCATAGACCATGATAAATCTTGTGGACTTGGTGTAATTCCAGATGCAACACACAAATAATTACCATTTTTTACACTGAATGTGCTTTTAATAATACGTATTTGTTTTTTAACTTTGAAAATTTTGTTTATGCAACTAGTTCATAAACATTACAAAAATATTTTCTTTTAGTTATTATTCAGATAATAACAACAACAACAACAATAATAATAATGGCTTCCTAACTTTTGATTGAATCTCATTATTTTAATCTTCATTTCATTGGTTAAAGGACACCAAATGTTCATATCAATGACTCTTGAAAATAATTACAATCAGAACATCTAGATGGAAGGGAAATGATGTAAGGCTGCATCATACAGCATCAGCACAAGGAAGTATTAAGCATGTAAATGCAGCAGGGTTTTGCCAGCTGTATGTTAGTATAGTGGTGTTCAACATGGATTGGTGAATGTAGGATTGCTGGTTCAAATCTACTCAAGGGAGCTTTGCCTTACATTATTTTTGGGGCCCTTGCAGTTTGATATTATGATCACATGTTAATTATTTTCAGGTTTTTATGGTTTCTTTTCCTAAACTAGTGTTTTTTGCAAGTGTTAAAAAACATGACTTGCCTCACTTTCCTCTGGTTAAATTATACAAGATCCAAGCCTTTCCTGACCCCATCAAGCCTGATAGCCTGCTATCTTTTCCTTTCCATCTCTCCATTTCTTTCCATCTTTCTTTTCCTTTATTTCTTACTGTTCTGATTTTTGCTATTTCCAAGAGTAATTGGTGTGAAGAATGGCATGAAGATTGATGTAATATGATTCAATCTAAAGTTAGGAACTCAATAATATTAAAGTTAGGAACTCAATAATATTATATCAAAAACAAATACTCATTTGGAATGTGATGTTCTTTATCATAGCTTAAACCTGTGTGTTAGAGATGTTTAACACTATATCAATAAATTTTAATGGAATACTCACAATGTAATACTTTTCAACCTTAAAATTGTTCTGAGTCATTTATTTCAACAAATTATTCCTGTATCTTAACATTTGATTACAAATGTTGCATTGCTTTTAGCTTCTTCACAATTTGCTTTATGCATTTTTGTATGGATAGCTACTTTCCTTTCCGGTTCCTGATGAGTGTTATCTTCATGGGTAGAAAATGCAAATCCAAAATAACCCTCATCTCTTCCATTATTATCTTCTATATTTCTAAACTATTCTTCTAATGTGATGATTTGCTGACTGCTTTTCTAGGCCATATAAAATTGCATAAGTATTTGATGTCTCTCAGGTTACCAACTTTATCTGTTCACACATGCACACACACACACGCACACACACGCACACACACACACACACACACACACACACACACACACACACACACACACACACACACATGGACACACACACACACACGCACGCACGCACACACACACACACACACACACACACACACACACACACACACACACACACACACATATATCTGTCTATTTCTATCTATATATGTATACACATATGGTCTAGATTCCATAAACTTTTCAGAATTTGGTGACTAGACCAAAGTCAACTCAATATTTGTGGCAAGTCAAATAATATGCAAATGCACCCCAGTCACATTAGCATAACTCAGATCAATGCAGACACAACAAATAACTTGCGACATCACCATAACTGCAATCAGGTATAGCAAAAGTTTATTATAAGGAAAACTTGTACATAAAGTGATATATGTGCATTACCAAAGTACAAGTGTGTAAGGTATTCAAACTCAACAGAATTTGTCAGTAATGTGTGGAAAATATTGGCTGAAGATAAATGTGGATTAAAACCAACTGAAAATTCAGAGGCAAACCAGCATGTAAACCAATAAATAATCTAAAGAATGTGTGGTACAGTGACAACGAGGGACAATACTACAATGTCAGAAACAAATCAACAATGTCATGAACAAATCAATGTGAAAATCACAATGCCAATGAATATGCATGAACCAGACCAAAACTCAAAAGTAAAAAAAAAAAAAAACTATGAAAAACTCGAATATAAATGTGCACATATGAATACGTTAAGCACTTTTATCCAAATGCAAAATAAAAGGGACTTCACAAGAACAAGTTCAATCACATTCAATGTGGTTTATATACACATCATTTTACAACCCTCTTATCTAAAACTAGTACTAACTCCACTTTACTGAAAGTGCATTTAATCAGTCGCTAATCATAGTTGTTCATTTTATGAAAACTTTGTTAAATAATTAGTTAAATTAATGATAAAAATGTAGTCAAAAACATAAAACACATGAAAAAGCATGAGGCAAATACAAATGAAAGGTAACACATTACACATTAAAAAAATAAATAAATAAAAGGAACCATCTCAGCCAATAGAGTGCATAAACATAAAAACCTCTTGTGGAGTTTAGCTGACCTTAATTTCAAAATTGACTGACTGGAAATAAGATCATTGATACTGGGTTTGTGAGTGGCATCCAGTTTCATTTGCTAATATATTTCTCTGTACTCAAGATGGGTTTCCCATGTACCTCCCCTTAGGTTTGGTTCCACAATATCCAAAATACTAAACAAAAATGTCATAAATTTGTCACATTCCAGAAAGTGTTATATAATGTATTTTTAATATTTTTAGTTCTAATATCATACCAATGCTTCTATATTCTCTTGTTGGTGAAGAATATTCCTTTAAACCAACTGTCATACAAATGCAGGGCAAGTGTAACATTTAGCCAGATAAACAACTTTACTGGTGTCATAGTTACCATTAGAAAAGCAAACCTTATCCATTGATATATTGGTTAAAGATGAACTACCCCCTTCCAGAATGTAGGGGCAAGGTGCACATGCCACACAGTTATTCGTTCCTTGTGAGTGTCATCCCTGTAGTGTGAATCTAGTTGTTTCTTAAAGATTTCTTTAAGATTCTCCTCCACTTTTTATACAAATAATGGCTGTTCCCCAAACTACTGAAAATATCTACTTCAGTCTTAAAAATATTCCACTTATTTCTGACTATGTCGGTAACTTCATGGGATGCTCCCTGGAGTTTTAATACCAGGGCTCTACCCCAAAGGTTAGAATCAGCCCAAACTTTTGATAAGTTGGTATTAAGAACTGGACCAGTCTGTTCACAGTCCAGTAGTGTTTCAAACTTATATGTCCTATTTTGGAACATCTCTTTAATGATCCTGTTTAGCAATATCCTTGAGAAACCCCTCCCCAAAAACATTTCTTTCAATTGATTAACCTCTACTGCAAAAAAAAAAAATGTATGAGCGGTGACTAAGAAAATGGAGGTAGGAGTTACTGAACGTGGTTTTCTATAAATGCAAGACACAAATCTATCATCCTGGACACAACTATTGGTATGAAAATAGTTAACAAATTCTTTGTTAAATGTATATGGGAATGTAAGAAAACATGTGGTGCTGTTCAAATAGGCAAGTACTTCTTTTGCTTTCTCTTCTTGTCCATTCTAAAGGATGAATATGTTATCCAGGCATCTAAGATGCATTCTGCAGTTTGAAAAAAATGGATTACTATTAAAATCATATTTGATTTCCCAGTTATACAAAACTAGATTTGTGAAGGTTGGGGCACAAGCTGCCCCCAACAGCTATCCCACAAATCTTCAAACATCAAACTCATAGATCTGATAATAATCTAATATATTTTCCAGTTAATAAACTGCACTTAAGAAGAATTTCACTAGAAAAATCTAATCCTAAACCTTGGGGTGTACAAGTAAATAAATCAAACACATCAATAATTAAAAAGCCAAGGTTGCTAGTATAAAGCTTCTGCTTAAACATTCCCAAAAAGTCCCAAGAATTTTTTAATAAATGAGGTGCGCAGAAAAAATAGACTTTAATTTCCTGTCTATAAATGCAGACAGTGGATAGATAGGTTTTTGCATTCTGTGCTGCAACTATTGGTCTCAAAGGTGGTTCAACAAGATTTTTGTGTACTTTTGGTATACCAGAGATAGTGCTAACTACTGGATGTGTATTACTGAAAAAAAATCAAGATGTCAGTAGTAATCATTCCGTATAAAAATACATCAGTGAGATGAAAGTCAATCATCTTATAAGCAACATTAACTTCATTTTTGGACAATTAGATACTTGTTTCAGTATCCTAGAACACTGCAAACACAGTGCTACTGTAAGTAAAGATATCAAAATAACAGTGCCACCCCATTTATCAGGCTTCATGTCCAAGACAGATTTGTCATTATTCAGTTAGTGAAGAATGTTCCTTTAAACCAGCAGTCATACTCTGTTGCATTTGGTTCATGATCATTTGCTCTCTGACACCACATTGTCACTATGCTCATTTATTTGAAGAATGTTCCTTTCACTTGGAGTTAAATTACTAGGGGGAATAAACTTAGGCTTCTTCTTTAATTTATACAACTCAGATTCACAAGCCCTTTCAAAAGTTTGAACAAAGGGGTGCAATGCTTGAACAAAAGTACTCTTTTTCTTATATGTAACTGTATCACCAGCATTAATTGAAATGTGATTTTTGAACATAATAGCTACATTTAACTTACAAGTAAAGAGTTTTAGTATTGTCAAAGTGTCCACTGAATCAAATCTCTGACAGGGAACAAAAGTAAAACATTTTTCCAAGAAAGCAAAATGATCCAATGTGATAGTTAAATTACTGTAAATACTCTCGTATGTGATGCCATCTGTGGGTGGTGATAGGGGTGTCTACTAAAATATGCCCACCCACTTGTTTATAGGTCTCTGACTGTTCCAACTCTGACCCCAGTTGGTCTGATATTATTGTTTCCCATAATGCTGATCTGCTTGGTTGATTACTTGATCTCATTCATTTGCTATTCTTTGAGACCATTGAAGTGGGTGGAACTCTAAAGGGTCATAGGGATCTCCATGGTCTATGTAATAAATCCCCTATCTGGAATAAGAACTGCTGGTTGTCCTATATGTGTTATGGTCACCATCTTGGGGACTAATATTGGTGTTATTCTGGGGACCCAAGGTGCTATTAATGCTAGAACCCCTCTTTCTCAAATAAGCTGTCTTACTTTCATATTGCCTAATAGCTGTCAATATTTTTTTGGTGTTTTTACATTTAATATGATCCATTTGTTTACCATTTTTTGAAAAAGGTTACTTGTATTCTCTCTGGTGAGAATGAAACAATAAATCTTTCTTAATTTTATTATCCAACAACAAAATTTCATCTTTAAGTTGTGAAATATGATGTTTATTTCTTTTAATGTGCAGCTCCATGGTCTCAAAACCATGTCTGTCATACAAACTAACACATTTATTATAAAAGAAGGACTTGGTGGTGATGCCATTAAGAAATTTCACAGTGCATAATCCCATTGGCACTATTCTACATCTTAAACAATCAGTCAAGTAAAAGTTACCCAACTAGAAAGTTTAGAGTTTAAATATTTTTTTTTGTCAAAATCCACAAGCATAGAATCAAGTGATGTATAAATGCTTCTAGATAAATTGACTTCAAATGATGAATTTAAGTGACACCCTTTACTTATCCAAGCATTTAAATCAAAATCAATTGGTCTTAAAATTGTATACAAATGCAAAGGGTTGCCACTAACAGCAGAAATTAAACTGTAAACAGTACCTTGAAAAACTGTGTCCATTGAAGAACTAGTAGCTGTGTAGGGTCTATGTTTACTCATCGAAGGTTCTTTCCTTGGACCTCTGATGACTGAACACTAGACCTTGAATATTCGTTTTTCAAACATTCACTTCAATGCAACTGGGAAAAAAATGCTGAAGTGGCTTCTTGAAGATTTGGGAGTTCGCTGCTTATTGGTCAACGAAGAGGCATTCAATGAAGATGTTTTTCGATAAGGAAATATAGACCCGAGTATTTTGCTCTGTATATTTAATTTAAAAGGGTGATAGAAATAAATAAATGAATAATCAAATAAATAAATTAATTAAATAAAACACAGTCGCCAGTTCCCTTTCATGTCATCCATACATAAAACTAAGATTTCTTGTTTTTACACATGGGGTCGGAATGTCACATCAACAGTGACCATCATCTTTATATCGATGGAAGACTAGCCCTGCTGCGATACCCTTTTCTTCACTGTAAATAAATATATAACTACAGTTATGACAAGCAAAATCCACAAACACACACACACACACACACACACACACACACACACACACACACACACACACACACACACACACACTGCACCCCAAAACTAAGCTGCCACCTTACTGTCATACTTGAAAGAACATTGTTTAAATTGATTAAATAAAAATAATGTAATATACTTACCGTGGCAAACAGAAAAAGCATTACAGACAACATTTTTTATGTCTAACGACCAAATTTAGAAAGGTGGTGTACACTTCACAGTACTCATTTCTGATTAAGAGACACCCCTACCATGGTGCTGCAACATGAATAAATGCAGCAGCGCCATGAGCTATCTCTCCAGCATACAGCAAATGCGACTGAGAAATTCTAAGGGAGCAGCTTAAGATAATTAGCCAAGAGATGCCTGAAGTAAGGCATTTATTTAGCCAACCTATAGTTACCTCAGCAACCATGTTAATAAAATAACAAAAAAAACCTTAAAACGTATAGAAGACAGGTTTGCAGTACAAAAGATGTGGGCATTCCAAACAACAGGGATAATCTAAACATCAAGTCCTAAAGGCATTCAAATCTTGTACCCTCACAACTCTCACAAAGCATGGTAGGTCTCTGTGGCACTACTAGATATCATGAATACTTTAAAATAATATCTAAGTCTTTCATTTAAAAAAAAAAAACATATAAAGTAAAAGTGGAAAACAGTTTTATACCTTGCACCCTCGACACAGAAAGCAACAGTACTAAAATACTACTCAAGCTGAAAAGTTGGGGTAGGATTTTTTTGTACATAAAAATAATTAACATGAGTTTCTGATGTCAGGCATTATTCAAAGATTGCAACTGTTTGTGAGCTATGAGGGACAGGGCACGTATAAGAGGCAATAGCAGTAGCTGTAAAATCAAGGACTGGTGAAAGGGATGGAGTGTGGACATGTGAGGAAGGGCTTTGCTGCAAACTGGGAGGAACACAACAGGACATCAGGAAGAATATTTCAATTAGTCCTGGACTTACTTTAAAAATTAGTAGAGCAGCAGGTCTAGTATCACAATGCTCTTTATGAGCATTAAGAAGTATAAAACTCTAATGCCTGGCATTACTGACTGATTGTAAGGATCAATGATGTAAGAAGGCAGAGACACAAATAAGAAAATACATCAGGGATGCTCTGTGAAGTCAAGGATAGGTAAGACATTTGTCAGTGCATGTGTGTGTCTGTGTGTGTTGGTTTGTTTAAATGTGTGTTGGAGAGTGAACGGGGGTGCCTTGTAAATGGGGGGATTGCTTCAAATGAGATGCATGGGTCAACAGTGTCAACTACTACAGGAAAGTGCTGGTATGCACCAGTGGCAGTAAAGGTTAATTCAGAGACATGCAAATTATCCCATAATGAGATATTTCTTCACTGCAGCTAACATGTAACTGAATTGCTGTTTCTCACATTACGTAAACATTACCTTTTGGCTACAGCTGTTATTGCCAGCAGTAGGGTTCCTTCTAAATTCCCAGGTAAATTAATAAATTAACCAAAAAAAATATTGCAAACACTAAAAAACTATAATGCCAACCAGTCCGAACATAACCTTTGTTGCACTACTTAAAAGCCTTAAGAAATAAACTCGCAAAAGAAGTCGACTATATAAATACCCACGAGTCTTTCCATTCATATAAACTTAAATCGAATGTGTCAGTTGTCAGTTCTGATGAGTAATATATATATATATATATATATATATATATATATATATATATATATATATATGGATCTACTTCATTTGATCGACAGACCATTTGGTCGAAATTTCATTTGATTGAAAACCAGTATTCATGGCGTAAAACTGGGATTTGTCCCCATCCCCAATGTCGTGCAACCCTGGAGTTGATATATATATATATATATATAGATAGGGGAGGGGTGGGGGTGAAGCCCCCATCTATATATGGATCTACTTCATTTGATCGACAGACCATTTGGTCGAAATTTCATTTGATTGAAAACCAGTATTCATGGCGTAAAACTGGGATTTGTCCCCATCCCCAATGTCGTGCAACCCTGGAGTTGATATATATATATATATAGATAGGGGAGGAGTGGGCGTGAAGCCCCCATCTATATTCATTTAAAAGAAGAAAATAAAACAAAAAGTACATATTTTAAATGAAAATAAGTGGGGAGCTGTTCCCCCCACACCCCCCCCTAACTATATATATCAACTCCAGGGTCACACGACATTGGGGAGGGGGAAAAATCCCTGTTTTATGCCATGAATACTGGTTTTCGATCAAATGAAATTTTGACCAAATGAGTTTCGATCAAATGGTCTGTCAATCAAATGAGGTAGATCCATATATATATATATATATATATATATATATATATATAAACCTAACATTGTGCTATGCCTCTGGCGATGAACTGCAGTTTGCTTTCCTGCCTGCTTGCTTAAACCATGCATGTGTGGAAATGATTTAGCTTCTGTGCTACTTGATTAGAAATCCTGATCCATAATCTTTAACTTTTTATGAATAAGGTAGCTCTGAGTTAATGTTTTTTGCAGGTTCATAGGTAAGCACTTAGACTAGCTGCTCACATGAGCCAAGTCAATTTCCCTAAAAATGTAAGAATCAAACCCTGTACCTTGTGTCTATGAAATAAACACCTTAACCAGTATGCCAATTACGTGTTTAAGCTCATCAATCAATTTAGCAGGATCTATAAATTAAGAATGGCTTTGGGTCATAAATAAATATAGAAAATATTATCATAAGGCCTTCCATAGTTATGTAAAGAATCTCCACGGCAATACCCAGATTTGCTCAGAGCTGTTGCACAATGGCACCTCCTATACCAAGCCAACAGATATTGCCAATATACTGGCCGACAGATTCAGTGCCAAATTTACCCCTCTCTCCCTCACCAAAGGACCAATCACAATACCAGTAGATTGCCAGACACCCAGTATTACTGCTGCACAGTTTAAAACAGCACTGTCCAAGGCCAAGAATACAGCTTCTATGGGACCTGACAATATCTCTAGCTGTGTTCTACATGAACTAGAGAGTGAACTGGCACCTTACCTGTGTGCCCTGTTCAATCACAGCCTTACCTCAGACTTTGTCCCAACTGAATGGCACACTGCTACAGTCATTCCTCTTCACAAAGGAGGAGTGACTACAAACCCTGGGAACTATTGTCCCATTAACCTGACAGTTCTGATATGCAAAGCTATGGAATGCATCATCATGGACCTAATAAACAAAGATATAGGGAACTGCCAAACTCTGGATCCCACACAGTTTGGTTTTGTGAAGGGTAGATCATGCCTGCACAACTTGGTCGACTTCTTTGAGTCTGTCACCAGAGCTGTGGATGAAGGCAAGGTAGTTCATACAGCCTATCTTGATCTGGCCAAGGCCTTTGATACCATTCCCCACTCAGAAATCATAGAAAAACTCACTAAGCTAGACATCAACCCCTATATCACTAGGTGGGTTGCAAACTGGCTCACAGATAGAACCCACAGTGTGAAAGTAGCTGACTCCAAGTCAGACTGTCGACCAGTCATGAGTGGAGTCACACAGGGTTCAGTCCTGGGTCCTCTCTTGTTTGGTATCTACTTCTCTGAAGTCCAGGCCAACACGAAGGGACTCTGGCTGACAAAGTTTGCAGGCGATTGCAAGTTGGGAGCCATAATTAACTCCCCAAGTGATGTTGACATCCTACAGAAAGGCCTCACTGAGACCAATAAATAGTGTCAGAACCATGACATTAATCTCAGTGCCAAAAAATGTGTCATCATCCCCTTTGGGAAAAACCCTGTTTCCATGAATTACCACATCAATGGTAGTCTACTGAACACAGAAGGTGTCATAAGAGATCTGGGAACACAGGTTGACAGCAACCTCTCTTTTGACCACCACATTGCCACTGCGGTCAGAAAGTCCTTCTATGTGGTACATCTCATTACTAAGGGTTTTGCATCCAGGAAGAAAGAGGTCATTGTCTCCCTCTACTCTTCCTTCTAATGGAAAATAAGTTAAGTTATACTAAACATTCCTGTTATGTGATTATTCTCCACTCCATAATTCTTTCACTGAATTTTCTTTGACTACTTTCTAATATGCAGAGTTATTCTCTTGAATACGTACAAAATAATGTGTTCTCGTTCTTGATTTATGAAAGGCATTTGACACCATTTCCCACTCTCTACTGCTTACTAAACTCTTTAGCCTTAGCCTATCTCCCTCCACCCTACAGTGGTTTACCAACTATCTCAGCAATAGGCAGCAATCTACCAGATGGCAGCACTCCTCCTCTCCTTTCATTACTACTAACACAGGTTTTTCTCAAGGTTCAGTTCTGGGTCCCCTCCTTTTCAGTATATCTGTCAATAATTTTCATAATACTCTAACACACAGTACTGTCATTCAATATGCAGATTACTCAACCATCATCTGTTCCTCAAAATCTGCCAATGAATTATAGCATCTTACCCAAGAAGCATTTACCTCTACTGAGCACTGAATGTCCAAGAATCACCTTGCTCTTAACCCCAATAAGACAAAACTATTATTATCTGCCTCCACAAAATCTAGTCCTCTTGACAAGACTCTATTTACTGTTAGCCCCCATAATAACACTTACACTGAAGTTGTCCCTAGTACCAAATTGCTAGGTGTCATAATTGATGACAAACTAACCTTTGATCTTCACATCCACAACAGCATAAAAAAATCAAAAGCTGGATGCCTTATATAGGCACAACAATTTCCTCAGTCTCTCTGCAAAAAAGGCCTTAGCCTCATCCTTCCTACTTCCAACACTTCTATATGGAGCCCCCATCTTCACCAACCTACAATCCCCCTTAAAAAATAAGCTAGACTCTTGTTACAACAAAGTTGCTAAATTTGCTACAAGCGCAAAATATTCTAACCACCATTGCTTATCTCTGCACCGACTAAAGTGGCTAGAATTCCCCCACCACCTTACTTACCTACAATGAACTACAGCCCACAAGATAATCTTTCAACCTGAAAGCTACCCTTCCCTCACATCAATACTGACCATGTACTACCCAAATAGCCATCGCAAGTCTGAAAACAAAATGTTATTATCCATTGAGAAACCTAAACTCTCAGCTGGCCAAATGTACTCTCATTCTGTCTCTAAGTTATGGAATAATCTTCCTCCTTCACTCAGGACAATCAGTAATCCTGCTTCTTTCAAAAAATCCCTCAAATTACATTTTTCCTCTCACTGGCTATGCTCCTGTACCTCACCAAATAACCCCAGCACCTGATTTCCTTCTCAATCCCCACTTCTCCTCTGTACCTTTCTGACTCATTTCTGTCACCTTGACTAACTCTGGCCTATCACCAGCTTTCTACCCAGAAGTAAACTCTGCTCACCTTAGAACTTAACTTTCACATCTATAACTGTCTGTAGTACATCATTGTCATTTATGCCTCTAATTTTTCCTCCTATGTCACACTACTGCCCATAATGCTTGATCCTACACATTAACATAATTTTACTCTTGCATATAGTTAAGGGTTTTTGTATGTAATTAATGGAATGACATTGTCCTATGTTTCAACTTCATATTTTACTTTTGTATGTATCAACATTGTTCTATTACTTATGTATGTATTACTGTGGAGCTTATGTATGTTATACTGTGGAGCTTTTCTCCCCGGGCCTCCACTGAAAATGGGCTCTTCCTAGACCCAGTGGACTTTCCCGGTCAACAAATGCAATAAATTAATAAATAAATAAATAATTTCAATTGGACTGCGAGAGATCTGTTCAAATATTTTTCAGAAGGAGGCCCGCAGTACACATGGCCTTTGCCTTAGCCCTACATGCATTTTTTTGTTGAATGTTGTTAGAACTTATGTATACTATTTATTCAATTTCTGTATGACATGATTTCCCCAAAATAAAAGGTAGTGCAAGTCTGAAATCACAAAAATAGGTAGCTGACATACTCTTAGATACACTAATATTAAGACAGATTTTTATTTAACCATTCATATAGCTCAAACACATATGAAATGAAAGCTATAACCATATAGAGATATGAAGAGCAAAAATTAGCAGCAAAGGATGAGAACCGCAGGTTCTTCTTTGAAGAAGTTTAGTGATTTTAAACCTGACGAAAGCACTTACCAATAAATGGTATTTTACTGGAATTTGCACATGTGGTTCTCATCCTTTGCTGCTAATTGTTGCTCTTCTGGTTGGTGAAATTTTCCTTTTTCCATATAGAGATTTGGCATTTTATAACACATTACGCTATACAGAAATTTGGAATGTAACAGTCAATCGAGTTATGGAATCTTTTTCATACAAAATCTAGGAGGAGATGATGTTAGGGCAGTAATAAATCCTCTGTACAGCAGTAGGCATGAAAATTACTACACTTTTAGATGAACAATGACACTGTACAATATAGTTAAAATTTTTTTACACTGTATCTTGAACTGAACTGTTCTTAAAAAAACACGTAATTTAATGACAACACCAGTGACATAAATGTACAACTTTATTGGTGATATATTAGGCAATGACATTGCTTAAGAACAAAAGTCTAAACATATCAGCACATTTTTACTTTCAGCTAAAGGATGGCCAGGAAGAGACACGAGAAGTGGGAAAGTTCAGTAAGCAAGGGAGGAAGACAGCAAAATAGTAATGGAGTGCAAATGTCATAGACTAATAAATGATAGATAAGACAGTTATAATTAGTGCTTAGTACAGACAATTAGCTATGTGTTTTGGAATGTAAGATTGAATCAGTTTTTATCACCATGGAACTGCAGCAATAGTATGTGAATAAACTGCATTAATGGTCTTTCTTTATATTTTTATTTTACACTGAATGTCCACTCCAGTTATGCTTCCGATCATAATACTGTAAATTAGTTTGTAAAGAGTGATGATTACAATGAGTTTTGATATCTTACTACCACATTTGTATTCACATGGCCTTAACACAGAATGATATCACAGAATTGCATTGGATGACTATTTTCAAACAGCAGCAAAATAATTTGGATAATCAAGACAAGATGAGATATTTTTATGATCAGTTTAATACTCATGCTGTAGTTCCAATACTATATGTTAAGCTTCATAGCAAGGCATTGCAGCTGCAAGAAATGTTTGATGACATGCCTTTCTGTGTAGCTGAAAGTCTCTTATTGATGCAGCCTGCAAGAAACTATTACTGGAAAGTATACAAATGTAGGCGTGAATATATCAAAGATTCAGCCTTTTATAATTTCATAACAAGAAGTCACACCTCTCTTTCAGACTGATATGCACACTGTTGACACTGTGTGATGCTTTGTAAGCTCCTTTGAGTATTTAACACAGAGCTATTCTATCACTGTAAGAGACAATCTAGTAATACATTATCCTTTCCTCTAATGTTGCTGCTGGAGTTAGTAGTCATTTAGTTTGCAATCAATATGATTGTTTTGGGGGCCTTTCTATATATGCAGGCAATTTATGCCATCTTTCATAACCATCCTGCCTCCTTTTTTCAGGCTTCATTTTTAGCCGTCCTATAGGTGCAAGTATAAAAATATCCTCTGCATTTTATAATACGTTATGAGGGAAGTTCATTTGTTCCTGAGATAATGTTGCTTTTATGCTATGGGACAATTTCTGTATGGTAAATTGAAAATGGGTAGGAAGCTGACTATAATGAGCATTTTCCATTCGTTTAAGTATTAGGGCTGGGACCTTCTGTAGAGCTTCTGCAATGCCATTAATGCAAATGCACAGAAACCATCAGCTGCCTGCAATATGTTTCCCTCTTCTATTATGGTCTGACCGCTGGGTTCCCAAAAATGCTTCACTGAGTTGACGGTTTATTCTAGGACATGATGGGTATTCTTTTTTGGCTTCTTTACACTATTATTTCAGCAGTCCCAGAGCTTTCTGCATGCCATATGATTTCAGTCTGTTTTGTTCCTATAATAAATTGCGTATAGTTTTTTTTTTTTATGTATTGTTAAAAGTTTCAGATGTGGAATGATCCCAGGGAAACCAGGTGCCATACATCAGTCTCCTCATAATCCATCCCACTGAGTCAGAGTATTCAGAAAAAAAAAAGTCTCCTCTCAGTATCCTATAGACCCTTTTTTTCTGTTTTAGGGCACAAGCAATGCCCATTCATTTCCATTAGAAGTGACAGTCAGACACTGATAGGTGGATTTCGCACATATTTGATACCTAAATAACCCCCTTCTAATTCCTTTCCTCCCTCCATCATTGTTGTGACAGCCTGTATAGCTGTCCCCCAGGAAGATGTGTGCAACCGCACATGCTAATCCCCCTGACTTCCTGTTGACTGATCAAACAACTCACACTCTTATAGGTACCTGTGTAGCAACAGACTAGAACCTCTTCCTCCTGGATGGGTGAGCCAACATCTACCACTAATCCTCACCCTTCACTGCCTGCAATCTCCATCTTCCTGTGCCATTAATCAAACATGGGTAATCTAGGATATTATCAATGCTGTACTGGAAGCTGGGGCAGAAATGATTTGATTTCCACTTAGCTGCATTTTCTAGTTGATTGCATATTAATAAATGTATGCTATTTTGGTTACTTTGTCATTTCTTATGACAAACTAACCAACTATGACTGATAGTTATTCAATGCAGCATGACTCTTGAGATGATTATTTTATTTAATGTGTTTATATGTAGTTTATGTCTTGATCCTGATGTGACACTGTCTTTGTCAGTCCTTGCGGGAAGTGAGATAAGTTGTTATAAGGCAGGCATCCAACAGCTGACAGGGTACCAATATATCCTGTAACTGTTTTTTGGTTAAGATGTTTAAGTTAACTTTTCAGATATAGTTTGCATTTCTTTTTTTTTTTTTTATGTGTTCCAGAATAAGGTACTGAGTGGTCATACAGACATATTTATCACACTGATTAGTTAAGTCTGTCTAACAATGCCTCATATTCAGTTATGTGAGATGTTAGATTACAGCATAGTACAGTAGTTATTAAAGTATCCAGAAGAACTTCTATACTATGTACACTTTTAAATTTTTTATTCATACCTGAAAGAAAATTAACTACCTAACAGTTATGCTTCTGAAGTAACACCTGGTCTAAGAGATGTTTCTGCCCAAAAAAGGGTCTTGTATTTGGCTAGCCATTAGTATAATATGGATACTTTTTATATTCAATGTTAACATTTAGGTGTACTTTGTTAATGTTTTCTCAGTTTGTTAGCAAGTTTCAGTTTTATCAAATAATATGATTTTCATTGTTGCTTGTTTAAGATTGAAATGATTGGCAACATGCCTCAGAACAGAGATGATTGTTGCCTACATCTTGAATTGTTTTGCTTTCAAAGTGTCCTATTGTTCTTCATCCAGACTGGTTGTGGTTATTTGTAATACCAAATATGATATTGCTAATGTTTTGGTTAAATTAAGATACTGGCATTGTTACTTTAAAAGGAGAAGTTGTGGGGATTGCCTCCAATGAAATTAGTTTCTTTCTTCAGAGTTGGCAATTCAGTAATTGCAATCACTGCTACAATAAAATATTTGGGGAGGTATAGCATTTCTTTAAGTAAATACAAGTAAAACAAGAACTTTTTTACTGTGAGCAAAAGTTAGCCCATCTCAGTAGACACAGCATCACACTGGGCCAGGTGGCTTATTAAGACGATTTGATGAAATATATTATATAGCCTATGCACAGGCAAGCACAACAAAATCCAAAAGCTGAAGCTTACCAGTATCACAGAGAGGGAAATACTTATCCAGAGCACCCAATGCCTTGTCTCAAGGTTAGAGCTCATGGCTGATAGTCAATGGTGAAAGAAAAAAATACACAGGCACAAGCACACGACAAGGCATGTAATTTAAAGACTAAACCACAGCCTTCTCTAAAATGGCTTCAGGTTCAGCAATGCTGAATTAAATTGGTGGTGAAAATAATGTCTTCAGGTTCAGCAATGCTGAATTAAATTGGTGGTGAAAATAATGTACAATTCATTCTTATCTCTTCAAAAATTGAAGTCATTTTACAGTTTTATATAAGTGCTAGCAAACAAGGTATGCCATTTTACAAGTCCATGAAAGTTATATCTAATAACTAACAGATTTGTATAATTTTAATACATCTCTACCAGCGCAAAGAAATCTATTTTGTTTTTCTTTTTAATGATTTACTTGAATTCAACTTGGATCAGGACTAGAGTGATATTTTTAAAACATTTAAATTATTACTTCATATGTACTGACACTGATTTATGCTTATTATCTCTTTATTAAACATTCAGACTGTGTGACTTATATAAATGATTTGTATAATATTATAGTGATATTCCAAGAATATATTATTTTTGTCCAGTGAAAGATAGCTGTGTGAATGACTGAAACTAATGCGAATGTATTAAGTTCTATGACCCCAGTGGTTATTTCTATGAATTCATTCTGAAAACAGTTTATTTCTTGCTCACGGTGTTTGACTCATTGTTCTTAAATGTAATGCTGCAGTGCTATTCACGTACGTCCACCTAACCTTGCCAGCATTTCTGACACTTCAGTGCCAAATTATTATGCCAACAGTTAATCATATACATGCCTTGGGGTTGACAGCATCATTATATGGGTCTAGTTTTTTGTGGACAAGAGGTTTATACTGGATTGCATTACAGGATCAGAACACAATTTGTCAGAATCAAGAATTCTGTTAAGTTATAGTATGTTGAGATTATGAATCAACTGTCTTCAAAAATTTGCTAGCTTGCCTTTTCATGTAATAATATTTTCTGCAGTTTCACAATAAACATTTCTTCAAAGCCATATGCCTGTTATTGCTATAATCCATTTCTCTGCTTGAGTGGTACCAGAAATATACATTGGCATGTTTATAGTCTCTTATATGATGAAAGGAACTACCATGGGATGTTGCTCCGACAACTAAAACTGTAGTTTAAGAATTTAAAGGACAGCAATAAGAAAAAAATATAATAGCTGCCATGAGTCAACTATATTTGTTTAACTACTCGTCTTTTTGTTCTTTTATAAAAGCTTATTTTCTTTGGGCTTATGGCATGGTTTTAAAAGAGTGAAAAAGACAGCACAACAATTCCGCTAACAAATGTATAAATACAACTACAGATTTCCTTTCTGGCCATTAAATTACTTTAATGGTTCTCAAAGAAAAATGCAGTGATTAGTTTAAATGGATTTTATTTAGGAGCAGAGGTAATAATATTTAAGACTGTGGTGACTTTCTGTGCATGTTTTCATGCAGGTCTGTGATTCTTTCAAAACAAAAGTTAATTGCATTGGGTTTCTCATTTCCAGTTTTAAATATGATATGACAGACAGTTGCTAATGTTGCAATAATTCTGTATTCACTTACAGGTGGAATTTTAAAAATGCCTAACATAGCTCTCAATAAATTAAGGATAAATGTTAACATATTCAGGGACAAATCTAGAAATAATTAGGGATAATTACTGGTACATTTAAAATATTAGTACTACTAACCTTAGGCATTTACAAAATAAGAGAATGTGAATTAAGAAACACATTCTGAAGTAGTCTGTAGCTTGATATGTCATTTATTAAGTATAATTCACTAGCTTTTCTCCAGTTACCAGTTTTAGGAAGGATTAAGATGGACAGAGTTTAAAATTTGAGTCAAAATCAAGGATGTCACTGAAAATCAGGGACAGCTGAATGGTCCGCATACTTGCTTTGGCATAAATTTACTACAGAGAGATTCATAATGCAGCCTAGGTATTTACAGTTTATGTTGACTCAAGTGTTAATTAAAGCATCTGATAACACTGAATATAGTTTTTTTCCCTTTAGTAAAGTGCATGCTTTTGTTATAGTGTCCTTTGAATAGGTGGGATTTAGTTCCTTAACCTTTTCTTAGGATTCATTGGCAATTTAAGATCCTAGTGTCAGATCATCTCACAAAGTCTAGGCTAAAGGTTTCTCCAGGGAGCTGTTAGAGGTAAGGTTATCAGTTTCATCCAAATCACAAGGCTTGGCCAGCTTCAAAGATAAAACTCAAGGTCAGAAAACAGAATTCTGCTCAGACGTTTTGCAAAACACTATTTGTCAGATGCCATGAACAGATTTTTGCAACACATCTTGCATTTAAACCAAATGAGCTTGTAAAACAGATGATGACAGTAATGATTTGAAAAAGTAACACTATTATTATTACAGTTTAAGAAAGATAGTGAAATTAATTCATGATGTCATTTCAGTAGAACAAACCTGTTTTATGAGGTATTATAGCAATAACCCATGCCTTGGTGTGGGTAATGTGGGATTTACCCATGGTTGGCGTGGTTTGGTCCCAAGGGCGAAGCCCGAGGGACCAAACAAAGACAACCGTGGGTAAATCCGCATTCCACCCAGAAGTGGTTATTGCTATTATCTATGACATTATTTAAGAAAAGAAATAATTACTTTTCTTAAATAATGGCATTGTATAATGCCTCTTTGCTGCCCTTCCGCAGCTGTCTGGTATCCGGCAGTTCTGATGTACTGCATGCCTATGCAGTACATCAGAGCTGTGGCCAGCAATGGAGAAAGCAAGATCTCCGTTGCTTTTTACTGTTTCGCTATGTTAAATGGGTTTAACATAGCGAGACAGCTTTAACGTTGCTTATTTTAAAGCTGTCTCGCTATGTTAAACCCATTTAACATAGCGAAACAGTAAAAAGCAACGGAGATCTTGCTTTCTCCGTTGCTTTTTCTTTTTAAACCTGTCTCTGTTGTCTGATCTCCGTTGCTTATTTTAAAGCTGTCTCGCTATGTTAAACCCATTTAACATAGTGAGACAGGTTTAAAAAAAAGCAACGGAGAAAGCAAGATCTCCGTTGCTTTTTACACACTGTGTCGCTACGTTAAAGGAGTTTAACATAGCGAGACAGCTTTAAAAAAGCAACAGAGATCTCCGTTGCTTTTTTTAAACCTGTGTCGCTATTTTAAACTCTTTTAACATAGCGAGACAGTGTTTTAAAAGAGACTTATACTAATGGAAAAAGTCCGGGCGACCGGACCTTTTTCCATTAGTATAAGTCGATTTACAACGTGCACGCTGGCCAATCAGCGTGCACATTTTGGAATATTAATGGGGCGTCATGGTATAATTTATATTAATCAAATGTAAGGCTACCTTAATAAACTACCTTATTACTTAAGGGGAAATGCTTCAAGTGAAATTATGAGGTTTTATGTTTTTGATAAGTAATTAAAAGTAATGATTTTAAACTTTAACAAAGCTCAAGGTACATAAATAAATTATTTCATATGCTTTAGGTTTAGAGTGCGGAGCTTAGGGCTTGCTCCTGGTTGTTTTTAAGTGATTTGTCTGTAGGGCTACAGGGGATGTGTTTCAGGGGAGGGGGTGGGAGATTTTAAAGTGTTGTTTAGTGATTGGCCAAGTTAGGGAAGTTTAGGACTGCATGTTAGGTATCTAGTTGGGGGTGGGGTGTCTAATCTTATATTAATTAGTTTAGAACTAAGCATCCTTTTTTGGCACTGTATTTAGGAGCTAGCAGATCTAGGCTAACTATGTGCCCATTACAACCAGTATTGTAGATACAGGCCTCGATTTAGGGTGCATCAGTTAAGTTTAAGAGCAAGGTACATAAGAGTGTAAGGGCAAGTATACTACAGTGTCTCATTTATTCAATTTACCATGGATGGCAAAAAAAAAATATATATATAAACAACAAAGACTATCAGTGAGTCCCAGCTCTACCTTCCAATAAAATTTATTTCGTTGAACAGTTCCTTCTCTAGCGCCTCGGCCAACAGCCTTTACAGAGTAAAACAGTAAAACTCATAAAACACTTGCAATATATACAAAAAACAAGTAATCAATCAATTACATAATTAAACTATCAAATCACATAGCTTGAATATATTTAAAGTCATAGTCTTAAACAAGACATTGCCAGTTACATTCTCTGTTCATTCCATGTGGATGCAAAGTCCCAAATTTCATAATCAAAATGCATTCCTTTTGTCTTAACATATTTTTTTGCCTATCAACATCATTATAATATAATGGAACATGTTCCAGAACAGACACTTTTATATTCTCAATATTTCCATGGTGTACTGAGTTAAAATGCTCAGCAATAGGACTAGTAATTTTATTATTTTTAACATCTCTAATATGTTCTTTTATCCTATCTGCTAGCATTCTTTTTGTTTCTCCAATATAGTATTTGTTACAATCACAGAATATGACATACACAACACCTTTGCTCATACATGTATATATAGTTCATTCATGAAATTATTATTATTTTTTTTTTGTGTTGGCACATGATTGTAGTGCCATAAATGGCTAAATTTGTTTTAAATTAGCTTACCTTGTACCCATTTTATTTTTATTCATTCATTCATTCTTTTTTATTTTATTATGTAAGTAAACTGGGTCACCCTCCTTTTCTGTTATGAGCCTGACCAGTGTCAAAGTAAAGTACTGCAATAGATGCAACCCATCTTCTAGTGCTAAATAGTGACTGTGTAAATTAAATGAAAAATGACCATTCACTTTCTTAAAAAGAAAGAAAATAAAAAAACCCTAATTATACACAGATAGTGAATAACCTAAATCTTCTGTAGGATTAGGGCATAGCTTGTTTGTCAAGTAATGGAGAGAGGCTTCTCACCCCTTGATGTGTTTCTGTGCATTTTAAGGAGCTCCTTCAGTAATTGGATAGTCTTACAAACAGAAGAATAGTCAGGTTGTGGAGTTTGTTGTTTTAAAATAAAAACAGAAATAAAAAAGAGCATGAATTGGATAGCTGTTGCTCAAGGCACAAATGACCTGGGGGGGAGGTTGAAGTACGAGGGCAGCATCATGAAAAAGGTGGCAGTGGCAAGGTTGTATCATCTCTATGTAAATAAGAATGACTACCTGGATGTAGCCATGAAGTTGCTTTTCTTGTAACTAGAAGAAGCAAGGCATTAGAAGACAATGGGTCCATTATGAGGAAGCTGTGGCAGTTTGTAGGCTTCAGACAGGTAAGTGAGGCTTTGGTAGGTAAATAAAAAAAAAACTAAGGAGGTTAGTGACATAGTAATAGAAGGAGGAGGTGTACACTGGTGTTCTTAGTTTGGTATGTACTGATTACAGAAGAGTTTGCAGCATAGTTATGTTGGGCAATAGTGAGGCTGGAGTCTTCTGGACAGTTCAGGCTGAAGCTTAAGGGCCATTGCATTGTGCTGGTGGGCACAGGACTCCCAGGTTCAGGTGCAAGAGATTGTGTCCTGTGTGCCCAAACTGCTTAACCTCCTAACAATATGATGGGTTGGGGGAGGGGGGGGGTTAAAGGCTCAAATCAAGGGCGGATGTTTATAATGATCTTATGATTTTGTAAGCGGCCAGCAGAGCAACTCTTTTATTACCATACAACTTGTCTAGGATATGAAGTTTGAAGTTAAGCATATATCAGAAATTAATGTCTGGATGGCAGGGATCAAAGCCATAATCAAGGTCAGATGTTGATTTGTATCTTTTCACTTTGTAAAACTGTCAGAATAATAACTTATATTAGCATATGTTCTCCCTAAGATATGCATGTGAATTTCAAATATAAGTTAGGTCTCCAGTCCTGAAGGAACCACCAGAGAACCAAATCGGCAGGAATGGTGCTCAAAACTGGTTGATAGTATGAATACGGGGATGTTTGGGGATGGAGTAAGTTAGGGTGGGGTGAGGGTGCACTTTCTCTATATGCTGAATTAATCTATGCTGAACTGTGGAAGTGAGGAGGTATCAAGGGCAGGAGTCAGCATTATAGAGGAAGTTAAGAGGTCAAAAAACATAGATAGACATATGGATAGATAGATCGAAAGATAGATAGATAATACATTAAGAGGTGGAAGGTGAAGAAGGTCAAATTAAAGAGGAACTTTTGGATTTTGGTTTACAGATGAGTGGAAAGTCCCTTTTAGTAGAAGATGATAACTATGTCTGCTTTGTTTTGCATACAGGATGGTAGATGTGTATAAGTTGAAATTAAGGTGACAAGAAATAATGGCCCGGGCCAAAGAGTTCTTTGAGCTCACTCAGATGCCTCTGCAGCCAGAGGAGGTTATCCATGAGGAATGTCTGAGAAGCAGGCAGAAGTACACCAACAAAAATAGGCCTTATTGTGGCTACTACTCTAAAATCACTGCAACATGATATGTGAAACCAAAGAACTAGATGTCCCAGGTCTTATCCCTAAACCTGTCTGCGTTTCTCTTAGAGTAGTAGCCACAATAAGGCCTATTTTTGTTGGTGTACTTCTTGGCCATCAGGGAGCCTCAGTGGCTCTGGGGAAGTGATGTATGGCTGTGATATGAACTGCGCTTTCAGAAACTCAGAGCTGTGTTCAATTCACTATGTTGGGAATACAGGCATGCTGACTGAAGCAGCTTCAGATATCTTGAAGAATTTCAGGATAGGTTCTTTTATTAAGTCAAGAATGAGGTTTATGAGTAGGTTTGCAGTAACATCTAGTTGATTAATGGCAGACAGTTCATGGCTCAAGCATTGTTAGACCAGGAGTTCCAGGCTAGCTAGGTCTTGGATCTGTTTCAGTCCAGTTCATGCAGGCCATTAAGGAGTTCACCACTGGACTTGGTACCAAAAAAAGTGGCAGGGTAAATTCTGACACATTCATCACCTTTCCTTCTCCAAGGGCAGCTCTGTTAATTGTGGCATTGATAAATGGAAGGTTAAGGTACAATATGTTTAATTGGAAGATGCAGTTGTGGTAATTCACAACTTTGCAGTTCTATGGGTGAAGAAGCTTGGTACTAAGTAAGCATTTTGGCTGCTGCCTATTAGAGAGAAATACTGGCCAGTCTTGGGTATATGTCTGGGGGGGGGGGGTAGGTTCTTTTTCCACAAAGCTATCCCAGTGTGTCATCTAGTAGTGTGTGCCATCTTTGAGAAGTTCAATACAGCATTACAGTGTGTGCTCCAGGCATGTCTACAAGGTTTGAGGAGATCCAGTCATGTCCACAAGATTTGAGGGCCTTACACAATCCCAATAATTGTCTGGTAGTAGGTAACAGTAAGGAGGGAGTGATTGTGGGGTGCATGTCTTTGTTCAGTTGTGCAGAGAACTGGGGATAATGATAGTAGAAGGTAAGCTGTAGAGGACAGCAAAAGGATTAATCATTTTGGGGCTGAAAATTGATTTAGAGGTGGGAATGTTTCACCTCCTTCAGGAAACATTGACCAAGCTAAAGGGCAAAGTAGAACTAATATCAAGCCAGACATTGGTCATGATGAAGGGCAAACTGGAGCTTATATAAAGCCAGGAAAAGGTTTGGATTAGAATGTCAATGGACATTCTTGGCTTGTTGAATTACATATACAGGTGGTAGGTCCTGGAAGAATGTTTAACAGGTCCTTAGCTAACCTGTTCAGGGGAAAGAAGAGTGAGAATCATTGGATCAGGATACCTAAGATGTTTAAGGAAGACAAGGCCATTTGCATGGATTCTCTCCACCAGTGCAAAGTGCCTTTCTGGCAGTGAGAATGGGAGCCCTCTGCGGTATTGCAGTAGTACCCAGATATGGTACGAGGTCTAGTCAGGGGTACCGTTTTCAAGGATAATGGTTTGCTGAGAGGTGATTTGAAATCTGGCTGGCAGACTGAAGCAGAGACATTACTTTTCTGATTTGGGAAGGGAGACCTGGTTGTATGGCAATGGGCTCTGAGCAATAGGAAGGTGATTTTCTAACTCAAAAGTGTTTCAGGTATTCGCTAAGAGATAAACTCATACCCAGGTATACTAATATACTTGCTGATAGTTTATCCCAATTTCAGTCCACAGGATTCACAAGTTGGACATAAGGGCACAGATGAGTCTAGTGTCAGTACCAGAGGAGGTCATTATAATTGAGTAGAGATAGCTCATTGGTTAGTGCAGCAAGCTTGGTTTGCATCTACCAGGCAATTGTACATTGCAGTTTCATTGCCCAGCTTAATGTGTCTTGTAGAAAGAGTACCATGGGTTGAGCAGAGCTGGTCTGTGAGATTACCAGCCACCTATTTAGTTTACAGTTTACAGTTGGGAACTAGGGAAGCAATGAGACCTTGAATTCTCCTCCGTAAGCCTCTTATCATTTGCACTAATACCACAAACCTTCCTCAGTACGTGTATTTGTGTTCCTCCACCATGTTTCTCAAGCACTGACCAGTGGCAGGAGCACCGACAATATGGAGCTATGTTAATTCATTCTGGATAGTCCACATGGAAGTTTCAAGGACACTGAAGTCCAGTGGATGAATAAGGAGCAGTGACAACATTTTTATTTACTTATATAATTTGCCTTTTGTTGTGCTGTTACTTTTGAATATTCTGAGACAATTTTTACATTATCAGTTCTCTCTACTGCAAAAGTAATAGGAAAAAGTTTTATTTCCTTAGTGAACTAATTTATGACACTGTCTTCAGTACATATTTTATTTGGTTCTGTGTATGTTTTTATAAGATGGATATGAGTGGGGAAGAGGTTGAACATAAAGTACTGGGATGAAATTATGACAACTGGAGTTCTCAGCTGTTTGTGAAGGAGAGGTGTTTGTGTTACTGTTTGAAACCATTCAGGTGTCTCGTCCCCTCCAAAGATAAATTTCTGCTCAGATACCCTAGTCTAACTGGGGTGGTGTTGAGGTTTTCATCTGGGTTGGGATGAATGGCTAGGCTTGTAGCCTTCTGCTGGGTAATGATTTGTTATTAGTTTATTTAATAGACTTATCCTTTGGCATGTTTGTATGAGGTATATGTGTTGTGGTTTTCATTGGCCATTTTCATGTATGCAGTTGATTTTCAGTGACTTGTAAGTAACCTCAGATGGAAATATATTTGTTTTACAATTACAGGTGTCTTGCTATGGTTAAGCAAATCTAAAGATAACCAGATTACTAAAGGGCTGCAGGTGGTTTTACCCAGAGAGAAGAATTCACTTTTGTGTCCATTGTCTTAGAGATTGACTTGGAAGATATAGGTTTCAGGTAAGTCAACAGAGTTGGTTTCCCAAGATTGTGAGGGTAGGCCTCTGACACCAAGTCAATTTACCACCATGATAAGGAGTGCTCTAAGGTCTAAGGGTATGTCTGGTGAGTGTTATTCTACTCATCATGTCATGGCATCTGATTTAGCAAGGAAAGGTATGTTGAGTGAGGGTATTAAGAAGGTAGTCAGATGGGTGTCTAAAGCAATATTGTCCTACATTAGGTAGCTAGTCTAAGGCATTTTGACTTTTCATAAGTTTCTTATAAATTTTGCAGTACAGCACTCACACCCAAAAGGCAAATGAGTCATTGAAAAAAATATTATAAACCTCTCATCCCATCCAATCAATATGCTTTAAAAAGATCAACATTATGCGAATGCCAATTTTATAACGGATTTTATTCCAAAGCCTATTAATTACTTGTGGAATAAATTCATATCTTACATTTCCATTATTATGATTTATGCAGAAGTTAATCTTATCATGCTTAAATTAAAAGTGTATATCAAATTCGGGCTGTAATAAAACTCATCGTTATAGACTCCATAAGTCAGTAATATTTTATGCACAATGCATCCATAATGTAATGGAAATAGGTGCAATTTCTTACAGTCTTCATGACAACTGGTGTGCCCGACTGAGGAATATATTTGCTGAATTTCCTTTGAACATTCTGAATAGAATTTAACTGATTTCTAGAATACATGCAAATAATTATTAAATTCAAAATAGGATGAATAGTGTTTGTTTTCATTTATATAACTGTATGATTACTTATGTCATAAGTGATGGTTTAATAAATATGTTTCTTGTTTAAAAATATGTATCTTACAAGCCTAGATTGGCTTTAAACAGTCACATTAGAGACTGGACATCATGTGGTATTGGTCTATTAGATTTAGAATTATATTCCTTATCCTCAATTAACACAATAATTTATTGGCTAAATAATTAAAATGCCAAATGGACAGATATTGAAGGAGGTATTTGGTATAAATCCAATCATTTAACAAAATCATATCTTACTAAAATAGCTACAAATAAATTTCATTGGTTAGTAAAAGACTAGTTTATAGAAAACAAAAACAAACCAGTTAACTCTTATTATATTAATACAATAGTAACCTACTTTAAAAAATTAATTTTCAAGAACCTGAATATAAAGCATGGATTTGCTTTGTATTTTCTCAAAATAGTATTAATACATTTAATTTAACACCAACGACTACACTTAAAAACACAAACCTGTTATACTGGTATCAATTACTAAACAATGGGAAGTTACAAAATATTGACAATATCGTTAATAAGCTTGAGTTGAGCAAAGCATGTTGTTAGAAATTCAAAATTGTAGACAGTTAGTTGAACATAAGATTAATCTAATTCAACCAATAGTTAGAAATTCTTTCCCCTCATTCGTTTTTACTCATTATTCTAATGTACCAGAATATAATTTGAAAGGGACTTCTATCTAAAATATATAAGGCACTTATGAAATCAACAGTAGTGGGATTCTTTTAGACTTGTTATTAATAACTCCCCAAGTGAAGATGATAAAAAAACTAAAATGCCAGTCTTCAAAACAAATTATTTCATCACTAAGGTGGAGGATATTCTATTGAAAGTTCTTTATCATAGCCCATAAAGTTGAACTGATATATAATAAAGAGATAGGATGTTGTTTGTGTAAACTAAATGTTAAAGCTGACTGGCAGCATATGTTTTAAGATTGTATAAAACTAAACTTAAAACATACTGGCAGCATATGTTTTATGATAGTATAAAACCTAAAACATACTGGTATAATATTAATTATCTCTTACTGTCTGTTTTTAATGATAAATTTATGCTGACCAAATCTCTTATTTTATTTAACACACCTATTCCCACTTGTTTCACAAAATTAAAATACTGGCTTTTATGGAGTATCTTAACATTAGCAAGAAAAGTCATCCCCAAGAACTGAAAGAATCAGACTACTCCTAATATGGAGGAATTTGTATACTTGGCAACTGAAGTTTGTCATCTAAAACTTATCATGATCAAGATAAGAACACCTAGAATCACCACTTCATATAATATATGGTTGAAATTCAAATAACTGCTGGATAAACAGAATTTAATAATTAACTAACAACTATTCTTATCACATTGCATTTTCATTTTAAAAAGCTTTGTTTTATAACAGACACCATTGTAAATAGTTATTTTCATTGTTGTTTATTATTGTTCTTTTAGATATGTATATTTGTTTTATAATATTTCTATTATCATATATTAATGTTTTGTTGTTAAAATTTTCAGGAAAAACAATTGAGAAAAAAAGAATAGGATGAATGTATGTTTTATAAAGAAGAATTAAGTAATCACCATCCCTCAAAGAGATAGCTTTAAATAAAATTGCCAGCTGATGTACAGCCTTAGATTTACAATATGAGTTTGTTTTGAAACAGAATAATCAAATGTGACCTGAATACCCAGGTCCTTATAATAATTCACTTCATGAAGAGGGAAAGCATTTAGAAGTAAAGGACGTTAAACAGTTGGATTCCCAAAATAAAGTACTTGACATTTATTAGGACTAAAGGTAAGACCTGCATAATTTGCCAAGACAAAAAAATATCATTGGCATATTTTGCCATCCAGTAAGTATTACTCATGGGACTGGTAGAAAAATAAATAGATTTAACAAAAATGGTCCTATGATGTAACCCTGTGGTACACCTAGCAAGGTAGGTACATTGTACAAATACACACTGACTTCATCCAGATAGTCAGTTATATATCCAATTAATCACAAAATGATTAAACTGATAAAGCTGTAAAGCCTGAATGATAGATGCATATGCCAAGCTATCTAAAGCTTTGGGCAAGTCCAAAAATCAAACCCCTTCATTCATTCCTTTGTCAAGTGCCAATGTTACTTGATCAAAGAATTGTTCAAGATTTGTTTAAAAAGACTTGACTTCAATAAAGCCATATTGATATAGATCAGGGATAAAGATAATAGAGATAGTAAGCATATTTCAAAACACACATTATCAATATCAGGCTTATTGCCATGGAAATTCACCATATTTGGCACCCTTTTTGAAAATTGAAGGAATAATGTATTGGTTCCACAACTTATGATGAGTTCATAGGTTCTAAATCAACAAGTACATTATATGATTCTTCAAATGAATGATATGCTGCAAATACTATCTTTAACAAACACTTGTCTGTTGTGTTTTATGGTCAACATATTGAAAGGAGCACAGCAAAAGCAATTTATAGATGATTTCCTCCTAAGGACATTTTCATGCAGAATTAACTACCACTTAAAGTATGAACTAAGCAGATGGGAAGGAAAAGCATGAAGAAACAAAGTCATTGCAACTGAAGAATACTTAGAGTCATTCCTATGTACTGGAAAGCAGTGTCAACTTAGTGAGGAAGGAAGAAGTACATTTGTCATGATCAGGATAGCTTCATTTATTGAAGGTACAATTGTAGGGCAAAAAAAAAAAATGATCACAAAGTTTATTTCCTGAAATAGTGTGTGGTGTAGTGTATGCACAGAGCAGATATCACTTCCATGAGGCAGATTACTGAGACTGATGAATTTTTTTTTGTGGTGAGTAGAGATTAGACATCCCATTCAGTGTATCTCTCACCTCATATGCCGTAAAAGTATGAGTACCTCCTGCATTGATTGTACAAGTTGATTTGAATATGTTTATTCATTTTGTGAAGTAATTAGGAAGTGACAGTAATTGGGCTGCATACATTTGAAAGATATGTTAATGACTAACAAAGAATGAGCTTGTAGTTTAATAATATGAATATGTTTAAAATAGTGTGTCTATAATATGTCTGTTTTTCTTCTGCAATAAGGACAGTAACAAGTAGGATAAGCCTGTGTGTCTTGTAGAGATGAATTTGATCAAGGCAACTTAGTTTAATATAGCATAGGTTTATGTGGAGTAGATAAAGAAAGCACTGACGATGTTAAATATGCTATGATGAGGAAGTAACTTGCTCTCAGTGGATAGTGATAATAAGATATACAAAGTACCTTGAATAAAATATTTTGGTAAGTTTCTCAAGGATATTATATAACTGTTTAATTTGACTAAGTGACTATATGATAAAGATGCTGCAATAGCAAGTTATGCCCCAGTATGGCAAAACCCTGCAGCACCCAAACATCGTTATTTGACAAATCACACATTTCAAGAAATATTTACTGAAATAAGAAACAGGTCCACCTTGGTGAGATCTGACAACAAATCAGTCTCATTCAAAGTAGGTATCACGCCTGACATCTCCCCTTGCAGCAAATACACTAAAGACATTCACCAATCCAGATTATAATCCCTATGGGATGGTATAAATAGCTTCTCTGCACCTCCTCCCTCGGATGTAACTGGCAAATATTCTGAGCTCTACACCAATGCTTTTTACAAATACCTGTATGACTGCATTGACTCCATTGTACCTGACACAAGCACAACAAGCTTTTTGTGGTGAAATAAACCTGTCTGGTGGACAACCTGCCAGTAACACACTTTACAATAATAGGAAGACATCGCTGTCTAAAGGTAGGAGGGAGGGAGCCTCCCTAAACTGGAAGCACTCCCTCCTCAGTTTAAACTAGCAAATATGTGTTGATGTGAAGTCCTCCAAAACAAAGTATGGGTCAAACTTAGCCTCCTACACAAAAGACAACCACAAGACATTTTATAGTTACATCATTAACCCAAAAGGAAAGGTCCACATTTGTGCCAAACTTATGGTTAATGATACCTCATATACAGAGCTGGTTAACATAGCTAACCTGTTGACTGACAGTTTCTGTAAACCATCACTCCCTTGTCCCCACCACACGTACCCGATGACATCCCTGCTACCTGCCCCCTACCTTTCATCTGTAAAGAGCAGGTCACAAATGGCCTCTCTATGGACAAATACACAGTATCTATGTGACCTGATAACATCACAGTCCGAGTCCTACATGGGCTCTAACATGGATTACCAACACTCTTTGCAATCATATCCACCAGCTTTGACCCAGCTAAATGGAAAAATCCACCATTATCCACTTGCAGAGAGGTGGTGAATCCACTGACCCAGAAACTATATACCTATAATCCTGACTAGCCATGAGGCAAATCATCATGGACCTTATCAACAAAGATATAGATAATCTCCACACAGCTGACCCTACACAGTTTGGATCTGTCAAAGGGAGCTCATGCCTGTTAAACCTGGTGGATGTCTTTGAGACAGTCACCTAGGACATGGATGAAGAGAAATCTGTGCGTACAGCTTACCTGGACTTAACCAAAGCATTTGACAATATCCCCTGCTCAACCATCATTGACAAACACACGCATTGACCCTTATATCATTAGAGATGTCATTCACTGCCTCAGTGATTGAGGTCATATGGGAAAAGGAGGGAATCCACCTTCAATAGCCGAAATCTAAGCAGTGGTATTCCAGAGGGTTTAGTCATGGGTCCTCTACTATTTGGAATCCATTTCTCAAAAGCACAAGCACAAAGTACATGTCTGTGGCTGGCACAGTTTGCTGATGCCTGCAAACTGGGAGCTGTCATAAAATCTCCAAAGTATGTCAACATCCTTCACTTGAACAAATGATTGTTCCCAAAGTCATGGCCTTAAAAGCAATGCAAACATATGTATTATCATTGTTGTTCATAACAGTGATGTTCCTGCTAAGTACCACATCAATAGCAACACCTGACATACATACTGAGGGGTGGGAGACCTGGGCACACAGGTTGACAGGTAACTTACCTTAGATCACCATGTCTCCGCAGTGGTAACAAGGGCATTTTATCATGCTCATGTAATAAGTAAGGGCATTGTCTCCAGAAAAAGTAGAAGTCATAATCTCCATGTCCTCTTCCCTCTACAAACCAATAGTTGAGTGCAACAGCCCTTTTGGTATGTACCTTTCCAAGCAGCTGTGGCAATTCTAGAGACCACATAGTTTCCTCACAAGACAAATTCAATTCTTCAGCATCTGTCCATGGCGATAATCTGATATCACTGTCACTTTAGTATGTGTCATACAGACTACTCAAGAGATGATCTCTGGCTTGCATAGGAGGCAATCACTGACCCTGCTGTAATGGAAATGTTGCACATCCATAAGTCAAATGGTACATGGGTTACTCGCTGCATAGACCTTAACCTGGCATGTGACATTAATGCAACCTGCTGGAGGCAGAGAATTGTCTACTAGAGTTTAATACAACTTTGGAACAGACTCTCACATCATGTCAAATTGAGCACCTCATTGGCCCTCTTTAGATGCAATCAGTATGATTAGATAGGTGACCATAATTTCACCAAGGTGAATCCACCTGTGACCCTCTTGGATAGGGCAATAGGTGCTGATCATGTGCATACAGGTAACTTAGTTATGATTGTAAGGACACTAGGGCTATTTGTCGAGTAGATTCCAGTGAGCCTATGATCCCATAGGCAGATGTAAAATGCTCTCACTAACATTCACCTACACTAACTTGGTTGCAGTGGGAATAGTACCACAACCTATTTATGTCTGCAGAAAATTGCACACTGCACACACACATCAAGTTGGTTGCAGTGAGATTAGAACCCCTACCTATCTACTCTTAGACAATACAGAGCACAGTACTTAATGCACATGTGGCAGCTGAAATTGGACATTAGCATGGATTTAGGTAGTCTTATGGTAGATGACGTCAGCGCACCTGGTGGGGGTCAAGAGTCTGAAGGCCTGCATCACAGTGCAAAACCCTGCTTGTTTGTAAGTCAGTGTGGGATTCATATTTGTTTAGAGGACATTGCACATACACACCCCAAAACAGCAAGTGGGCTTGGGTGAGATTAGAACTCCTCCCTATCTAGTCTTACATACTACAGATCACAGTATTTATTGCACATGCCACAGCTTAACTTTGACATTAACATGGCTTTAGGTAGTCTTATGGTAGATGACATCAGCAGGCCTTGTGGAGGATGGCAGTTTGGAGGCCTGCATCAACTGCATGAGCCAAAAGGTGCAAATCAATACCAGCTTTGAAGTTAGTGTGCTAGTGTGGTATGCACACTTGCTCTTTGGGGAGATATACACAGCTGACTGCTGTGGCGATGTGGTTATCGAAGGTGTGACCACTGTTTACCTGTGTTCCTAAGTCTTTGATCACACTTTTGGTGTTTAATGTAGTGCCACTTATGTTGTAATTCATGGCTACATGTTTTTTCCCAAAGGGGATAACTATACACTTCTTGGCATTGAGCTTGAGCCCATGGCTCTGCCACCAAGCATCTGTTTCTGTAAGGCCCTTTTGTAGAATATCCATATCATTTGGCGATTTAATAATGGCTTCCAGTTTGCAGTCATCTGCAAACTTTGTTAGCCAGAGTCCCTTATTGTAGATCTGTACTTCAGAGAAGTAGATGCCAAACAAGAACGGTCCCAGGAATGAACCCTGAGGTACTCTACTTGTCACTTGTCTAGAGCTGGATTTTGAGTTGACTACTTTTACAGTGTGGGTTCTGTCAGTAAGCCAGTTGGCAACCCATTGAATGATGTAGGGATTTATGCCCAGCTTAGTAAGTTTAACTATGATTCCAGAGTGGAGGATGGTATTGAAGGCCTTGGCGAGGTCCAGATAGGCTGTGTGGACTGCCTTACCCTTGTCCACGGCTCTGGAGACTGATTCAAAAAAGTCAATCAGGTTCAGGAGACACAATCGGCCTTTCACGAACCTAAACTGGGTGGGATCCAGTGTTTGAAGGTTTCTAATGTCTTTGTTTATAAGTTCCATGACAATACATTCCATGGCCTTGAAACTCAGACTCGTCAGACTGATGGGACGGTAGTTAACAGGATCCAAGGTGGATCCACCCCTTGTGGAGTAGGATAACTGTAGTGTGCACCACTCAGTGAGCACGAAGCCTGAGGTGAGGCTATGATTAAACATGACACTTATGTGAGGTGCCAGTTCATTTTGTAGTTCATGTAGTACACAGCCCGAGATGTCATATGGTCCCATGGGTGCTGTATTCTTAGCTTTGGAGAGTCCGTTTTTTACCTGTGTGGCCGTGATTACTGGAATTTGGCAATCTTCGGTATTGAGATGGGCCCTTTAGAGGGTGGGAGGGGGGTGAATTTGGCACTGAATCGATCTTCCAGGATATTGGCAATGTCCTTGGGATCAGTATATTTAATGATATTCTGTTGTAGCTCAGATCAGATCTGAGAATTGCCATTTAGTTTCTTGACATAGCTATAGAATGCCTTGTGGTTGTCTTTGGAATCTTTGGAAATTTTATTTTTGTAACTAGCTTTGGAGGATTTTATGAGGGATCTCAGCTTCTTACTGAGGCTGGTAAGGGAGTTTTTTGCATCCTGGGATTTTCCTCTTTTCAGTAACAGTTTCTTCCTTCTGTTGTATAGTTTGTTTATGACAGGGGACCACCCGATTTGCTTTCTTTTTTTGGAGGAGAGCGTCTTAGTTCTATTTGTGATGGTACGATTCATGCATGAGTGGATGTGCTCATACAGTGCTTTAGTGTAGGCTTCGACAGTTGAACTTTCAGTTCCCATCTGCATGGGTGTCATGAAGTTGGTCACTTCTGACTTAAGTAGCATGACGTTGGCCTTGGAGAAGTTTTTTATGGATGTTTCCTTACTGGGGGGTGGGGGGTGGAATGTGGATGTCAAAGGTGATTAGATTATGGTCAGACCTCACCAATGAGAGGATTACCACTGCTGTGGAGCATCAATTTCCCATGTTGGTAATGACTTATGTGTCAAAAAGTCCAAAACAATCGTGCAGAAACAATGTGGCATTTAAAAAATTCCTCAGAACTTCATAAAACTCTTAAAACAAAGGACCTTATATAACAGATAAAGACAATTATACAATCAAAATCAATTCCACCCATTCTTAAAGCTATACAACAAATACCTATTATAACCAGTCATATTATGTATATAAAAAAATCTACATAGACCACTATAAAACATCAATAAAACACATACATATTTATTAAAATTGCAAACAATACATTCATTTCTTCCTAAGTTTGTGGGACTTCATGGCAGGTTTTAAGGACACTGAGTCACTGAGATCTGAGCCCAAGTGTGCACCCAGTCTCAAGATCCAGTTAAGCTCAACATTTTCAGTTTCATTTGCAATTTCCCCTAGCCTGATATTGTCTCTGAGAACTTGGAAATCTTGAAAAACAAAAGTGTGTGTGGGTCCTATATGTCTAGTGTGTTTGGCTAGAGCACTATACTTCAATTCCCTATGTGTATGATACATGTGGTCCCTTATATGTTCTTTCAGATGATGTTTCGTCTTCCCCACATAGAACTTATAATATTCTACACAATATGCAATGTAAATCGAATTCTTGGAATTACAATCAGCAGTAGTTCTAATTTGCTAGTTATACCCAGTATCAGGGTGCCTGAAGGATGGTGACTCATCCACAAACTGGCAAAATGTCCAGCTTGCACATCTCTTGGTACCAAGCCCTCTCTTATCAATATGTTCTTTATTTTTTGGATAAAAGAGCTTCTGGTTTATTCTTATAAACAAATTTTGGTCGACTGCCACCTATTCCTCCTACCCTCTCATCAACCTATGGGATGTGCCAATTGCATCGTGCAATCTCCCTAATGCCCCCAATATTTTGTGTATACGACAAGACCATGGGTGAACTATCACACCTGTTTTTCTGCAAACATCTTAACAGTGGGGGATTTAGAAAAGTAGGGCTTTGCCCTTTTAGACCTCTCCTTCACTGTGTCCATATATGCTCTATCCACTTCATCCTTTGTATAACCTCTCCCTAAAAATTCATTGGTGAGATTACTTAAGCTAGAGATAAAGTCATTATCCTCATGTGATAAATGTGAGACACATAAGGTCTGACCCTTCACAACACTGGAAAAGAGATGTTGTGGATGCATGCTACCCCTGTGTAAAAATGAGGGGCAATAACATTCTTTCCTGTGCATCCTGGTGGTTAAACCTCCTAATCCATCATATAGAATTTCCACATCCAAGAAATCTATCTTGGTATGGGAATATTTGTAGGTAAACCTCAAGAACTCACAGCTCCTGTTCAAACTATTCAGGAACTCAACCAGTTCTCTTTCCTCCTTGGTCCATACCAAAAAGAGGCCATCATCAAAATTTATTCAAGATGCTCCCACTCAGCCATAACCAGATTCGCATAGCTATTGGCACAGCTGGTCCCCATTGCCACTTCAGCTGTCTGCCAATAGTACAACCCATCAAAAACAAATACATTGTGCTCAAGCACTATTTCGAGCAAAAACATAATAAATCAAAGCATTGCTCACTAAAACAACTACTCCTGGATAAACATGACTTAACCATAGCTATCCCATCTTGATTCGGAATGGAGGTAAAGAGGGATTCCACATCCAGTGTAGCTAAGAATATATTCTTGAAGACTAGAGTTTCCACAGCTTTGCAAAGATCCCCTAAGAAATGTTCAGTGTCTCTCAGCACTACTTGACATTCTCCCAAAACTGTTCTAAGTTGTTTATTCACATAGATTGAAATCAGTTCAGTCAACCATCCTGCACCTGACACAACTGGTCTCAAACTAGGGTGGGTGGGATTCTTGTGAATTTTAGGGAGCCCATGCAGCTGTGGTACCAAAGGAAACTCAACAATAAAGTAATTGAATAACTTTTTGGTTAAAACACCCAAACACACACACTCATTTAAACTTGAGGTCAGGTAACCTTTTACTTGTTCAGTTAGTGCAACAGCCATACATTTATATACTTTTGTATCAAGCAGCATTAACTTCATCTGTTCTAAATAATAGCTAAGGTCCAGTACAACAACCAGATTTCCTTATCTGCCAGTCGTATAATAATATCATGCTTATTCTATAAGTCCAATAGTGCTTGCTGTTCTTGGCTACTCAAATTATTCCTAAATCTGCAAGATTTCCTAGACTCAAAGTAATGATACAAATCATTCTCACATGAACAAACAGACACCTCCAAAACAGGTTGAAGAGGTGGCATAAATATACTCTATTTCTTAAAACAATTCAAACCCATTTGTTCACTATTACCAAAAACAGATTTTAAGGCAACATTGTGAATATAAAGTCTCAATTCAGCCATGGTTTCTGAAATGTCAGAGCTTACAGAGGGAATAAAGCCAAGTCCTCTAACAATGAAACTTCTGAAAAGTCAACGTATAATTATACAAATTCCAAACTAACCCATCTGGGCTGACGCCCACATTTTCTTTTATGTTCTGCCATTGTTCACAAATGGAGGCTCTTTCCTCATCTGTCCGGCCTGTGGTTGTTCTTTGTCGAATGAATGCTTCCTGTTGGACTGAAAAAGAAGTGGCAAGGTAGGAAAAGCCTGCTCCTTCTTGTTTGTAGATATTATCTTCCTTCTTAAGACAGGTGCCGACTCCGTAACATCAATGGAGTTGTTGGGGATGTTGACCACTTGAACTGGTTCAGCAACCGGAGTGGGATACATCGACATAGACTGCAGAGGTGATGTCACTCCCTCATGTGCCTGTAGATTAGATGGAATATTGTCTTCTGGAAGGTCCTCAAACAAAAAGAAAACAGGACCAGCATACAAGGCACCCTGAAAATAAATTTATTGATTGAGGTTCTTGAAAAACAGACCGGTTTCAGCAAATATTTAACAAAGCCTTCTTCAGTGTTTAAAAAAACAACAAAAAAGAACCTGTATTTAAATACTCAAGTGAGTTATGTGCTTAATTACATATGCTCATTCAGACCTGGCTTAAAGAGCCCACCAAGTTTAATGATCCATTTTTTCTCCATTGAATTTAATAAATTATGCCAACCTGATTTGTTATGCCTGGATCTTCTAATTTTATCAATAATGGTAAAACTAAAAGTAGCCTTTGGATGTACCAAAGAATGTTTATATAAAGCCTTGGTGTCTCTCTTGTGTCTAATATCACTAAAGTGTTCAGAGATTCTAAGCTTTAAGGGTCTGGAGGTTTGGCCAATATAGAATGCAGGACATGTGCATTTGGCCAAATAAATGACCCAATCTGAGGAACAGTTAGCAAAAAATGTTATATTGAATACTTGAGGGGTGTTTTGACTGCTGAAACTGGTGGTATGGAGTATGATGTTACAATAGATACAGTGTCCACAAGGGAAACAACCAATTAATGGATCCCCTGATAATGTGGTCTGGATACTTTTGGTACCTTTCTTCTCAAGATGTTTAAAGTGATTAAAAAAGGCAGATAGATTTTTGCCTTTCCGGAAGGAAAATGAACATCTGTCTCCAAGAATGTCCTGAAGTCTAGGTTCACATGTTAATATGTTCCAATTATGTCGAACAATTTGCATCAATATGTTGGTATTCCGACCATATGTGGTGATAAATCTAGGTGTTACTGAAGGTGATTTGTGTCTAGTTTTGTAATGAAGCAATTCAGTGCGTTCCATCTGGTCAACTGTGTGTTTGGTATGTAATAGTTGACCCATTTTATACCCACGGTCATGGAATCGATGTACTAAATCATCTCTGAAGTGTCTATAAGTGTGCTGATCAGAACAAATGTGTTTAATGCGCATGAACTGCGATTTTGGAATGTTTTTGCAAATGTGAGGAGGATGAAAGCTGGTTGCATGGAGAAGTGAATTATTTGGGGGAATTTACAATGAATTTCTGTAGTCAGCATATGATCAGATGCACGGCAAACCAATACATCTAAGAAGATAATTTTATCTCTATCATAGCTGACAGAAAATTCAATCCCCCATTTATTTTCATTTAAATAACAAACAAATTCTGAAAGGTATTCTTTATTTGCTCTCCATACCAACCAGCAGTCATCCAAATATCTGCGCCAAATGTCCATTTCAACCATGTAAATGTTATGAGAGTTGTCGTAAATAACCTGTTCTTCAAAGTATGCCATGAACAAATCGGCATATATGGGTGAAAAAGATGCACCCATAGCTGTCCCCTTGGTTTGTAAATAGCATTTGTCTTTGTAAAAAAACACATTTTTTTGTCAAAACATGTTCTGTTAAACACAACAAAAGGGTGTTGAAACCTGGCTTGTATATTTCAGTTTTGTTGAGCCAGTATTCCAATGCCTCTAGGCCAGCCCAATGTGGTATGTTGGTATATAATGATTTTACATCCAATGTGCAAAGTAACCAGTCGGGCTCGAGCTGTGTATCAGAGATAATCTGTAAAAATTCTGTGGTATCTTGAATTCTAGAATGGACACATTGTAAAAGGGGCTTAAGAAATTTGGTAAGTAATAGAGATAATGGTTCTGTTAATGAATTTCTACCTGAAACAATGGGTCTGCCGGGTGGGTGTTGAAGGTCCTTGTGTATTTTAGGTAGGAAATAAATGTATTGTGGACAAGGGTTGACAATGGTGAGTTGATGCTGTGTGTTTTGAGTGATGATACCTTCTGCAACAGCTAAACTAAGGAAAGAATCAATCTGTTCCTTGAATACGGGTGTTGGATCAATGGTGAGTTCCGAGTAATAGCGTGCGTTGGATAATTGGTTCAGTGCTTCATGATCATATTGTAATGTATCCTGAATCACTATAGAACCACCTTTGTCAGCACCAATTATGACTAGATTGTGATTGTTTGCCAATGTGTTGATATTTTCCATGCAAATTTTGGATACATGAGTTCAGCATCCGGAGTGGGATACATCATCGTAGACTGCAGAGGTGATGTCACTCCCTCATGTGCCTGTGGATTAGATGGAATATTGTCTTCTGGAAGGTCCTCCCTTTGTTCAGTGAGCTGGTTCTGTTCACGGTTTTGGGCCACGTAAAGACATGCTGATTTCGAAAGTCCATAAATCCCTAGAGAGTTTCTTCTTTTACAACTGTATAAGCCTTCTCTCATAGCTAAGCACTTTGTCAATAAGTTTATTCACAAAGATATCTGTTGGTTCACTTCAGATTAACAAAGCCAGATCATCTTGACATTGATTAATTTTCCCACTCAACTCAACCTCCATTGGTGAGAAAAAGTCTATTAATAACTGTATATATGCCCGGCTTGTATCCAGGTTAATCCTCTGCCATTGTGCTAGCAGCCCTGGATACTTGTTCCCATAAGTGAGCATATTAAAGACACTCAAACCTCTCAGCACTATATTCAACTTAAGGCAAGCCTCCAGATGATACATTTGACATTGAAGTCTTTTAAAATGAAATAAGACATTTTCTACATTTCTCATAAGGTCTTTTGCCTTTAAATCAACAACCTCATTAACTTCACAATCAGGGCCATCAAATTGTAGGTCTACATTCAATAAAGGATTCTGTTGTAGAACCATACAATTCAAGAGTCTGTCATTACTATTTCTCAAATAAGTTCGATTTTCACCATCAACGCCACTCAGGGCTCCCTCTGCCAAGCTCCCTGGAACCAGAAGCAAGACCACAACAGCAAGAAAACAAGGTACCAGTGATGAACCACATGAAAACTGATGCAGCAAAAAGTCCAAAACAATCTTGCAGAAACAAGGCAGCATCTAAAAAATTCCTCAGAACTTCATAAAACACAGCTTTAATGACAGATGTTGCAAGCGCTTTCACAATGATAACATTGCTTCTTCAGACATCCTTACAAGTAAAACAAAGCAACTTATACAACATATAGACAATTATACAATTACAATCAATTGGTGTATCCCACTCATTCTTAAAGCTATACAACAAATACCTATTATAACTAGTCTTATTATTTATATAAAAAATCCACATAGACCACTATAAAATATCAATAAAACGCATACATATTTATTAAAATTGCCAACAATACATTAAATTCTTCTGAAGTTTGTGGGACTTCTGGGCAGGTTTTAAGGACACTGAGTCATTGAGACCTGAGCCCAAGTGTGCACCCAGTCTCAAGATCCAGTTAAGCTCAACATTTTCAGTTTAATTAACAATGTCCCCTAGCTTGATATTGTCTTTGAGAACTTGCAAAACTTGAAAAACAAAAGTGTGTGTGCATCCTGTATGTCTAGTTTCAAGTCCCACCCTTTACAATTCTGATACTGAATAATCCAATATTACCTATACTTTTTAAATAGGTCTTGGATATGTGACGCAAATGCAAATGTGTAATTGATATGTTAAATAGGTTTGTACTAGTATAGCACACACAGAGTCACAGTCTGTGAAACAATCCATATTACTCCTTAATATGCAAAATATCTGGATATCTCAGGATTAGAACCTTGAATATCAGCACACATGCTACCTGCTTAAGGTCTTTTCAGCCACAGAAGTTGCTTGACAGACAAAGAATCATTCATCACACCATCACCTGCATAAATATGTACTTTGCTATTCTCAGTTAACTAACACATAATATACAAGTTCAAATTGTACATTAGTGTTCTGATGCTGTGTGACATACTAACTCTGTGAAGTGCTCATTCAGCATAAATGATTTATTGTTATGGCAGTTACAAGGGGACACTGCTGTTCTGAGGGGTGCAGGAACAAAAAGCCGATCTTCTGCTAGGACACACACTAATCTAGCTATCATTTAACCTCACTTTCTAACATGTCCCTTGTATGAAGTACCAGTAATCTGTTGCAGTAGGACTGCATGAATATTCTATGCATGAGGCCTACCGAATACAAATGGTGACATCTCAGTGGAATGGGTGTCTGTAGTCCCTTGTGGTTGAACTTCTGTCCAGATAGCCCAGTATAGTTGCCTGCATAATTTACCCGGTCCACAGCTACTATGACATAACATAATAATCCACTATGCTGCTGTGTAGGTTATGGACCTACCTTGCAAGTGCAGCAGTTGATACAACTGTAGTTCAGGTCTAACTTTGTCTGAAGCGAGCAGTAAATGGCAAATACATGGATAGGTAGAAGATGTGTGATTTGTTTGGCATGAATTTTTATATTTGTATGTCAGTAGGAGTAAGGTGTTAGTCCCTAGGTTATCAGTGAATGTGCTATGCATTGTCTCTTAGCCAAAGCCATCGCATACTGAGCATGCCTATGCCTGCTTACAGGGACATCAGCAGGGGGTTCCTCCTCAGACACCTCCTGTGACTGTGGCTGTGGAGACCTAGGCACTGGTGGGGGGGGGGGGGCTGTGTATCTCTTTCCTTTGCTGATCCTGCTGCAGTTGTTTCTGCAGAATCAATTTATGTAGCATAGCACATACTGTGAACATCTGTGCACATGGGGCTGGAGTATACTGCAGGGCTCTACCAGCTATACTGAGGCACCAGAACTGTGACTTTAGAAGCCCAAATACACATTCCATGATGTTCTTAGTTTGTGTGTGTTCTTCATTATAGCATTCTTCCATGGGTGTGTGTGTGTGCATTTCTGATGGGCTATTCATGGATCTGGGGTGTACCAACAGCCACTAGCAAATGGCCCTGTGGGATCATGGATTTGTGCACCTGTTGGACTGAATTGAGCACCTTCTTCTGTGGCTGTGCAATCCAGTCTTGGAGTGGCAGTCCTTTATGCATTCTGAGCAGCAGTAGGCAGTTGGTGGCCTGGTATCATGGGCATGAATTGTCCTGAGGATCTCTTATCTATTCTCATTGCAAAGTTGGTTTCATATATAGAAAGAGCATCCTTCACTTCTCATTTCCAGGCATGCTTGTCTGAGGGTAGAGAATGTCAGTTGTTCCCACTGATGGAGAGAGCACTGAGGTCATGCTTGCATATGTCCTTGTAGGTACAGTCTGGGTCACCCTTTCTCTTTCCAGACTCCAGATGCCCAAAACAGGGGTCTTTCTATAGTCAGCCATCCATCATGACATGGCCCAATCAGGGCATATGCTTCTGTTTCAGGAAGATGAACATGGAGGTGGTACCTGTCCTCTCAAGCACTGGGCTGTTGGGGATCTTGTCCTGTCATGAGATACCAAATATGCACCTAAAGTAGCTTATATAGAATGCATTGAGCTACTTCTCCTGTTTTGAGCACAGAGTCCATGTTTTATTGGAATACAGATTTACATTTAGGCTGTGTAAATCTGCACCATGGTGTGCACAGTGAGCTTATTATTAGCCCAAACTCTCTTAGTCAGCCTGGGATAACAGTGGCAGATTTTTCAATGCACTTTTTGACCTTGCTATCAAGCAACAAGTTGTTGGAGATTGTAGAGCGTAGGTAAGCAAACTCATAGATAACCTCCAGCTCATAGTCATTCACCCTGATAAATGACTCATTGCCCACATTTTGGCCTTCATCTAGGTCTTCTTTAGACTGATTGTGAGGCCCAAATTCCATACATGCATTCACAAAGCAAGTCATGAGTGACTAAAGTTCTTGCTGAGTGTGAACCACAATAGCTGCATCATTACCAAACAGGTACTCCCTTAGATGCTTCCTAAGCACCCGGTCTTTGATCTAAGCCTTGAGAGTTTGAAGAGATCGCCATCCATTCTGTTTCCAAGAAAGATATCCCCTGTAGCAGTGTCAAAAGCAAATTTCAACAGAAATAGAAATGCCCACATAACTGAAGGCAAATCCTCAGTCCAGTTCAAAAACCTAGTCAAAGCTCACTTCATGAATAACAGACTATGCTCTTGCATCTCCCATGGCTAATATGTCAGTTCTGAAATGTCACCTTACTTAATTAAGACTGTCAAACCAATCAACTCAGACCTCTGTATCCACTTAAAACTGTTAAACAATTGCACATCCTGACTCTCTAGTAGTTAGTGTAAACTACCACAGGAATGTTGTTCTTTCCACTATCTCCTAAAGTTAATACCTATAGTACCAAGTATACGTATCCTAACTGATAAATCAAATCTCATATCACATTGATGTCCTTCACATCCATATCCAGAAACACCTGCTCTCGTGGATCTTGTCTTCTTCTCTTTTTCTTTCCTTTGAAAGTAAACTATTCCAAGAATGTCATGCTTTGTGATATCTTTAAAAGCTAATGGTATATAGTAACAAATGAATGTATCCTAGCTACTAAGAAATATTGTATGGCAAAGTCCTGTCTTTACATTTTTGTCTGTAATAAATCGTACTCTTGGAGCTTTTCTCCCCGGGCCTTCACTGAAAATGGACGTGTGTCCAATTGGACTCTCCTGGTCAGCAAATATAAAATAAAACTAAATAACTAAATAAATAAAATAAGATACCAAACACTACTGGAGCCAGTACACACCCCTGCTTCACTCCACTGAGAAACTCAAAAGGTTCAGATGTGGATCAGTCGTACATGATGGTCTCCTCCATGCCTTCACGGAAGGCCCTGATAATGCTAAGCAGTGCTGGGAGACATCTAATATTTGCCAGAATCACAAACAGACCTTTCCTACTGATTAATTTGAATGGCTAGTTCAGATCAATGAAGGCAATATACAGAGGTTTGTTCTGCTCCCTGCATTTTTCTTATATTTACCTAACAGAGAAAATCATGTGTATGATAGACCATTAAGCTTTGAAGCCCCACTGAGACCTAGGTAAACACTTTTTGCAAGGACATAGAGCCACTTCAGGTCAACACATGCAAACAGCTTCCCCACAGTACTGATAAGGGTGATGCCGTGATAATTGTTACAATCACTTTTGTCACCCTTATTCTTATATATAGTAACTGTATTAGCGTCCCTCATATCTTATGGTACACTGCCTTATATCCAGCACTGACAAAGTATTGTATGTAGCTCTGAGATTAGGGTACCATTGGAAATTTTAAGAATTTCTGCAGGAAAACCATCTTTCATAGAGGCTTTTCCAAAAGACAGTGCTTTAGTATGACATTGAGTTCCTCCAAGGTGGGCTCAGCATCAAGTTCTCTTATAGTTGACATTGGCTTGATGATATTCAGGCATCTCTCTGTAACTGTGATCCCTCTGATCTATAGCTGTAAGTAGGGTTTCACCCAGTGTTCCAGCTACTTGGTTATGTCCTTCAAGACCTCAGCTGTGGCTGACTTAAGTGAGTCAGTCTTCCTTTGTGATGGACCAATGGGTTGCTTCATCCTCTTGTGCAGTCCTCACTTGTTAACAGTGTCAGTGGCCTGCTGAATTTTGAAGCAAAGTTGGAGCCAATAATCATTAGCACAGCACCAAACATATTCCTTTTATATTTAATATATTGATATCATACTATATTAAATGCATTTCTTGTAAAAATGCCACCTGTGTTTTATGCATTTTTAAATACTTAAAGTACATCTCTTATTGTCACTAGAGACCATTTACATTTAGCAAAAGATTTTAAAGAAAACTATGGTATATGAGCCGCACACACACACACACATATATATAGATATATATATATATCTATATGTATATATATCTATATATATATATATATATATATATATATATATATATATATATATATATATATATATATATATATATATATATATATATATTACTATCACTAATTCTATGATCTCTCTCTAATAACCTAGGTCCATAAGATAATAATAGCATATAATCAGAAGGAAAGCTATTGCATGAAAGCTCATTTTATTTTATATAGACAGACACAAAAAACACAAATATTTAACTATGCTAAAGATAACTAAACTACAAGTAATTGCAAGGTTTCTACCTTTGTTATAACGTTGGCACTATGAATGTTCCATTTGTCAGATATTTGCTGAACCAGTGTATCATGCTGTCAGCATATCCAAGTGATGTAACCTTCTTTAGCAATATATAAAAATTTGCTTCTTTCATTTTTTTAATTTCTCTAAGTCTTTTGGGTTTCTAATACCATGATGGGAATGGACTCCATTCCTAAATCAAAGTATCATTAAAGCTCATGAAATTAGTATTGTTTCATTCTTTGATGTCAGCCAGAAGTGCTCTTTGCAGCACCCGCAATGTGCCCTGTAATGACTCCTTGCGCAATTCATACAGCTTTACATGTATTGGTAGCATATCTAAATATAATTGTGGAGTCTTTTTTATATGACCCGTTGCTCCTACTACTATTGGAACTGCCTGGGTATCTTTCTTCCATATTGCTCTCCTGCAAATACTGATATTTTATGACTTTGTGTCTTTTTGTCTCTCTTCTTTCACAGTATATCATGATTTATGACTTCAAAGGTCCTGCATAGATTTAGAAATAAATCTCCAGTGAAATATCTTTTTTTCTATTAAAGAATATAATTTTCAGGGATTGTGTAAATAAAATTAAATCTGTCACTCTGCTATTTCTTATTTTTATTACCAAGGTTTCTGTAACTAAAAAAAAATCTGTTTTGGTCAGTTCTAAATACAGACCTTGGGTCAGTAAGTAAGCATACTTATTTTGATGGCTTGTCGCTTAACCATAGATTAAGTTTTGATATGTTATAGGCCACAGTATTGATATTGGTGATGCAGCATCTTTTTTTGAGAATTGCAGTTATGTTGGAAGGCGTGAACTGAGGGAGAAATAGACTGAGAGGTTGAATATAATGACCAAGTAGTTTAGTGAGTAGCTTGGCTACCATCATAAAAAGTCAGGTCATAAACAACAGGGATTTGAGCTAATATTGCAAGTTTTTCTAGGATTGTTTTATAGCTTTGGCTGATATTGCTCTGAAGTAAATACAGGGGAAAATGGTTAAGATTGTGGGAGTTGAAGTGTCTGAAGTATTTATGTACACAGAGTTGACACTGTAAGCAGAGCTTGCATTGTTAAGGGCTCTGGAAGAGTATTTGTAGAGTTTAGAACCAAATATTTTATAGTCAAATGTGCTTTTCTCACATTATTGATACATAACTGCATAGCCAGGTGATATGGGCAAGATACAGTCACATGAAGTGAGTCTTTAAATAAATATGCACTCTGTCTTGCAGCATTATAAATCTAGATATTCAATGCACAACACATTTTAATGCTACTGTTCTTCAAAAATGTACGGCTAGTTCAGCATTTATATTTCACTCTTTCATCTATATGCAGTCTTTTAGTTTGTTTTTTGTTGGTCAGATGAAACAAAGCAACATAACACAGTTTTCTTTTAAATAAATGTAAGCTGTTATTTATTATTTTTACTGGGTCAGTAATAATAATTTAATCCTTGACAGAATGTGTATAGGAACTGCTACAAAGTAGAAAAAATTCACATCTAATCCTCTCAGTTGCCCCCTTGAGACATCATCTGCTTTTATGGTGAGACAAATTGCAGATTTTATTATACCTATGAACTCCTGAAATCACACAAACTGCAATGTGATCAGCATTTATTAACAGGTTATATAAATAATAAGCAATCGTGCAACAACATTGTATAGGAAGCAAAGTGCAATGGAACATAAACTCAACTTAAAAGGTATATATCACAGTTCAGAAACTTTGACACCACTCACCTACTGATCAAACTACAACATTAGCAGTGAAGCCTTGAACTGCTTACTCTTGAACTTATAAAGCTGTGTAGAGTAAGTATATCATTCATTCCTGCTTCTCCTTCAGACTCAACAAAGGAAATGGGGACATGACAACAGAGAGATAAACCCATATGTGCCCCAGACCAAGAAACAACAAGCAAGAGTACGCATGAAGAAAACAAAATTACCCATGTCTATTCCTTAAATATCCCTGCCTATCTAGCCCCACCCCTTTCCTACCTACCTCACATCCTGTTCCACTGGCTTCTTCCAACACTCCCAAAGCTTAGACCTACTACCAACATCTAATCTTATATCCTGAACTAGCCGTACATTTATGAAGAACAGTAGCATTAAAATGTGTTGTGCATTGAATATCTAGATTTATAATGGTGCAAGACAGAATGTATATTTATTGAAAACATACAATAGCATAGGCATTCATAGACGATGATGTCTGCATGGTAGCAAACCTAATTTACACATGGAGTCTGTTGCCATGATGAGTTTAGTGGAGGTAGGAAAAAATTTATTTAGCAAATATCTAGGAATATGCCTAGGAGATATTGCAGTTTGAATCCATACAGTTAGATGGGTCCCACATGTAATGCTATTTGTAACTTAATTTACATTTCTTTATCCAGTATGAGTTTCCCCATTAACCTGTTTTATATGTTTCTTTGGTACCTCTCAGTCTAGTCTGTAAATAACCATTTCTTGTTTTTGTTGAGCAAGTCTGTCTCTGATCTGGGTTTAAATTTAAGTCTCCATTTATCAAATCCTGGTACATTACACTTCAAGTCACATAGCAGCTATACATATATATATATATATATATATATATATATATATATATATATATATATATATATTATATATATACAGCTTTTCTTTGCATTATTAAAGTCTAGTCATTTGCCCTTCTACTCATTTTCACAGCCATGGATCAGCAAAGAATAGTTATTTTGTACTGACAGTTTTTTTTTTTTGACCCAATACCATATGCAATACATTTTTGTCTGATATGAAGTCTAAGTCATGATACTCATTTTGATGGCTCATTTAACTGTTAAGTTTCTTGCCATAATGTTTTACAGATTTATCTTAATTTTGGTTATATTTTTTCAAAAGCTTAATTTCATTCATAGGTTCATAGGTAGGTACTAGGCTATCTGCCCAAGGGCATTTATAAGCCTAGCCAGAATGTGTTGGCTTTCACCTCCCTTTTAAATTAGTTTTCTGTGCCTCTGAGAAGCTAAGTTGTTTGTCTTTCGGCTTTTCCCGGTTAGGGTCGCCACAGTGGAACTCCGGTCCGCTAATGATTGGCAGTAGATTTTCACGAACACTGAGGTGCCAGCTGAACGTTCAACCTTCAACGAAGGCATGCCCATTTACGTAGGTCTTTCAAGTGCCCACCAAACCATGGGGAAGACATGCAGACTCCACACAGGAGGCACTCCCCACACTCCAGCCGAGAACTGAACGGGAGAACCTTTTGCTGTGAGGCAACAACTCTACCGCTGCACCACCGTGGATGATTTATAAATCAATATGACATGGCCAGTAACACACTGGCAGCTATTTCATCTTACTATCTTCTTCAGCTCATGTGCTTATAGGCCATTTATTAATTGCTGCAATAGTTAAATTGTACATCATTGGAATGTTCTTGATTCTCCATTAAATCTGTCACCCTGCTATTTCTTATTTTTATTACCAAGGTTTCTGTAACTAAAAAAAAACTGTCTGCAACCTTTTCTTTGATATTCTTTTAATTTGCTTTTGAAGTTGTTTTAATATTTTGGAATACCCATATAATAGCCTCTTTTGCCTTTTCTTAACGTTTCTTTTATCTGTTATATTTTCTTATTATTCTATTCTAAAATTGCACATTTTTTCTCAGTCATAGCATATATATGTGTAACCAGTGTTTCTATGAGTGGAGAGTTCTTCAGAAAACTTTATTCTTTCATTGGTAATATAAACTTAACAAACAAACTGACTCATAGTTATTCAAAGAAAACAGGATCTGGGGAGTTACTCCAAAGAAAAAAGGAACGGTTTGCTGGCTTTTATTACAGTCCACTGAACGGTTGTACCTCTCATGTTGGTCTTGTTACTGTTACAGTGTATTATGCATGTTTTATGTCAATAACTGTTGTTGCAATAAATTACAGAAGTTTTATCTCAAACAATAAAATAAATGGAGTCTAGAAATGTGTGCTCTGTATAACTAGTCATTATCTATATGCAAGAACTACAAATTGCCAAGAAGTGCAGCAGATATCTTTACATTTCTTTTAGGTAAGCCTGTTCAGTTCCCACTGAATGCATAATGACCATAAGTAGGATCCTTAGAACTGTAAATAAATATGTGTACAAACAACTACATCCAAACACCAGATTTAAGGGTGTAAAAAGGCATGACGAATGACCATAATTTATTTAGTTCTTCCTTCTACAATAGTTAGGATAGAATAATTTAGAACACATATTTAGCTTAAACCACAATAAAATCGCATGATCATGAACCCACGAAAATTTACCAATGAATTAAATTCAAATTTATGTGTAAAATAAATGTTTGGAGTTGCATACATATTAAAACAGTTTGCCTAATGTTAAAACATTGAAAACAAGAATGACATCAACAAATAAAAAATGAACATATGTATCAAACAACTGCAGCTCTTAACCTTAAAACACTGTTTCAAACAACTACAAGTCTTAACCTTAAAATACTGTTGTTAGATATATGTTCATGGGGACTGGGGGGTTATTACATTTAACATAATTTGCCCAAAATATCTCTTGAACGTCAAACAAAGATTTCCAATCCCCACCTCTCATTGGTAATGACACTTTTTCAATAAGAAATAAAAAGAATTTCTCAAAATTGTTTTTAAAAAGTATTAGTTAAATCCTTGGACTTTATACTATCTAAATGTTGCTAAATTATCCTAGTTAAATGTTGCTAAATACAGCTCCTTAACTCATGCTCAGTTTTCCAAATGCATGAGTCACAAATGGCAGCATATACAACTTATTCTGTACCTCAGCTAAACTGACCTATACAACAAATGCCTGGGTATGAAAATATCCTGCATTCTGTGCCTTTCTGTTCCTTTTAAAATAAAGGAAGACTTCCACAAACTCTGCTTTTTGCTACTCATTTGGGTCTGTTAAGATTCTGCACAACAGTGTTTCCACCATGTGGAATTGGATGGTATAGTGATGGAGCGGTAGCATTATTGCCTCACAGCAAGAGGTACTCTGGTTCAATTATCAGCTGGAGTGCCTTTTATGTAGAGTCTGCATGTCCTCCGTGCATTCATGTGGGTTTTCTTCAAGTACCCCGGTTTCCTTGCATGTTACAAATACATACATCTGGACCATTTCTCCCCAGGCCACTACTGAAAATTGGCTTCATTCCAAGTTGGACTTTCCCAGTAAACAAATGTTAAATAAATAATGTTTTTCACCTCTTATAAACAAAATTTATATCATGCCCCAAGAAATTTAAGAGAGCTGAATTAGCTCCCACTAGTGTCCCCCAGTTCATAACAAAAATTTGTTTTATCTTACCAGCATGATGGGAAAAAGGCAAAAATCATAGATTCAGAAAATCCACAATTAATACCAATAGTTGACATATCATGTGGAAAAGTGACCTTATAGCAAAGAACACCCAATTTAAATAGTTTTAAACCTTCCCAGATGTTCATCAAATACTTGCTTTTTCACACATTCCAATAAATCTGATGTAAAAACATGTCCCAGACCATTCAATTCTTGAAAAAAACTAAAATCACTGGATGTCATACTGGACACTCTTTTAACATTTGTCCTTTAACTAAACCTACCTTCTCTTTAAAATGGTGAAATCTATTCAAATCTAAATATGAATACAAGATAATATGCCTTCAATAAAAAGTTGACTCAAAAAATTGTTAGAAATGCTTTTATAAATAGTGACATCTAGATAATTAACATAATCATATGCCCAATAGTAAGTAAAATGCAAATAAATCAATTCATGGCATTTAAATATTCCATAAAACTTTCCATATGTTCAGTACTGTCTTTCCACATTAAAAAGACATCCTCAAGAAAGCATAAATATGTACCAACATATTTAAAAAAATGACACTTGAATAACAATTTTGTGTACCACATATATATTATAATGTTAGCATACCTACCAGTACAAATGGCCTACATGGCTACTCCTATTTTTATTTGAAATATATCCTCCAAAAACACAAATGACTATTGTCCAATATCCAATACATAAATTCAGCAGTAAGTCTGAAGCATCATGAAACCAGTCAAGTCCAATGTTATTAGAAAGACAAGAAAACAAGTCTATAGCATTGATTTTAACAAAGGTAAAAATAATCAAATTTATGTTTTTTTCAAAGCCTTTAAGAAGTGCCATGAATCTTTCAAAATGTGAGACTTGTTACTAAAAATTGACCCTAACCTGAAATCAATAAAAGATGGAAAACATTCAGATATACACTTTCCAGAGGCCACAAAATGTCTTAAAAGGGAGTTTCTAAACCTTTATGTAATTTAGAGATTTTAAAAATACCAGGTATAACACTCATGTTATTTGAACAATTTCTGAGAGTTCAAACCAGACATCAATAAATCATCAGTGTTAATGTACCTGTTGGTGATGTTTTCTTCATTTTTAGACATCAGATCATATCTCAAATTATCAATCAAGATTTAAATCATCTTACCTACATAGTCTTTGTAATACATTAAAACTATCCTTCTATCCATATCAGACCTTATAAACTGAATTCTCTTATTTTGACTAAAGGAATTAAGAGGTACAGCTTCATCATGTTTTAAGATGACAATTTCTCTTTTCACTTCTTGCAAGTGACTGCAGCTCTACCTCATACACCCTATTCAATGGGTGAATTAAATGTACTCTTGTGAGTAAGTGCAAAATCACTACTTACCACAGGTTCCATGATTTTATCTGCTATCACTACGTTCAGATTCCTTTTTCATACAAATAGCTTCATTTCCTTAAAACATTCCACTTCATTAAATAGATTTGAAGGTAAAACGTAGAACCTTTCCAGAGAATTTCAAAGTATTTGGGAGTTACATCCATCTTACTGTAGCTAAAAACTTTGAAACTGTTCTTTTCCACAATTATACCAATGTTATATGATAAAAATTCTTTCCTCATCCTTATCGGCTCCTTTTCTGGTTCAGTCCATCGCTGAAGTTTTGAAAACTCCTCTTCCAACTGTTGCATGGCATTTCCATCTGTTGATTTATGTAACCTTGATTTGCTGCTGTAATTTCTGATTTCTTAAAGGGGAAGCTTTAAAAAAAAGTAGTAAGACCTTGATTAACTGTATTGTCACATACACAGTTTTCAGCTGATTCTGAAATGTCAGTATTATAATCCATATTTAGAGTCTTGCTTTCTTTTACCTTTCCATTCATTTTAGCGCCAAACTTTGGATAAGCTTTATGCTGTAAATAATCCTTACTATCAAATCTGTTTAGATTTTCTTAAAGTACTTATTATCAATATAGTAAAAGCTATTATCAAGTTCAATTTTCTTATGTTCAAATAAAAGAATAGTGCTAATACTTTGAGACAATTGTTTGATTTCAGCTGATAAAATATCCATTTCACAAGTACTATATCTGATAAGCATGTTAATTATTTTAAACCCTGTTCACTCAAACAGGATAACCATTTTAGCATAAAAGATGATTCATTACAAATGCCATTAGGGAACTACCAAACATGAAGAATCTTTGGTACAAACCAATTTTTCAACTTTCTTTTAATTAACAATTATTAAGTTGAAAAGCTTTAAATGTCATAACCTCAAACAATTTTAGTTGATCATCAGGATTAAGTTTTATGTTACAGTGTCTGACCAGCCCTGGTGGAAATGCTATGCATTTGTAAGTCAAACTGTGCGAGGGTCACTCTCTCCAGGGATCATAACCTAGCTCTGAGATGAACAGGTCATGCTGGAGAGATAGATACATCTCCCAGAGGCTACCACTTCTATGGAACAAGCCTCCAATTCATGTGAAACAGAGCCCCTTCCTGACCCTCTTCAAACCAATCTAGATCAATGGATAGGTGACAGCAAATTCCCTACTGGTGTTTCACCGATGACCCTCTAGGACAGAGGAAGTCAGTATTAACTACCATAGACCCTTATCTCTGCGAACTTCATTCATCTAATGATCGACAATTAGGGCAATGTGGGATAAATATAACTAGGCTTGTTAAGGCTCTAGGGCCATTACCCTAGTAACTGTCTATGAACCTTTTAACCTATAAAAGTCTGATTCTCCACTGTGGGACACTCAATTTTATAACCAGTCATTCAGAGCAGATATATTGGAAATTCCATCCTAATTTAATTGTTTCTGAGTTAGTTTTCTTTACAATTGATGTAATTGACTTGTTTACTTGTATTCCTCAAGCAGAAGGAGTGGAAGTGATTTGTGCAGCAATTTTGACATCTAATTATTTGTTATTACTTATACCAATTTTTACTTAACTATATGGATATGGATGTTGTAAACAATTATATGTATTTTGAGGGTGAAATTTATAAATAAGTTAGCGGGTTAGCTATTTTCAAATTTAGTAATGTTTCCTGGGAGAAACAATATGTTTTTAACTCAGACTTCTTCAGTCACTGTAAAATGTATTTAAGATTTTTGGATGGCATTTTTATTCTATGGGAAGGTGATCATGAAATGATCCATGCTTTTATTGAATATTTAAATAGTTCAACCAGTTTCTTGAGGTTTACTTTTTGAATCAGGGACCTCTAGATCTTCAGTCTAATGACCTCCCAACTGAGTGGGGACCACATTAACTATTTGGATACCAGAATTTCTTTGATCTGTAACACTTTTGCGTCTACTATATATATATATGGGTCTACTTCATTTCACTGAATCCCATTTCACTGAACTTTCACTTCACTGAAAGTTCATTACATCGACAAGCATTTTAGGTGGGGGGCTTCGCCCCCCACACCCCCCGATGTGGGGGGCTGTGCCCCCCACACCCCCCCTACTATATATATCAACTCCAGGGTCGCACAACATTGGGGAAGGGGGCAAATGCTTGTCGATGTAATGAACTTTCAGTGAAGTGAAAGTTCAGTGAAATGGGATTCAGTGAAATGAAGTAGACCCATATATATATATATATATATATATATATATATATATATATATATATATATATATAAAGCTTACTTTCTCTAACTCATTTTTTGCATTTTAACAGTTTCTATCAAATTAGATATAAATAAGTTTAATTAAAGGTCAGTTTGTTAGACTGGGGAGAATGGTTTTGGAGAAAGATGTTTTTGAATGAGAGAAAAATATTTAATGGACATATTTTTAGAAAGAGGGTACGCAATAACATTTATTCAACAGGTATGTCAAGTGGTTTGTGTCAAATGGGGCACAACGTACAAACCTTTGTTGGGTAACAGTTTTAATCACTTGCATGATTCAGTATCTAAAACAGTTAATGAATTTAATGGTAATTTCTATAGAGCTTTGGTCCTTTAATACAGTGACTGTTCTAGTCAGGTGAAGGAGATTATTAGAAAAAAAAATGATTGTTATTCAGGGGCAATGAACAACTACATCAAATAATGGGTGAACATACCTGTTTTGTGTTTAAATTACCACCCAAAATGAAAAAGATTTTTGAATGGGGTAAAAAGGATATGAAAAGGTCTACAGGTGGGACATGTAATCAGTGTACTTATATTTTCTTTGGCCTTGACATAACACTGGGTAACATGTTTAGTATCAAACCTACTTTACAATCTGGAGTTTGGTATACATTTCTGAATATAACCTATGCCCTGCATTTTATGTTGGTAAGACTGAAAGGTCTTTGAAAAAATAATTTATGAACACTGTTTTGATACAGAGAAGGCAAGTCTTAGAATGCCCTCTCTATATATTCTTGTTTGTGCCCCAGTTTTCAGTAGTCTGAGTTTGGCATTTTGGAGAAGGTCCCCCTTAATCAGAGAGGTGGTGCTTGGCACTCCATCCTAGCATACCGAGAGTTAGTTTGGCAATTTAGATTGAATGCAACAAAATACCAAGGGCTAAATGATAATGTTAGCATTGCCTCAGTCTTGAAGTTGCATTCAGCAAAATTGTGACTTTCATTAAAGGACTTTTTTTAGGTGACTACTTTATATTATAAGATTAAACTATATTATTCATTATCATTTTTATAAGCTTATTTTTCATATTAACTTTGGCTTAAGCTATTTAGTTTGAGAACATTTTTTTCTTGTTTCTTATATGAATTTTAAAACAACTTCCACATCAATGACTGTTTACTTGATCTTGGTAGATATATAGGTTAATTATTAGTTATTACTACAAGTCAAGTTATATAATCACGTGACTCAAACCAGTCTACTAATTATCTATTTAACTGCATTAGACTTACATGCTCTGTTTGTTTCTGATGAAGTATATGGTGAGACAAAAGTGCCTGACAACACTTTGGTACTAAAGCAGTCTTTTTACATATATTTGTACTTTTTGGAGTGTTTTCTATTACTTTTTTAAATAAAATTCTGCTTTATTTTGATTTTGGCTGGATTACAACTATTCTGGATTGGTTTCTCTCCTAGATCTGATGTTTCTGGTACATGCTGACTTTGGTTCTTAGTATTTGTGGTGTGTGTGCTGCCACCTTTGTTGGTTTTAATTATTTAAACATTACATGTTTTTATCAAACACCAATGAAAAGAAATTTGCAAAAGTGTTTGATGTACAATAGTACTGTGAAAAAATTATTTTCAACACAGTAACTGTGGATGTAAGAATAAAGATTGACAGTGACCAGTACTTATTTGTGTCCATCTAGTAGAAGGAAAAAATATTTTTCTCTACTTTATTACATAAATAATACTCGTTTTAAAAGATATTCTAAATATATCTGTTATATATTTAAACAAGTCACATTCCATGTTAACTGATGTGACACATCTTAGTTGATAGCAAGTAATTTTTTAACAAAATTAGTTTAATTTACACCAAGAAATTTCTTTCAAGAAGTCTTTTTGGCTTTGCATTCATCAGCAGGACAGAAATAGCCTTTTCAAATGTGCAATGCCTGATAAAATTTTGTGCAGCATAATTCAAAGTCAAAGTCAATTCAAAGTCAAAAGTAACTTTATTGTCATTCAGACCATGCACAAGTGCATAGCTGAATGCAATTATGATTCTCCAGGCTCAAGTACAAACAGACACACAATACACTTATATAACAGCAACAACAACAGTGACCAAGTCAGATGAAGGCACAAAAAGCATAAAAGTGCCATAAGCCAAACATGATCCACACCGCCGCCAACTCCCTCTCCAACACCAGCAACATTCCAAAGTCCAATCCAGTATTCTGGCACCACAGATCTAATCCAATTTAACCAACAATTGACAACAAATCAGGCTCTTTGCTGCCTGCATTCAGTGTAACCGCTGCTACAGACCCAAACAGTCACAACCCGTACATCGATCATCCCACAGATTTTCACCGTCAACATCAACACGAACATCAGCAGCAGCAGCATCCCCAATCCAGTCTGGATTCTCTCTGATCCACTATTCAGTCCTTTTAATTCTTTTTCAAAACTTGAAACTCATGCCTGGTGACAAAAGGTTTCCGCCTTCACAACTTGCCACTGAAGGCCCAACTTCCACGAACAGTTTAAACAACCACAACAATACACCACAGACATTACGGACATCATGGTTTCAACTGCACACTCTGCAATGGACTATTGATTGACAATTTCTAAACTAAAATTCAAAACATAAAACTACACAAATGCACCTTGGGAGCTGGAGAGGCCGTTGCCATACAAGGCACCGCCATCTTGTGATCCTCAGCAGATCAAAGGCTATTGTGGAGTGAAGGGAGAGCCAGATTCATCTGTCTGGGGAATGACTGGCAGGTGCTGATGACATAGGAGTGAAGTACTGGCATTGCTTGTTACTGTGTTTTATAAAATAATGTCACTGCTGCATTTGTGGTTAGGGCTGAAGTGCTGATGTTCTCCGTGTGTGTGTTTTTGTGTGTGTGTGCGTGTGTGTGCATGTGTGTGTGCGTTTGTGTGTGTGTGTCTGTGTGTGTGTGTGTGTGTGTGTGTGTGTGTGTGTGTGTGTGTGTGTGTGTGTGTGTGTGTGTGATGATCTAGCTGTAGGAAGTTGATGGGCAATCTTTTAGCAGCAGATTCACAGCAGGAGGGCTTTTTGTGTGTTAAACTTTGACATGTTTTCTTACTCCCCAACTTTGAGTTGAGGGGAGTGCCAGTTTGGGAAGTGAACAAGGTGGCAGGTGAACTAGCCATGGTTCTGATCCTCAGACCAGTATAACTAAAGGTATTAACATTGGTAAATGTATACTGTGTTTGAGTAAGACTGTAGTATCTCAGTTTCTAAGAATATTTACCTCAGTCTGACATGCTGTGATTTCAGTGCTAGTATATGTAAGCAGCAAGTGTATGATGGCATAACCCCTCATCTCAGAGGTACTGAAGGCTAAGCTACCTGTACAAGCACTTGTATAACAGTAAGTCTCAAAATTTAATGTTATTTTACCAGAATTAGTGTACTATTTGGTGTCTTGGGAGTCTGCACTTTTGAATCTCACATGTAGGATAGGGGACATTCATATGCCTTGTTGTTATCTTTAATTATGCTGCTCATAAATCATAAACAAGTGAATAATGAAAGTTCAGGACAGCATTAAGCATGCCTCTAGCAAAACAGATATGCATTTTAAATTTAGTGCTAATCTTAAAGAGAGAGTTCATGAATGTTTGCATCATATGTTGAGACACCCACTGAGGTAGTAGACATCCTTTGAAAGCTGACTGAATTCAGATGGTGTTTCCATAATGACATAATGGGGTATTTAGAGATGATTAGTACACATTGTTATGCAAAACAGAATTATGAGTGGCAGTGTACAGGTAGGGTGCACTTCATCGGCATACGTAGTTTGACTGCGCTACAAGAGAAATATTGCAATATTCATAGTATTCTTAATATGCAATGACTGCATAAAGACATGCAAATGACAGGTATCATATAATGATGCTCATATATGTAAATCTTGAAATCCACATGATGTAGTGACAGAGAGATGCAGAAACTTAACAAAAAGAGCCACAGTGCTCATCTAATCTGAACTGCAGTATTTTTTCTTTGTAAAGGACTTATGATGGGGCAAGCAATAGGTTTAGCTGAGCAACGAGTGTTAGTGACCACAGACAGAACCAGTGAGCATATGGAGCAAATATATAGCTTCCTATGACATTATGGGAGAAAAAACATTACCATGCAGGGAGTTTACAATGCAGCTCATTTCTGCGAGCTCTTGGGGAGTCACTGATTGCATCCTTACTGAAATCAAGACCCCAACTTTGCTACATGGTGTCAAGTATATCAGCTAGAAGGGCTCACATTCCATCAACTGACAGAGAATTATTAACAAGAAATTAAGACCATAGGAATGATAGTAAACAAATGATTATGGGGACCATAAGATGTATAGCTGTATACACCTTTAAGTAGATACACTTAAAAGTTCAACCAACCTATTCAAGTACTAAATAGTGTTCACTTCCAAAATCAAACAGAGCCACATGTGAAAACCCTGATGTAAACTTGTGTCTATTCATCCACTCATTAGGACTAACCTTAAAGGTAGCCAAACTTACCTTTAGTAGTAACTTAATCCGTATGCTGGGTACATCAAATTATGAATCTGTCCCTACAGTGAACCTTATTTACTTATTGTTGCAGATTTATGCCCCCAGTGCAGGTATTGCAGAGCCACTGGTTTTGTAAAAAAAAAAAAAATAAGATATCAAATAGCACTGGGTCTTTTAAGACTCATAAAAGTGAGACATAATTCACTTTGAAGCAGCTGGTAGGCTACAGGGTATAAGGTGAGTCATGCTAATGTATTAAAACAGTAGAAGGATTTTAGGCTATTAATTTTCTTTGTTAGAAATCTTTGTTGCTTTTCCAGCTGAGTGGTGTGCCTGGATTTGAACAGAGCAATTGGGGCATGTTCTAGTCAGTGGTAGGCCTGATAATGGAAGAGTACAATGTGTCTGTGCACCATCCATGTGGTGCATATGATTTCCACATTTGGCCCACATGAGAGTCATCTTGTTACTAGAAGAACACATTGCCAATAACATAGACTAGAGTATGATGCTCCCATTAATGTACACATCAGGCCTCTCATAATGGTGTCCACTATTGTATGTCTTGCTGGTGATGCCTTCAAACTGTACATGATAACCCCCATCCAACAGCGTCAGATTATGACTGAGATGGTGTACAAAATATGCATTCAAAGACACAGACATTGTCAAATATGTATTTGGCCTCCTGAAAACATACTTTTACAGCTTGAATAATTCTTATGGCTAACAACAGCAAGCACTAGAGACATGCAGTCACTTATTCATGGTGAGTGTCATGTTGCACAATGTGGCAGTATGAAGAAGGAGTTATAACACAGGGACATTACATCACAGTACTGCATGACAGAGCTGTTTTTGCAGTCAGTGTGAAAATGGGTGTAAGATGTGTACCAATGGCAAAGAATTGGCATTTGTTCTACAGCTATATGCCATGACAAGGGCAATACAGGTTAAAATAAATATAAAAAATCACTGTGTTGCAGCAATGAACTCACCACAACTCTCCACAAGTAACAACTATTTTATTAACACAGTTTAAAAGTATTCATTAAGCACTTTCATCTCCTCAAAACAGGGACTTCATCAGAATACATGCCTTCTGTAGAATCCTACATATATAGCCCAATGTATTAGTGACATCATCACCACATAAATACATTTAAAGATACCATCACAATATACAAAAATGTATATGTTTTAAAAATATTTTAACCATTTAAAACATGTTAAAACATCTGAAATAATTCCAATGCATTATAAAAATTCTAACATAACCTTTTGTTCCTAGCTCTCTTAATTAGCAGGAGTTTTACAGACATAACTTCATTTAACCCAAAGCCCTGACCTGTCTGCAGCTTAATTTGCCACTTTACCTCTTTTTCTTCAATTAAATTTCTATAATCCACCCCCCCCCCCCCAGAGTTAACTAAAACTTTCTCTAAAATACCAAAATGGAACCTTTGGAAATTCTTACAAACTAAAGAATGCCTATAGAATGCATTATTATTATTCCTTGTGGACAGTTGGTATATGTCTTCATATATCCTGTTTCTTAATTGCCTTTCTGTTTTTCCAACATAAAATGCTGTACACCCTTTGCATAATGCGAGGTAAACAACGCCAAGTGTTTGACAATTGCCCTTAACAAATTCCACTTTTGATTTCAAGGGTTTTTCCAAGAAAACCATTTTACTGTCCACTATGTAACAACATTGTGAACAGGACCCACATTTCATGGTACCATCTTGCATTTTAGCTTGTGAATTCTTTACCTGTTCAAAACTTTCTTTAATGTTTGCCCCAGTTTTATATACGTAGGTAGGCCTCTCTCCTACAACCCCTCTTAAATCTGGATTCCCCCTAAGAATGGCCCAGTTCTTTTCCATAATATCCTTCACTTTACCTACCTTTCCCCAAACTGGGATAATCATAGCCCTTTCAAAATTATTTTTTTTGTCCTTGAGTTGAATCTCTCACCATGTTAAAGTTTCCTAACAGGGGTTTAAATCTTTTACCCCATTCCTTTCTAACAGTGTTAACATTCTCCTGAACCATCCCATATGGGTACCCTCTTTCATAAAACATTTCAGCAACTTTCTGTCATTCATCTTCCAACTCACTAGCCAATGATGTCATTCTAGCAACCCGCACCATCTGGCCTTTCACAATACTGGCCTTTTGATGTGGAGGGTGACTACTTGAATATTCGAAATAAGAGTTGCTGAATGTGGATTTTCTGTATATTTTAGATGTAAAACCACATAAAGTTTTAAATATCTGAGTGTCAAGATAACTAATTGTCATGGGGTTCCTTGTGTGATGGAATTTTAAGAAACTAGTAGTGGAATTCAAATAAGTAACACATTCCTCCATAATATCACAAAATAAAAATGTCATCCAAAAATCTTATGTATAATTTGACATTTTGAAAATATTCACATTCAAAAACTTTATTTAATTCCCAGTCTAAAAGGACCAAGTTTGCAAATATGGGAGCACATGAGGTTCTCATAGCAACACCTTTGTTTTGTTTGAAGTATTCTCCTTCAAAATATATATAATTGTGGTTTAAAACTAACCCCATGAAGTCTACTATTATATCCACCTTTTCATTTGAGAAACCTGACATTTTGTGTAAACAATTAGCAAACATATCTAACCCATCATCTCTAGGAATGCAAGTGAACAACTCCACTACGTTGATGGTCAAAAAATAGTGTTACTTTCCCAAAGCTATTCCCTAATTCTGCCAAGGAAATCCCATGAATCTTTCACTAAGTGCTCTGCTTTATTCACAACTTGTTTTAACCAAAAATCTACAACAACTTTGAATAGGTAAGTTTTTGAGCCCTGTTCTGCAAAAATAGGCCGAAATAGTAAATCATCTAACCCCGTATGTGTTTTCGGAATTCCAAAAATAGTAGTGTTAGGTTATGACTGAGATGGTGTACAAAAATATGCATTAAAATACACAGAACATTGTCAAATATGTATTTGGCCTCCTGAAAACATACTTTTACAGCTTAAATAATTATTGTGGCTAACAGCAGCAAGCAATAGAGGCATGCAGTCACTTATTCATGGCGAGTGCCATGTTGAACAATGTGGCAGTATATAGAAGGAGGTATAACAAAGGATCATCACATCACAGTACTACATGACAGACCTGTTTTTGCAGTCAATGTGAAAATGGGTGTAAGATGTGTACCAATGGCAAAGAGGTGGCATTTGGTCTACAGCTATGTGCCATGACAAGGGCAATACAGGATAAAATGTATACATCCAATAATCCACTCAGTTTATGCTTTATAGTGCATTAATTGACTTCAATGTTCATCAAACTTTATCTTACCCAGATAGCCCAGATGGGAATGCAGCACAGAGTCAGCAACATGGTTTGGGAGGGTGGCGTAATGGTTAAGGTGTTTGCCTTACAAACACAAGGTGTAGGGTTCGAGTCTCACAAGGTATAATTGGTTAGGCTTACAATGGCTCGCAAGGGCAGTTAGCCTAGTACTAACCTATGAACCTATGAACCACAGATGGGATGCAGCACAGTGATAGAGGACAGTTGTGCTATCATAGGTATAATGTTCACGTGAGATGAACGAATAGTTACAGAGGAGAACAGCACATTGGAGTAGTCAAGGATGATATTCTCCAGTCCCAGGTTACAACCTCCGAGTTAAAAACATTAGCAATACATAGAGTGTGACCTTGCAAGGTAAGTGTTGGATGAGTTTTGCATGAGGGGATGGTGTAGCACTTCAGAAGGGTCTATATCAGATGATTAACTTTTTGAAAACTTGAAAAAAACATCAAAGAGACCATAAGATCGGGTTTCCAAAAATTCGAACATAACAAAAAAAGCATAAAAATATACCTTTTTTACATTTTTGCAGGGAGACAAGCCCCCTGGACCCCCCACATTCCCTGCAAATTATATATCCCAATTCTGAGATTGCAGTATTGTGAGGAAAATGGTAAATTTTCTGAACCTCGCAGTACCGCAATCTATATTCAAAAACATCAGGTTTTCAAAAACCCGACCATATGGTCTTGATCATATGGAGTTCAAGTTTATGAAAACTAAATCAAGTGATAGAGACCCCTTTGGAAGCATGCATGGGAATCTTGATATGGCTCATCATGTTTGGAACCAATAGATGGATGATTCTTATGGTCACAAGGATAGCCACAGCTAGGTATGGCATGTACATTGCCAAGTGGGGATAGGTACAGTGTGGAACCATATGAAACGGACTGTGCCTTCATCATTCCAACTAAATCTTCACTGACAGTGATGTAGTTTCTTGACTACTGAGTGCAATCTGTGTGTGTCTTTCACCATTCACCACGTATCTGGAGCCATGGAAGGCCACAGCTAGTATGGTCTGCAGACTAACATGGTAAACATTTTCCAGAATCCTCTTATTTGCACCAATGAATGCTATCTGGGAAATAAATTCCCTGAACTTGTGGGTTTGCTCCTGGTGTTTCTGTTCCATATAACACTACATGTGCTGTAGGTCATCTGGCAGCCCATGGTATGAATGCACACAGACCATGCAGCCTGCTTATCACCTTTTCCATGGTGTGTGACATGGCTGTATCTGCATCACTGTTTACCACATTTGCTGATTGAGGTTAAGTGTGGTTCCTAGGTTTAGGGACTTGGAGTTATGTTAGTGACTACCAAAAACATACTTCATTTTATTGGGTCATTGTACATCATAGTGTATGAGTCTGACAGATGCCATCTATGGTAGTTACTTCTCTGTAGCCTACATGAGGGAGTTCAGTGTAAACACAGTTGATGGTTGAGATGTGGCCTGCCTTTCCATCCTTACCCAATATGCAGAGAGTATGTGCATGCATCAAATATTAATATTGTGAATAGTACTACTGTGTAATCTGCCATCCCTCTTATCCATGGTTAACCTGTTGATCCCAGATATTTGCCATCTTTTTGTGCTGGTGCCTCCAAGTGAGATGTTTGAATGCAGAAAAATAACATTCCTGTGGCAGTGTCAGAACATATTTCTCACTCTTCTTAATCCATGGCACAAAGAGTGGTACAAGCCCTTATATGAATAGCAAACAGGCACAACCATAATTTGTGGTGCAGGTTATCACATTTGCCACCCCAAAGGGGCACATACATAATTTGTGGCACAGGTTATCACATTTGCCACCCTATAGACCTCAAGATGCATGCACTTGAAACTTTCCTTAGCATGGAGAACATCGATATCTGTGCAGTAACAGAAACCTGGTTCAAGGCTCCCGAGAGCACCCCAGCACTACCAGGTTATACCTCACACCATGCTTTTCGGCCCCAAAACTTGGACCGAACCACAAAAGGAGGGGGAGTATCAATATAAGTCAAAGATACCCACACCTCCAGGTTGGTGGCACAGCACGAAGCATCAGAGACTATCCATGTGCAACTAACAGTGGGTAAAACTGCCTTCCAGTTTATAGCCTGCTACAGACCACCCTCCCAAACCCAGGAACTCCACTCGGCCTTCCTGAGAACACTGGAAAATATGAAGGTCTCCCCAAACACCATTATATTGGGCGACTTCAACTACCTAAACATAGACTGGGAGCATTAATCTAGCTGCAACACGCTAGCCCAAAGGTTCCTAGAATTTATAAACTCAAATGCTATGGAACAACTTGTTACCACTCCCACAAGAGGGGAAAACATACTGGACCTGATCATCACCAACATGGGGACTCTATACTCCAGACCAGAAGTGTATCCCTCACTGGTAAGATCAGACCATAAACAAATCTCACTGGATATTCACATCCCGACCCCACCCCCTGCCCAGAAAACCACAGTGCAAAACTTCTCTAAAGCAAATTTCACACTTCTCAAAACTGGGGTGGAATCCTTCAAAGCCCCCGGGCCTGTGGAAAATACAGCCCAGACCACAGAATCCTTTATAAACACATTCTATGAACACCTTCAGGAATGCATGGATCATGCAATCCCAAATAAAACCAAGACCCAATCCTCCAAAGGCAGATGTCCTGTCTGGTGGACCCCAGCCATAAACAAACTATAGAATAGAAGGAGGAAGCTGCTACATGATAGAGCAAAATCCCAAAAAGGGAAGGCATCTCTGATCAGTATTAGCAAAAAACTATGGGCACTCATAAAATCGTCTAAGGCCAGCTTTGAGAGAAAAATTGCACAGGACACTAAGGATAATCACAAGGCTTTCTTTAGTTATGTTAGGAACCTGGGTGGGAATTCCCAGATATGCTCAGAATTTGTCCAAAATGACAAAAAATACACCAAACCCACAGACATTGCCAACATCCTAGCTGACAGGTTCAGCGCAAACTTCCCCCCGCCACCACCAAAAGGGCAAATATCTATCCCAGCAGAGTGCTCCCCCCCGATATCTCAGATACTCAGGTAAGAGCCGCCCTCTCCAAAGCAAAAAAACACAGCATCAATGGGACCAGACGGTGTCCCGGACTACGTCCTACATGAACTCCAAGAAGAGCTAAACCCAAACATAAAATTACTGTTCAATCTCAGCCTTACTACAGGATATGTACCCAAAGAGTGGCATACAGCAACTGTGGTCCCTCTCCACAAAGGTGGTGCCTCAATGGATCCTGGAAACTATCGCCTTATAAGCCTGACTAGCTTGGTCTGCAAAGCTATGGAAAGGATCATCATGGACCTTATAAATAAAGATATTGGGGACCTACAGACACTGGATCCTACCCAGTTCAGCTTTGTTAAGGGCAGATCCTGCCTCTTAAACCTGGTCGATTTTTTTGAAATAGTCACCAAGGCCATTGATGAGGGGAAGGTGGTCCACACAGCCTACCTGGACCTCACAAAAGCCTTTGATACAATACCCCACTCGGGCATTATAGATAAGCTCACCAGCTTAAATATAAACCCCTATGTCACTAGATGGGTTGCAAACTGGCTCAAGGACAGAACCCACATGGTTAGAATTGCTGGAGCCATGTCAGACTCCAAATCAGTTACAAGTGGCATCCCACAAGGCTCAGTCCTGGGACCTATCTTGTTCAGTATATATTTCTCAGAGATACAGGCCAACATGGAAGGACTGTGGCTGACCAAGTTCGCAGATGACTGCAAACTGGGCACCATAATCGATTCTCCAGCCAACACAAGCATCCTCCAAAAGGGCCTCATAGAAACAGACAACTGGTGCCAGAGCCATGGCCTCAAGCTAAACGTCAAAAACTGTATAGTCATCCCCTTTGGCAAAAACAAAGTGCCCACAAATTACCACATAAGTGGTAATCCATTAAGTACGGAAGAAGTAATTAGGGACCTGGGGACCCAAGTTGATAGCAATCTCTCATTTGACAACTACATGGCCAAAGTGGTTAGAAAAACATTTTATAAAGCCCACCTAATCATGAAGGGATTCACATCTAGATCAGGGAAGGTCATCATGCCTCTTTACTCATCCCTCATCAGGCCCATAATTGAGTACAATGCCCCTTTTGGGATGTACCTTACCAGACACCTGCAGCAACTGGAAAGACCCCAAAAGTACCTCACCAAGAGGATCAAAGGGCTCAAACAGATGCCATATGCTGCCCGGTTAAAGAAACTCCAGCTCTACTCAGTGGCATACCACCTGCTCAGAGGCAATCTGTGCCTGACGTATAAAGCCATGTCCAACCTGGAATTAATGGACATGCTGCACCTCCGAAAATCCAAATCCCATCGAGCTACGCACTCCAGAGGCTTGAACCTCAGCACTGAAATAAATAGGACATGCTGGAGGGACAGATTCATAACCCAGAGGCTCCCTTCACTCTGGAATAAAATCCCAGTCCAGGTTATGCAGAGTCCCTCATTGACTCTCTTCAAGAGGAATCTTGATAAGTGGATGGGGTATCATAGGTTTACCCTGGTTATCACTTCTGTGTCACTGTTAGACAGAGGCACAGTATACTAACCTCGAAAAAGGGCATAGCAAAATTAATTTAAAATGGATGGCAAAAGCCAAACACACTCTGGCTAGGCTTATAAATACCCTAGGGCAGATAGCCTAGCATGAACCTATGAACCTATAGGCCATTTGTTGAATATCTCCTTCATATAACTTGAAATGTACATGCTATATCTAACCTTGTGGATTCTTGGCAGACACTTGCATATTCATCACATGCGCAGCTCCTACATCCAAGCCTCCATCAAGTAATGAGATGTTTGCTTACTTTCGCCAGGGAAGGGTTACAAGGAAATCTTCCCCCTCTATGTGCATGTTTGTGTGTGTGTGTGTGTGTGTGTGTGTGTGTGTGTGTGTGTGTGTGTGTGTGTGTGTGTGTGTGTGTGTGTGTGTGTGTGCGCATGTGCCTGTGTGTGTGTGTGTGTGTGTGTGTGTGTGTGTGTGTGTGTGTGTGTGTGTGTGTGTGTGTGTGTGTGTGTGTGTATGTGTGTGTGTATGTGCATGTGTGTGCCTGTGTGTGTCTGTGCATGTGTGTGCCTGTGTGTGTGCGTGTGTGTGTGTGTGTGTGTATGTGCATGTGTGTGCCTGTGTGTGTCTGTACATGTGTGCCTGTGTATATCTGTGCGTGCGCGTTTGTGTATGTGTGTGTGTGTGTGTGTGTGTGTGTGTGTGTGCGTTTGTGTGTCTTTGTGTGTGTGTGTCTATGTGTGTGTGTGCGTGTGTGCATGTGTGTGTGTGTCTATGTGTGTGTGTGTGTGTGTGTGTGTGTGTGTGTGTGTGTGTGTGAATGTGTGTGTGTGGACATGCATTTGTGCGCTTGTGTGTGTCTTTGTGTTTATCTGCTTGTTTGTGACAGTCCTTGTCTGACCCTCTCAGTACTGACCCTCCCCTACATTTGGTGTCCAGCTACCTCTCTCCTATTATGCTGTGACCATTACCATTGCCACATTTTGAAGTGTGATACAACCAGTATTTTAGCTAAATATAAAATAAGTTGTACAAACTTTAAAAAGTCCATATATTTGTTTTAGACCAGGTTAAAACAGATTTTGATATGGGTGATTTAAATAATGTGCTGGAAGTTAAGAAGGTTAAATGGCAATTTTGGCTAGAAGCAGATAAACTTCCAAGGTTAAATGAATTTGATAAAATTAAATATGTTTTGAGTGCACAAAATGTTTAATATATTTTGTAAAAAAATCTTATGTGCATTAATATATCAGGCTGATCATTGTTTTTAATATTATATTATATTATATTATATTATATTATATTATATTATATTATATTATATTATATTTTTAATTACAGTGACAGTTAGTTAGCTAGTGTCACATGATCACACAATGCTCTGAGGAAGTTATTTTTTTGCAATAAAGAATAAAAGTGCTAAACTCATTTTTTGAGTCTTGTGATTATTTCATTAGAAGTGTTTTGCTTTTGATTTTTTGTTTTGTACACTTTGGCATTTTCTGTGATTTTTTTTGTAAGTGTTCATTAGAGTTTGGTTATCACATTGCAATTTGCTATAGAAGTTCAAGCAGACACGGCTATTACTTTTCATTGTGACAGTGATCCTAACTAGGATTTATCTATTCATTATGTGGGTAAAGATTTAGTTGAAATTGCACTGGCTTTATCTAACCTTATGATGAAGGCATAGTCGGTGTTTTCAGTGTTTCCTGATATTACAGGTGGAGTACTGGTAGTTTCCATTTTGCGTTTGGACAGGTATAACCAGCACTGAGATATTGGTACCCGGCACATGAGATTTTTCGGAGGATTCTATTGAACAGTTGCTGGTAAATTCTGTCAACCCTTTTTTGTGACTGGCACCAGTGTTTTGGATTCTAATCATACAGTTTCACTCTCAGGTGATTCTTGTTCCTGTAAGTGCACTATTTTTGAGTTGGAATGTAAACATTTCAAATTAAAGATGATATTTTTTATTTAGAGCAGTGTTTAGTAATGAAATAATTTCCTTTAGGTCTAAGATTATCTGAATTTTATAATAGTATCATGAGCAAAAAAAGCTTTTCTTGATTTGGTCAAGTTGTATGACTGAAATAGCCTGGTTTTATGACATATACTATTTTGTATAATTTTTCCCCTAAAGTTCAGTGGCATTTTGCCACCATCAGCAACAAAAAATAAAAACAATGGTGAGAATTAGTGAGTTGCATAAGAATAGTAAGGCTTATCTTTTAAATACAAATGGTTCTTCCAGTTAGGTGGATGAAGCACGAGCTAGTCAATCAGCTGACTGAAGCAACATTACTCAGAATATCCCCTTAACAAATTTTGATATCGATTTTGCTTCCCTTCCATGAAGATCTGAAAGATTAATTTCTGTAGCCACTGCATTTTCAGAGTTTAAAAATGTACAGAACACCAGTGAAAAACAGGATTTTTGGTGTTTCAGCAAATAACACCAATTCATCTACATTTTCAATAATTGAGAAGCAATTCTCATAGAAAATGAGACAGAAGGCAGAATCAAGAGTGAGGGTAGAGTGGCATCAATAGCCTCCAGATGTTCAATTTTTTATTTAACACCTTTATTGAATTATCACTTAAGACATTGGCAAACATACATATAAATAAAAGAAAACAAACCATATTAACATATTCTTAGTTGCAAACATTATACATCAGATATACTCTTTTGTATAATTATCATCAATCCAACATTACATAAATTGATCAATTCCTGTATTCCCTTAAGCCTCAACCCTCTTCTAAAACATTAGTCTTCACTTATTGTTCCCATAATTTACATTTATTTCTATATAATTTGTTCCAAGCCTTTTCTTTAGATCCCATTTCCAATTCTTTTATCTCTCTTAATATATTCAATACTTTGATTTTCATGTTCTAGTAATTGTGTTTTTGGTAGCTACCAGAATTCAACTTAACAAGGCCTTACTATGTATAGGCAATTCAGATAATGTATCCCAGCTCAAAAAAAAGTAACGGCCTTAGTTTCTCCCATTTACTCATCCAATATTTCTGACAGAGTACTCTGTAGGGAATTTTTAAAGTCTGCCAACTTATTACAGTCCCAAAACATATGACCCCAGTTACATCTTTCTTCCCCATCATACCTCTAACATTTGCTGTCTACCCAAGGAAAAAAAAAAACCTTTGGAGTCTGCTTTGGGTATAAAATACATCCAAGCAAAAATCCTAAATCTTCTAGACTTCATTCCATATTTGGGAGTCATATATATGCATTCTTATTGCTTCATTGTAAATTGCTTATCCAGTCTCTCCTCCCAATCCTTTCTAACCTCCTTTGATTCCTATAGTTATTGTGCAATTTGTTTATATGCCCTACTAATTACCCCCTTTTTAACAGCAGCTTCTGTTCTAGATTCATCTAAAAACGTTACCAAAGGAGGCCTTTCATTTAGGCTTCCCTTATCCCCTTCACTTTGCCTATACTCTGATATTAATCCCTGATAAGGAAGGCAGTCTCTAGCATGCAGTCCAAATGACGTCTTGGCCTCTTCCCATTCTATTACCTTTCCCTCTCTAGTTATTTGCCCCAAATCATTTGTCCAAGCTTTAATCTAAGTTACTCTTATTTTTTAAATAGCCATCATATTAATATTCTTTTTTTCAAATCTAGGTGCTTAGGATTTCCCTCTCTCTTCCCCCCTTGGCTGACCTGGTGTGACTTAGTTTGAACTCAGTTCCCTACAAAACGGTGTCTACAGGACTGCAATCAGTTTCTCTCAACATTTAAACAGATTGAACTCAGTTCCCTACAAAACGGTGTCTACAGGACTGCAATCAGTTTCTCTCAGCATTTAAACAGATTGAACTCAGTTTCCTACAAAACGGTGTCTACAGGACTGCGATCAGTTTCTCTCAACATTTAAACAGATTGAACTCAGTTCCCTACAAAACGGTGTCTACAGGACTGCGATCAGTTTCTCTCAACATTTAAACAGATTGAACTCAGTTGCCTACAAAACGGTGTCTACAGGACTGCAATCATTTTCTCTCAACATTTAAACAGAGTAGGTTGCACACAAAAAAAGCATTTGTTAAGCTTTCACTTACAGTGCTTTGTAATTAAGCAGTTCACCATATTGGTCAGCATTAGGGCTCTTTGTTTCTACTTGAGTGGTTGCCTCCTTCCCCTGTAACTGAAGTAAATTGGCTCTTTCATTAAGAGCTGTAATACTTACCTTATAGCTTTAGGACACCTTAGGAAACCTTGTAAACTGCAATAGCCTGACATTTGAACAAGTAACCCTTGTAAACATTCCCAAAATTGTATACTGTTGGTCTGTCTTTCCTGTTAAACATAAGTGAAATTACAGTGCTGAGTGCAAGTAACATTAAAATTAAAGTACTGAGTGCAAATAACACAGTGCTGAGTGCAGATTTTAGGCCCTTACATTCAACTTATCTCTGGTGTGGTGTCTTGAGTCAATCAGGGTATTCCCTGTAACCACTCCTACTGCCTTCTCTTTTCCCCCACCCCCCTCTTTATTCAAACAGGATAAACTGCTACAATTCAGTACATGCATCATTGTCAAATCTAGGTGCTTAGGATTTCCCTCACTCTTCCCCCCTTGGCTGACCTGGTGTGACTTAGTGTAAGTTTCTTCATATTATGGATCTTTTAATGTTTTTTTGTGTAACTGAATGACCTGCTGCTAAATTCTGATTCTGCACAGACTGCTCTATTTTTTTTTCCAGAGGCTCTATAAGTAGCTAGTGACTTTACTGAATTTCTGTGGTAATATTAGTGTTTAAAATGAACCTGTACATAGAGAAAGTGTATAATCAGAGCTCCTCCTTGCTGCATGTGTTTTTTAATGTTTAAATTGCACACACACATTGAAGAAGTGCTTTTATGACTTGAATAACTTGGGCTAGCTATACCTGAAGTGCTTTTACTGGCAATTTTCCAGTTGTACAATTGTGAATAATTGATTTAGTTTTTCTGGTATATCTTTAAAATCTGGCAAGTGTTTATTTACTGCATTGCTCTCTTGCTTAGGTTTCTTAGCTATAAATCTTAGTTCATTTTGAAGTATGCTACTTTACCCCCCCCCCACCAAACCTTTCTGAATGCATTATTATATAATAATTGCCTGTTGTTGCCTTCATACTTACCCTAGAATATCTGCTTTTCTCTTTTCCTAGTTGAACTCAGTTGCCTACAAAATGGTGTCTACAGGACTGCAATCAGTTTCTCTCAACATTTAAACAGAGTAGGTTGCACACACAAAAAGCATTTGTTAAGCATTCACTTACAGTGCTTTGTAATTAAGCAGGTCACCATATTGGTCAGCCATAGGGCTCTTTGTTTCTACTTGAGTGGTTGCCTCCTTCCCCTGTAACTGAAGTAAATTGGCTCTTACATTAAGAGCTGTAATACTTACCTTATAGCTTTAGGACACCTTAGGAAACCTTGTAAACTGCAATAGCCTGACATTTGAACAAGTAACCCTTGTAAACATTCCCAAGATTGTATACTGTTGGTCTGTCTTTCTTGCTAAACATAAGTGAAATTACAGTGCTGAGTGCAAGTAACATTAAAATTAAAGTACTAAGTGCAAATAACACAGTGTTGCGTGCAGATTTTAGGCCCTTGCATTCAACTTATCTCTGTTGTGGTGTATTGAGTCAATCAGGGTATTCCCTGTAACCACTCCCACTGCCTTCTCTTTTCCCCCACACCCCTCTTTCCTCAAACAGGTTAAACTGCTACAATTCAGTACAGGCATCATTTTCAAATCTAGGTGCTTAGGAATTCCCTCACTCTTCCCCCCTTGGCTGACCTAGTGTGACTTAGTGTACGTTTCTTCATTGTATGGATCTTTTACTGTTTTTTGTGTAACTGAATGACCTGCTGCTAAATTCTGCTTTCTTTTTCAGAGGCTCTATAAGTAGCTAGTGACTTTACTGAATTTCTGTGGTAATATTAGTGTTTAAACTGAACCTGTACATAGATAAAGTGTATAATCAGAGGTCCTCCTTGCTGCATGTATTTTTTAATGTTTAAATTGCACACACATTGAAGAAGTGCTTTTATGACTTGAATAACTTGGGCTAGCTATACCTGAAGTGCTTTTACTGGCAATTATCCAGTTGTACAATTGTGAATAATTGATTTAGTTTTTCTGGTATATCTTTAAAATCTGGCAAGTGTTTATTTACTGCATTGCTCTCTTGCTTAGGTTTCTTAGCTATAAATCTTAGTTCATTCTGAAGTGTGCTACTTTGCCCCCCCACCAAACCTTTCTGAATGCATTATTATATAATAACTGCCTGTTGTTGCCTTCATGCTTACCCTAGAATCTCTGCTTTTCTCTTTTCCTAGTTGAACTCAGTTGCCTACAAAACGGTGTCTACAGGACTGCAATCAGTTTCTCTCAACATTTAAACAGAGTAGGTTGCACACACAAATAGCATTTGTTATGCTTTCACTTAACAGTGTTTTGTAATTAAACAGGTCACCATATTGGTCAGCCATAGGGCTCTTTGTTTCTACTTGAGTGGTTGCCTCCTTCCCCTGTAACTGAAGTAAATTGGCTCTTACATTAAGAGCTGTAATACTTAACTTATAGCTTTAGGACACCTTGGGAAACCTTGTAAACTGCAATAGCCCCGCTACGATCATCCTCGCTACGCTCGGGCTCTCTTTGCTCCCCTCCTTGCCCCCAATTCCCTCCCGCCCCCAGTACCTCCAAATTTATAGTACTATAGCCACTCCCCCACTTTCTAGATCCTATCTGCTTTCATCTGGGATAATTCCACCCACCAACATTCTACTACCTACATTTTAATAGCACCTATTAGCTTTCATCTGGCATTCTCCCATCCCCCTTCCAGTACCTTTACCTCACCACTCTATCTTCTGGTGTTGCATCACCAGGTAAAACAGTTCCTTAAATCACTAGCTGAATCACAGATAATGATATACTCCTCTTTATTACCCCTCTTGTTCACACCATACCTCCTTACCTTGCATGAAAACCAGTTTTTCACGGGATTTCAGGTCCCAAAAGGCCATACTACACCCCAGCTGTAAATCCTTCCACCTTCAACCATACTTACAGTACCAGATCCTATCCAACATCTTGTTCAGTCTATCAACATCTCAACCCCAGGCACATTAGCTCTAGATCCAAATACTACCACAAACTAATAAACAAATTCCTGAAGTTTATCACCAAGTATAGACTCAACCTAATACTTGGTGGTGATATTCACCCCAACCCTAGCCCACTCACTTCAGATACACATACCCCCTCTACGTGCAATCTAAGCTACAAACCTACAATTAATAGGCCAACTAACTCTCTCCTAGTCTGTCATCTCAATATTAGAAGCATTAATAACAAGGTACATGAATTGCATGCACTTCTGGATGTCCACTCCCCTGAGATTATCTGTTTATCTGAAACCTGGTTAAAACCTAACACTAAAGACAATGAAGTGTTACCACCTAGGTACAACATACACAGGCTGGATCGTGCTTCAAGGAAGGGGGGTGGAGTAGCTGTACTCTATAAATCTGAGTTGAATGTCACCATAGATGTAATACAACCTCCTCAGATTAATAACTCAGAGATTCTTGCCACCATATTGCAACTTAATAAAAATAAATGCATTAATATCATCTGTATGTACATTCCCCCAGGTAACAATATATCTACATTTGAAGATATCCTGCACTGGCTATCATGTCACTACCCCCAAGAAACCCTACTACTTGGAGACTTTAACATATACTGGGGCACTTGTTCCTTGGAATCCCCAACCACCCATATTAACCTGCATGCATATACACAAATCATATCCACCCCTACCAGGATAGGTAAACCCAACCAAAAAGAAAGTATACTTGACTGGGTACACAAAAACAGTCACCCACAACTGTACACCTCTGGTACCCTCCTTAATGGCCTAAGCAATCACCTTCTCACATATGTAATTAAGCACAAAACCATTAATTCCCAACAATCCTTACTCAGAAAGGTTAGAAACAATAAAAACTTTGACCCTGCCAAATTACAGCAAGAACTAAACTCATGTAATTGGTCTATTCTAAAACACCTCCCCTTAGAGGAAGCAGTAGCATACTTTAACAACAAATTCCTTGAGATCCTTGATTTGCATGCACCTGTTCATTCAAAGTGAACCAAGGCAAAAACTGCACCATGGCTTTCTATAGAGTCTAAACTCAAAATTACCCTTAGAAACAAAGCATGGGCTTTATGGCATTCTTCTAAAGACCCTCAAGATCACATTAAATACAGGCAATCCAGGAACAAAACCAAAAAATCAATTTTAAAAGACAAAAAACAATACTACTGTAATTTACAGACAGTAAATCAAAATAACCCTCAGAAGTTTTGGGCAGGTTTAAATAATCTACTACATCCTGGACAAACTTCAACCCCAATCCCTGCTGCTACTATTGATAAAACCCCTGAAGATGTTTCTGATAGTTTTAACCAATTCTTTACTGAGACAATTCAAGCCCTAGCTAGCCAACTAGCTCCTAGCTCCCCTGGTCCTGAAAGTAGTACCCCTAGAAACCTACTCGCGTTCAGCTTCCAACCAGTCGCCACTTCACTTATCCGTACTTTGATAAAAAATTAAAACCCACTACACTTTCTGCTGATCAACTCCCTGCCGAGTACCTAAAAAAAATCAGCTGATGCTATTGCTTACCCCGTCTCAATACTAATCAATCGAACCATAGTAGAAGCTAAAATTCCCACCATCTGGAAAATATCCTATGTAATCCCACTTCACAAAGGAGGCAGCTCTACTGAATTCTCCAATTATAGGCCAATAGCTATACTCTCTCCACTTGCAAAGATTATGGAAAAATGTATTCATAGACAACTCATGCACAACCTAATCCAGAATTGCCTTATGGCAGACACTCAACATGGTTTCCATCCTCATCACAGCTCTACTTCAGCCCTCCTAGCCTTTACCAACACCATAAACCATAATCACAACAATAATTATATATCCTCAGCCCTCTTTTTGGATCTTTCCAAGGCATTCGATATGGTTGATCACCAACTTTTAATCCACACCCTGCAAACATTCTGTCTAGATACTGGAGCCCTCCAATGGTTTCAATCCTACCTGAATGGTCAACAGCAGGCTGTCCTCTGGCAGAACAAACTCTCTAACCTTCTACCTAACACCCTTGGAGTACCACAAGTCTCTATACTAGGGCCCTTGCTGTTCTCCATCTTCATTAACGACCTTTATACTGTCATCCCAAAAGTCAGCTGTATCCAATATGCTGATGGCTCTACTCTGATTTGCTCAGCCACATCTCCAGTAGAGTTATGGTCACCTACTCAGACCACCTTTAATACAATAGAAAACTGGCTTTCTGAACATCGTCTGATCCTAAATCCCAAAAAAACTAAAATGCTGTTATTTTCACCAACACATAGGTCTACCGCTTTCACCTTTACCATAAAATCAAATGATGGCACAATAATCTCCCCTGACCCATCTACAAAACTATTAGGTGTCATCATAGACAATAATCTAAAATTTGACCTACATGTTAACCAAATTATCAAAACCATCAATAAAAAAGTAGGGTCACTTTACAGAATAAAAGCCTTCCTAACCCCTCCAGCTAATATTTCCATAGCTTGCTCTCACCTTCTTTCAACCCTTCTGTATGCATCCCCTCTACTCTCAAATTTAAACAAGACTGTCCTTAACAAACTCTCAATTTGCTACAACCACATTGCCAGGTTTGCCACTGGGCTGCCTTTTAGGACACATCATTGCATCAATCTAAATCAGCTTGGGTCGCTTGAACTACCCAGCCTAATCCAGTATAACCAACTGATTATGGCCTATAAAATCCTCTATAATCCGGACAATACTCCTGCACTTAAAAATATTATCACCCCCTATAACAATCCTAGACTGCTTCGATCCTCTAACAAACTACTAATTCAGACTAGCAAAATTAATAACACAGCCAGTGATTCTCTCTTTGCAAACTCTGTAAGTAGATCCTGGAACTCTCTTCCAGCTGATATTACCTTACGTTCCACCTTAGGTCAATTTAAAATGACTCAAACAACATTTGTCACTTAAATGGCTATGTCAATGTATCAAGCCTGGCTAACTCTCTAGAATGTGTAAAACTCTGTTAACCAGTTTACTGTGTAATTTAATTTAATCCTGACTTGTGCTCAGGATTAACTGTAACCTGTGGAACTTGATTAACTTGCTTACTTATGTAATCTCTGTAAATAGTCTGTTTGTAATATGTAATGCTGGTATTATGTAATGCTGTATTTGCTTACCCTTGGAGCTTTTCTTCCCGTGCCTCTGCTGAAAATGGACATGCATCCAGTCGGACTAGCCCGGACAACAAATGTAAAATAAATAAATAAATAATAACAATTCTTTAGAAAGGGTTTTCATTTATAATCTCGTGTAGAGCTAATTTAGTCAATTTTCTTGTAGATTTCAGCTTATTTGCTAGGAAGCTTAATTTACAATATATTTTTACTGATTTAGAAGGTATGAATGTTTTTGATTATTTATGCAATAACATGTTGCTCAACTTATAAGAAGGGGTATGGCATCCAGATCAAGACAGGTCATCATACCATTGTACTTGGCCCTCATCTTACCCATCATAGAGTGTAATGCCTCATTCAGTACATACTTGATCAGACACATGCAGCAACCGGAAAGTCCACAAATGTTCCTTACAAAAAGAATATAAGAAGCAAACACAATTGCCTGTGCTGATCATCTCAAAGGCCCATCTCTTTACTTGATATCATAAAGACTTCTGACAGGTGGTCTTTGCATGGCATACAAGGCATCCCTGGACTTTGTTTTGATAAACCTTTTTGCATTTCTGCAAAACAAACAGCATCAGAACTACCTGATTAAAATCTTGCTTGCAACATAAATAGGACATCTTGGAGAAAAAGATATGTTTCTCACAGAATTCCAGTTCTTTGAAACATGTTTCCTATCAATGTGATGCAGAGTTCCTCCTATTCCTTTTTAAGTACAACTTGGACTAATGGATGGGTAATCAAAAATTCAACCCTGGTTTGGCTCCTATATCTCTGATGGACATGGGTAGTCATCAAATCACCACCTATATACATCAAATTTGTGGGTCATGTTTAGGTTGCACATCTAGGCTTATAAGGTCCCTACTGGTCGTTAGCCTGGTATACACCTATGAACTTATGAAACATAAGAAAAAGTAGTGTGACACAGTCTTCCTTTCATTTTATAAATTTTGTGTTAAATGTGTCATTAGTGAGATTAGTGTATTATTACATAATGACACAAAGACAATGGTATAATATTACATAGGCAGAATGATCTGCTTTATATGCGTTAACAGATTCTGTCAATATTCGTACTATGAAAGCAGACAAAGGAAGTAATGCTGTCATAATGAATCATCAATTCAAATATTATTTCCAAGTTAAATTAATATCTGTCCGATAACGCTTGCTATACAATTGTCACTAAACATAAAATGCTTAGTAATTTTGTGTTTATTGATTGTTGCTTACTTGATTTGTCATGTCAAGGGAATATTGATTTTAGCACTCACTGTTATTAAAAGTTGATAACTCCCAAACTGATAGACTTTTTCAAAAACTGAAAATCCACAAAAATCAATCTGACCCACTTTTCAGGTTTATAGTAGCAGCTGATAAAAGTAAAACCAAATGTTTGTTGATTTGTTTAGATTAAGTTTTAAACCCTACAGTTCAAAGCAGAAAATTATATTTGAAAGCTTCTTGGTTGTTTTTAGATTCACTCAAAAATGGTAAATTTATAGGTGCTGAGATGTGTATGGTTACTCCGAGCATCAATTCTTTATACACCTGTGTTGTACAGGAGATTATTATTGAATTTGTTAGGTCTTATTTGTGTGAATTTACAGTGTTTACTAACAATTATGTTAACGTTATTTGTTATTTGCTAGATTTGGTTCTTGCAAATAACTTTTACACCATTAAAGATAATATTTGCCATCACTTAAAAGGTGTAGCAATGGGTGCAGGGTTGGCCCTGGCTTTCACTAATCTTGTTATGAATCGGTGGGATCATAAGTTTTTGCTTTCTTCTTTTTTTAAGTCTGTTTCATTTTATAAAAATGCATATAGACAATTTGTTCTTCATTTGGAATGGCTCTGAAAATGATTTGTTAAATATATTGCTGAATTAAATAGTTTGTCTCTTTTATCCTTTCTTTTAGGGGATAAAGGTGACATAGTGCACTTTTTGGATCTTGAGACTAATCTTGACAAAAAACAAAAATGTTTTCTTAGAAATATTTCTAGCAAGAAAATATTTGTCAGTAATTATCTGCTTTGCAAAAGTCAGCACTCTGGTTTTATGAAATGTAACACCATTGAGGGGCAATTTATATGATTAAGTAGAATCATTTGTACTGATTCTACTTTTTATGAAGAGGACAGTTTCTTGAAATCATTTTTTGTGGAAAGAAGGTACTATAGGTGGAAAATTGTTCAAATTTTTACTGTTATGATCATGAATAGAAACATTATCTTCTAGCCTATATTGTTAACTGGCTTAATTCCTAAAGCTAATGTCTTGGAAGAAAACAATTATTGTTTGCTGTTCCCATTTCCTATCAGTAAAGATGGTGACAGTTTAAGGAATATCATTTTAGATAAATGGGAGATAATTTCAGCAAATCAAGATCTAGTTAAATTAGTGGGAGCAGCTCCAAAGTTTGTTTATAAAGCAACTATGAATTATTTTTTTTTGAAAATGTAAGTAGTAAAACAACCCTTCACAAACACTGGATTGTTTGACACCTACATACGTAATGATTGTAAAATGTGCAGGTCTATTAACAGTGTTAGCAGTGGACACAGTGTAGTCCTGAGACATGCAGGCAAATACATTTTCAATATAGCACCCCCCCACACACACCTAGGCTCTTAACCCAACTATACTACCACCACTACTAACCACAGTCAGAAATAGCTAGCTGTCTTTACATACTTTAACATATTGTCTAACAACTTTGTTACTAATATTATAAATGACAAAAACTATCTTGACTTGCAAAATTTACTGTACATACTGTTGATAACCAATATCTTGTTATTGTATTAAAGCCAGCAACCTGTAATGTTGTTTACTACTGCTGCAACTTTGTATCTCTAGTTATCATGTACATGATGTGGAGCATTTCTCCCCGGGCATCTGCTGAAAAAGGACCTGCGTCCAGTCGGAATTTCCCGGTAAACAGATGTAAATAAATACAATAATAAAATAAAATAAAAATACAGATATATTTAGTTGTAATTTAGTTGGAATCGTATACTCAACAACTTGTTTTTCTTGTAAGAGCTTATATGAGGGCAAGACCACCTGAATAATCTCACAGAAAATAAATGAGCATAAGTTGGCTATTTTGAAGTATGAAACAACCAATGCTTTAGTTAAACATAAAATAAGTTGTAAAGCGTTTAAAACGTTTATTTTTTTTTTGTTTGTTTGTTTTAGGTCAGGTTAAAATAGATTTTGTCATGGGTGATTTAAGAAATATGCTGGAAGTTAAGGTTAAATGGCAGCCTCATCTAGTTGATAAGCTTCCAGGGATAAATGAATGTATTAACATTTAACATATTTTGAGAGCAAAAAATGTTTAATACATTTTTGCAAAAAATATTTTATGTATGTTTACATATTGGGCTGATTATTGTTTTTTTCATATACTTAATTATTAATTAGAGTGTCAGTTTACCAATGTCTCATGATCCTATGATGTTTTAAATATGTCAGATAGTTTGGTATTCAAACAGTTCTGCTGAAGTTCTTTTTAGTAATAAAGATTAAAAACACTAAACTCATTATTTGAGTCCACTGGTTGCTTCATTACAAGTGTTTTGTTTTTAAGTTTTAGTTTTGTACACTTTGGCATCTGCTGAGATTTTTTAAATGTTCTTTGTCATGGTGAACCAGTCCCAGCTACTCAGCAACCTGTAATGCTTTATGCTATGTTACTTCAGACAATCTACTGTTTCCTATTTGCCTTGTTGCTGCCATACCTTGTGGGTGATCAGTGCAGTGCAAAGTTGCATTGCCAATTGTACTATATTCTATTACTATGCATATATTGCAGTACAAAGTCTTTTCCAATGAATTACCATTCTTGAATTGCTTATTTTATCATATTTTGCCATTCTAGTGTGGACCTCATAGTGCAGTAATTATGCTAATGAGGTAACAGTGTTATTGTTTCTGAACCATTGTCATGATTCATTGCTGTATTACATCCAGCCTGTGCTGCCATGTTTATCCTTACCTGTCCCCAGGTAAGAAGACATGTGCTTGCTTTGCTCATGCAAGGACACTGAGAAGTCCATAGAACTGTGGCTATTTTGTAATCATACTTTCAATAGTGCACCATTGCTACCTAACAATGTATATCATCTGTTGACCATGCCATTCAGCCATGCATATAGAATTATCATTTTGGTCCTTGTTTAGACCTATGGCAGGGACATAGTCTCTTCAGACAATAGGTTCAGCAGGCCTACTGTCTGGTACAGCCAGGAACTTAAGCTTTTTTATGTCTGCTGTACATAGCACTTCATGGCCATTATGATTCACACTGTTGAAATTACTGCCTGTCCCTAGAGTGCCAGGGGAGAGAATGATGCCACTATCATGACTGGTGAACAATACAGGTGTTGCTATAATGAATTTTGGAGGTAGTAGCCTGAGCTGCACTGCTACTTTGAGGCAAACATTAGGCAGAGTGTGTCAGCAATTTACTGTAAGAACTGGATTTTTTCAAGCCATTTTATGTTAATTGACTTGCCCGCTGTTGAAAGAGTCACACTGTACATATTAGATTCTGTTTTCTTTTACTCCAGTTGAGGAAATAGCATTCAACATACAGGTGTGCCTACTGAGATTTGAATGGCTGTGGAGGCTTGCATGCTATGTCCACCTATGTCCTCTGCAAGTAAAATTGTATTTATCATTCACACGTGCACAAAGTTGTTATATTTATATCATTTTTGATTTTGTCTCCAACTTCTTTAGGTTCAGTTGTTGCACAAGATGTGGAGTGATGGCTGCCACCAGGTCTGCTGCAGCCAATGTATCTATGACCAAGTCATTAGTGGTCAATAGGAATTCTACATAGGTTCATAGGTTCATAGGTTCATACTAGGCTATCTGCCCTAGGGCATTTATAAGCCTAGCCAGAATGTGTTTGGCTTTCGCCACCCATTTTAAATTTATTTTGCTATGCCCTTTTTCGAGGTTAGTATACTGTGCCTCTATCTAACAGTGACACAGAAGTGATACCCAGGGTAAACCTACGATCTCCCATCCACTCATCAAGATTCCTCTTGAAGAGAGTCAATGAGGGACTCTGCCTAACCTGGACTGGGATTTTATTCCAGAGTGAAGGGAGCCTCTGGGTTATGAATCTGTCCCTCCAGCATGTCCTATTTATTTCAATGCTGAGGTTCAAGTCTCTCGAGCGTAGCTCGATGGGATTTGGATTTTCTGAGGTGCAGCATGTCCATTAATTCCGGGTTGGACATGGCTTTATACGTCAGGCACAGATCTCCTCTGAACAGGCGGTATGCCACTGAGTAGAGCTGGAGTTTTTTTAACCGGGAAGCATATGGCATCTGTTTGAGCCCTTTGATCCTCTTGGTGAGGTACTTTTGGGGTCTTTCCAGTTGCTGCAGGTGTCTGGTAAGGTACATCCCAAAAGGGGCATTGTACTCAATTATGGGCCTGATGAGGGATGAGTAAAGAGGCACGATGACCTCCCCTGATCTAGATGTGAATCCCTTCATGATTAGGTGGGCTATATAAAATGTTTTTCTAACCACTTTGGCCACGTGGTTGTCAAATGAGAGATTGCCATCAACTTGGGTCCCCGGGTCCCTAATTACTTCTTCTGTACTTAATGGATTTCCACCTATGTGGTAATTTGTGGGCACTTTGTTTTTGCCAAAGGGGATGACTATACACTTTTTGGCATTTAGCTTGAGGCCATGGCTCTGGCACCAGTTGTCTGTTTCTATGAGGCCCTTTTGGAGGATGCTTGTGTCAGCTGGAGAGTCGATTATGGCACCCAGTTTGCAGTCATCTGAGAACTTGGTCAGCCACAGTCCTTCCGTGTTGGCCTGTACCTCTGAGAAATATATACCGAACAAGAGAGGTCCCAGGACTGAGCCTTGTGGGACACCACTTGTAACTGGTTTGGAGTCTGACATGGCTCCAGCAATTCTAACCATGTGGGTTCTGTCCTTGAGCCAGTTTGCAATCCATCTAGTGACGTAGGGGTTTATATTTAAGCTGGTGAGCTTATCTATAATGCCCGAGTGGGGTATTGTATCGAAGGCTTTTGGAAAGTCCAGGTAGGCTGTGTGGACCACCTTCCCCTCGTCAATGGCCTTGGTGACTGTTTCAAAGAAATCAACCAGGTTTAAGAGGCAGGATCTGCCCTTAACAAAGCCGAACTGGGTAGGATCCAGTGTTTGTAGGTCCCCAATATCTTTATTTATGAGGTCCATGATGATCCTTTCCATAGCTTTGCAGACCAAGCTAGTCAGGCTTATGGGGCGATAGTTTCCAGGATCCGTTGAGGCACCACCTTTATGGAGAGGGACCACTGTTGCTGTCACGCTCTTTGGGCACATATCCTGTAGTAAGGCTGAGATTGAACAGTAGTTTTATGTTTGGGTTTAGCTCTTCTTTGAGTTCATGTAGGACGCAGCCCGGGACACCATCTGGTCCCATTGATGCTGTGTTTTTGCTTTGGAGAGGCGGCTCTTACCTGAGCATCTGAGATGTCAGGGGCAGCACTCTGCTGGGATAGATATTTGCCCTTTTGGTGGGGAGGGAGAAGTTTGCGCTGAACCTGTCAGCTAGGATGTTGGCAATGTCTGTGGGTTCGGTGTATTTTTGTCATTTTGGACTAATTCTGAGCATATCTGGGAATTACCACCCAGGTTCCTAACATAACTAAAGAAAGCCTTGTGATTATCCTTAGTGTCCTGTGCATTTTTCTCTCGAAGCTGGCCTTAGACAATTTTATGTGTGCCCATAGTTTTTTGCTAATACTGATCAGTGATGCCTTCCCTTTTTGGGATTTTGCTTTATCATTTAGTAGCTTCCTCCTTCTATTGTATAGTTTGTTTATGGCTGGGGTCCACCAGACAGGACGTCTGCCTTTGGAGGATTGGGTCTTGGTTTTATTTGGAATCGCATGATCCATGCATTCCTGAAGGTGTTCATAGAATGCGTTTATAAAGGATTCTGCGGTCTGGGCTGTATTTTCCACAGGCCCGGGGGCTTTGAAGGATTCCACCTCAGTTTTGAGGAGTGTAAAATTTGCTTTAGAGAAGTTTTTCACTGTGGTTTTTTGGGCAGGGGGTGGGGTCGGGATGTGAATATCCAGTGAGATTAGTTTATGGTCTGATCTAACCAGTGAGGGATACACTGCTGGTCTGGAGCATAGAGTCCCCATGTTGGTGATGATTAGGTCCAGTATGTTTTCCCCTCTTGTGGGAGTGGTAACAAGTTGTTCCATAGCATTTGAGTTTATAAATTCTAGGAACCTTTGGGCTAGGGTGTTGGAGCTAGAGTAATGCTCCCAGTCTATGTTTGGGTGGTTGAAGTCGCCCAATATAATGGTGTTTGGAGAGACCTTCATATTTTCCAGTGTTCTCAGGAAGGCCGAGTGGGGTTCCTGGGTTTGGGAGGGTGGTCTGTAGCAGGCTATAAACTGGAAGGCAGTTTTACCCACTGTTAGTTGCACATGGATAGTCTCTGATGCTTCGTGCTTTGCCACCAACCTGGAGGTGTGGGTATCTTTGATGAATATCGATACTCCCCTCCTTTTGTGGTTCGGTCCAAGTTTTGGGGCTGAAAAGCATGGTATGAGGTATAACCTGGTAGTGCTGGGGTGCTCTCGGGAGCCCTGAACCAGGTTTCTGTTACTGCACAGATATCGATGTTCTCCATGCTAAGGAGAGTTTCGAGTGCGTGCATCTTGAGGTTTAGACTTCTGGCGTTGAGTAGCATTACTCTTAGTTTCTTATCTCTTGTGATACCTATGGAGGTGGGTTTGTCTTTTGAGCCTTGCCTAAAAAAGACACTATGGGGTAGCAAGAGCCTTTGCCAATATCCGAAAGCCCAGGGGTGACAGGTGCAAGCCGTCCCTAGCGAAGCATCGTGGCTTGTCGACCATATCATCCCAAGCTGACAGGCATTGGATCCCCTTTGAATGACACCAGTACTTAAGCCAATTGTTGAAATTGATCATCTTGTCTTCATATTGTGGCATCATTCTTGGTGAGGGTAAGATGCTACTCAAGGTCAGGGTCATACCGGCCTGGGCTACATGCTCAGAGAGCTCCTTTATGTCTCTTTTCATGTAGTCCAGGGAGGTACATCTCAGGTCATTCACACCAGCATGGACAATGACTGAGTCATATTTGTACTTGCCTTGGAGTGACCTGAGTGCTTGTGTTATGTGGCGGATCCTAGCACCCGACAGGCTGCTCACCGTGACCCTCTCCTTGTTCAGCCTGGTGGCGGGACGTCAGTGTGCCTGACGATAGAGTCACCTATTACAAGTGTATCAGGTGTGTTGTTTAGTCTTAAGGGCTGTGACTGTTTGGCAAACTGGCTTTGTGAGATATGTGTTGCACGTGTTTTGTTTTGGGGTAGCGGCTGCTTGGGTGTCTGCTTTGGAGGTCTCTGCTGCGGCAGCAGATCTTTATTTAGAGCCGCCGAGTATGTTGTTGTGTGATTATGTGTTTGGTTTGCTGTCGTGGTAGGTCTATGTGAGACTGGAATTGTAGTGAGTATGGTTTCCTTCTCCTCCTGACTGGTTATGCCAGTACTGAGTTGAGAGAGCTTAGCCTCCAGTTTGGCTATATGGTTGCATCTCTCACATGTGTTGGAATTTGTTGGGAGGAGGAGAGGGTTGTCTGTGTACATGAGGCAGTTGTAACATTGCCTCAAGATTCCCAGATTCACCAGCTGGACCGAGAGGAGATTGACAACTGACCTTTGGACATGCTAGAATAATATTGGGAATTCCTTAATAATTGAAAACCAGGGCCAGTGGGGAGTGAGGGTGTAGTGCTTTTAATTTTTAGTGCTGACTTATATAATTGCTTTAGTGAGCAAGTGCCAGGTAACTTAAGTGCAATGTGTTACAGGTAACTTAAATGCAAAAACGACAAACAGTAACTTTCTTTCAAGTGAAACAAGGAAATAAGTACAGTAAGCAATGCAGATATCACTAGTGAGCCACAGAAGTGCTGAGAAGCCGTATTAGGTGGAATTAGCGTTCCAGGGAAATAACAAGCTAACAAACAACAAGCATATAAACAAAGCTATATTCAGCAGGCCTGGATCTAGTCTATGCTACAGCAAACAAGGTGTACCAATTTCAGTAAGATACAGTTCAAATATTCAGGCACTATAAACCTTTAACCAGAAATTCCCAGCTCAGAAGGGCAGAGTCCAGCCTCTTCTCCCACAAGAGTGCAGACCACAAACCTTCTTAATGTAAAATAACTGGCCTGAAGCCCAAGTGCCTAAACCAGAACTAATACACTTTAAGAATAACAGACACTGGGCTCTCAATCAGCAGTTCCCAACTTAGAAGGATGAAAGCTACATGTCCTGCCACCACAGTGCATCCCACAAACCTTCCTAATGTAAAACAACTGGTCTGAAGCCCAAGTGCTTAATCCAAAAGACTTAGAATGACAGCTAAACTTTAATCAAGTTACTACCAAGCAGTAATAAATACAATTGAATACTTTAGAGAATGCCTGGATTAGTGCTCAAGTTACACAAACAAAGCTAGATCCAGCAGGCCCGAATCCAGTCTATGCCACAGCAAACAAGGCGCACCAACTTCAGTAAGAAGCAGTTCAGATATGCATGCACTATAAGCCTTCAATCAGAAATTCCCAGCTCAGAAGGGCAGAGTCCAGCCTCTCCTCCCACAAGAGTGCAGACCACGAACCCTCTTAATGTAAAATAACTGGTCTGAAAGCCTAAGTGCTTAAACCAGAATTAATACACTTTTAGAATAACAGACACTGAGCCCTCAATCAGCAGTTCCCAACCTAGAAGGATGTAAACTACCTGTTCTGCCACTACAGTGCAGACCACAAACCCTCTCAGTGCAAAACAACTGGTCCGAAGCCCAAGTGTTTAAACCAGAAGACTTAGAATGAGTTACACTAAGCAGTAATAAATACAATTGAGTACTTTTAAGATGATGCAAAAGTAAAAAAAAGTAGGTAGAAACACAAGTACAGTAAAAGCAGATTAAATATTTTTTTTTTTTTTTTTTTCTGAACAAGTGCTGAGATCAAAGAAACAGATTTGAGTGCTGAAACTAGAAAACTGGCTAGTTATAGGGAAAAAAAAACTAAGCTAGAAGGATTCCCTCCAACACAGAAGGGCTTGGGGGCTCAAAAGCCTACAAATAGTCCATACCACTTAACAGGAAAGGCTTACATTTTTTTTTCTGTTTCCCAGATGCTCTCTTTGTACAAAGTAGGAGTGCCTGAAATCAGAATATGATCTCACTGCACTCAGTTGAGTGAGCAAATGAGATGGGCCCAGAAGGAGTATCCAAACACAAATTTACAAGAGGGGCGGGCAGCTGCAAGGCCACTAAGATTAACACCAAAACAAAAATACGGAGGGTGGGTGGGACAAACTGAAGAGCAGAGTGAAAACTTCAAGTTCAGTTAAATATTCTTTCCACACAGTTAAAATCAATTTAAATACTGTATTTTTTTGAAAAAAAAAGCAGATAAAGGTACTTAAATTCTCTTATACGTCCAGTTGAATATAGCAAGTTGTTAGCCGGCCAAAGCTGAGGTTTTTAAGCAGAAAATATTTCACACTGTACCACTTAAATAGGCAAGGACAGGAAATCAAAGAATGTGACTACCCCCACACCTGTAATTACTAGAAAAAAAACAAAATTCAGCAAACACTGACTAACTACCAGTTCAGCTAATATTTCTTCCACACTGAAGAGCAGAGTGAAAACTTCCAGTTCAGTTAAATATTCTTTCCACACAGTTAAAATCAATTTAAATACTGTATTTTTTTGAAAAAAAAAGCAGATAAAGGTACTTAAATTCACTTATACGTCCAGTTGAATATAGCAAGTTGTTAGCCTGCCAAAGCTGAGGTTTTTAAGCAGAAAATATTTCACACTGTACCACTTAAATAGGCAAGGACAGGAAATCAAAGAATGTGACTACCCCCACACCTGTAATTACTAGCAAATAACAAAATTCAGCAAACACTGACTAACTACCAGTTCAGCTAATATTTCTTCCACACTGAAGAGCAGAGTGAAAACTTCCAGTTCAGTTAAATATTCTTTCCACACAGTTAAAATCAATTTAAATACTGTATTTTTTTGAAAAAAAAAGCAGATAAAGGTACTTAAATTCTCTTATACGTCCAGTTGAATATAGCAAGTTGTTAGCCGGCCAAAGCTGAGGTTTTTAAGCAGAAAATATTTCACACTGTACCACTTAAATAGGCAAGGACAGGAAATCAAAGAATGTGACTACCCCCACACCTGTAATTACTAGCAAATAACAAAATTCAGCAAACACTGACTAACTACCAGTTCAGCTAATATTTCTTCCACACTGAAGAGCAGAGTGAAAACTTCCAGTTCAGTTAAATATTCTTTCCACACAGTTAAAATCAATTTAAATACTGTATTTTTTTGAAAAAAAGCAGATAAAGGTACTTAAATTCTCTTATACGTCCAGTTGAATATAGCAAGTTGTTAGCCGGCCAAAGCTGAGGTTTTTAAGCAGAAAATATTTCACACTGTACCACTTAAATAGGCAAGGACAGGAAATCAAAGAATGTGACTACCCCCACACCTGTAATTACTAGCAAATAACAACATTCAGCAAACACTGACTAACTACCAGTTCAGCTAATATTTCTTCCACACTGAAGAGCAGAGTGAAAACTTCCAGTTCAATTAAATATTCTTTCCACACAGTTAAAATCAATTTAAATACTGTATTTTTTTGAAAAAAAAAGCAGATAAAGGTACTTAAATTCTCTTATACGTCCAGTTGAATATAGCAAGTTGTTAGCCGGCCAAAGCTGAGGTTTTTAAGCAGAAAATAAGAATAGGATCAAGGTCACTCTGCTGAAGATGACCTGGAGGGTTTGTTGTTAACCTCTATGGCCATATTTCAGGAGGGTAAGGTTGAGAATCATCTTATAAGGGTGGCTCACATGGGTCTGCTTTCAGTCACCCAGCATCTTGTGGAAGACAGTTTTGTCCAAGGTGCACTGGCAACTGAATTCTGTAAAGTCATGTGACATCTTATCCAAACAATCAGACACCAGGAAATATCAATGATATCAGCCACGGAGGTGACCGACATCTAGGTGGAATCTCCTCAGGCTGCACAGACAGGTACTGTGTATCTCACTCTATCTCACATCATGGTGTTCTCCTTCCTTATCTGTGACTCCTCATTCTCTGCCTGTTGTCCAGTACTCCCCTCAACAGTTTTCCTTTTTCTTTATGCTTCCATACCACTTCTGTTTATGTCTGCCTGAATTATATGCTTGCCTGCTCCTCCTATGTTCTTATTTCCTTTTTGTTCCCCATACTGTGTCCTTGTAATATTCCCATCTGTTCATTTTTGTGGGCACCTCTCATGCACAAACACACACACACACACACACACACACACACACACACACACACTCACACACACACACACACACACACACACACACACACATGCACAGACAAAAGGCCACCCCCCACCCACCTATTTTTCCTTAACAATGTCATTGTATGTGTGTATTCTTCTGCATGATCTTACTATCTTTCTTCCTTTTCTCTCTTCCCCTTTCCTCCCCATTGAGGAGAAGTCACTCATCTGTACTTACTATATAGTCTGCCTTCAGTGCCTGCTTTACATATATGATGTGCTTCATGTGTCTATGACATTTCTTGGAATAGCTATTCAGTGAATAGCCATTCATCCAATACCTATTTATAAAAGTCACTCTTCAGTGAATGGCAGATATTAACTAGAGCACATGATTGGTTGGCCAATCAAGCAACTGCAAAAAAAAAAAAATAAAACATCAAACAAATTCCAGACAATGGACAACTGCTGGTGTGCCCTAGTTAAAATCTGCCATTTGCTGAAGAGCAGCATCAATAAATAGGCATTTGATGAGTGGGTATTTGTTGAATAGCCATTTGACAATATGTCATAGACCCACGCTTCACTGTGTCTATGAATGTGTATGGCCTAAGGCTGCTAATATTCTGTTCTTGCGACCTTGCTTACATGACTGTCCAAAAAGGAGCAACTTCACTATGGTTGAGTAGGGCAACTGCTGACAGGTAAGCCAGGTGTTCCACTGTGTTATGTAGCCGTTCCCCTAGAATGCCAGTGGTATAATGTTCCTACTCTGTAGCTAAGCAGAATTAGGCTACATCATACGATGACCCCTTTGATATTTAACAAAGCATTGTCACACTATGGTGTTTTATATACCAAACCTTGTTTTTTAGACATGCCTAAATAATTCTATTAACCGTGGTAACAATTCTTTGATAAATGCTGACAGCATGATGAAAGCAGTGCAAGAGCCTCACCATACTAGCACATCATTTTAAGATTTTAAGATGAATGCTAGATGATGAAGACACGTGATTACAAATTGCAAATAAACTGAGATACTCATCAGTGACTTGAAATGTGCATTATGCTTCTATATATCTGCTTGCAAAAGTAAGATATATATTGCATTATTTTAACATATTTGAAGTCCCTGATTTTCTTTGATTCTTTATTTCATTAACCAAGCTTCTTACCTCACTTTGTTGTTTTAATATAATAAAATGTCTTGCATGATACCATTTTAGACTGCATTAAAGTATACAATGCAGAAAAATAAAAAGGATGTTGTGTAAACATTGGAATGTAATGAAATGATTAGTATTCAGTTAATTTATGTACAACTCTACAAGATTATAAAAGTTAAGTACATAAATGAAAATGACTCGTATAAATATCTGTACAGAAAATGTGTTTCTGTAAACCACTACATGTAGCACATAAAACACTGATGACTGTATTTGTCAGATGTCCATTATTAATTTTGTCTGAAATATATCTTGCTGGAAGAGCTTCATGTAAATATAAGCTCTGCCAAATGAAAAAGTGGATATACTATGATGAGAAATCATAATTTGAAAATACAGCTTATTACTCTACAAGTGAGTAGGACGTATCAGTGAGAAAAGATTACTAAAGCAGCAACAGGTATATGTTGTACACGACACTTGAGTACATGGTGAAAAGTGAGCTGTTTCTCTGTCTCAGATTACTTTTTTAATAGGGTAACTGCAGAAGCATTATAGCTTAGTGCCAGTGGATGGAAAGAAAGATAGCAAACCTGAAATTCCCATTGCCTACTTGTCTGTCTTTATAAAAGTTTCATCAGGCTATTACAGAGTGAAGAAGAAATGAGTACGCCTTTGTTCACTCTAGTAAGCAATTTACTTGTGGCCTGTCTAATCTCTCACCTTGTCATCCTTGTAATGTATGTCTTATTTTTCTTTAAAATAAGAAAAGTAGCATTCCTCAAAACCTAGCACTCTTCAAACGTCAGACAATTATTTCTCAGTATTTCCCTATAAAAAATAACTGTGATGTAGGAAACCTCCATTAATGAGAAAACAACTTGACAGCTTAGATTTTCAAGACACAAAAGGCTTGCTGACCTCCACGCTAAGCAAGACAATACTAAATGTTTTGAATGCACAAACCACTGTACTCCTTAAGCAGTTTTCCTCCAGAAGGCATGAAAAATACTAGTCAACATATTCCAAAGGGTCTCACTGTGCTTTAAAAGAGAAAATACTTTACAGAATATGTTATAAAGGTTAGAGCAATTTCTGTATCAATGCAGTCGTGCATTGTTAGTTCAAAAAAACAAAGAATACTTCTTATCCATATTTACAAAAATTGTGAAGCTATGATAACTCAACAATTTTTTATTTATACTCCATTATGTATGCTTTAATGACAGCAAGGATTTTATTGAATTAAATTCTTATTTGGAGAGTCTTACAGCATTAAAGACACTTGATTGGATCCACATTGTTTACAGACATCACAATTTGATTAGTATGTTTACTGCTAGGAGTCTCTGTTGTCATTTGTGGATATGGGTGGGTGCATGCATATTTTTTTCATTTTTTTATTCTTCATTTTACTGACTGAAACAAATTTACTGGTTCTACTTGATAATTTCGAAGTTAGAGTGATCTCAAAGACCCAGTACTTTAAATGTAGAAATGAAGAAAAATACAACTATCACTATACATGTGGTTTGGAATGCACGTTGGACAAGAAACTCAGCTGGGCATCCTACTTCAAAGATGGAGGCTCCATTTTTATTACCACATTTGAAGGTGGCATACCTTTGGAACTTGGCTAATTCTGTTGCAGAGATGGAAGACAGATCTTCTCACCCCGAAGAGGATAGTGTGCCAGGAGAAAATACTGAGATAACTTTCTTTTTACAATATATTTACTTTTGCCTAATTAACTTGTTCTGTATTTCTATCTTTTCAGTGCAGAGACATGCTTCTGTATCTGGAATATTAGATTTCTGTATATTTTACACTGTTTATGATGATGACGAGTGCAGATCAGCCTCAGGGTATTATTGATATACAGTACTATTAACGTTTGGGTAGCAGTGAAAGCAGAAATGTTCCATATTGTGTGCAGCACCGAATTAGTGCACATAGAATTCATCTTATAGCTTAATCTTCCTTTAGTAGTTAAGAGTTAATATGCATTTTATTTGCAATCTGTGTAAGCCCATCTTTTACCACATGGAATATGGCTCAATATTTCAAATTTTTAGTAGCTCATTAATATTTTTTTTCTGTTTTCTATTTAATTCTGTATTCTAGAATCTATTCACTTTAATTTTGAAGTCATCAGCTGGGGTGCTTGTCAACAAATAGAACCCAGTCTCTTTGAGTTAATTCCAGCTGATTGTACTGAAAACAGATTACCATAAACAATGACGTCTATCAAAAATGGGGGAGAAAGCCCAATTGCAAATTGCATCACTAGTGTGTGTGTGTGTGTGTGTGTGTGTGTGTGTGTGCGTGCGTGCGTGCGTGCGTGTGTGTGTGTGTGTGTGTGTGTGTGTGTGTGTGTGTGTGGTGGAGGCTTCTCCACCACACCACTTACTCAAACACAGGCCAGGATTAAGAGTAACTACCTATGTGAAGACATGTTTTTTTGCCCAAACTTCAGCAGAAATGAAACTGAGGTGGAACTCTAGCAGGAGTTATGACACAAATAAGTTGTATTACCTACACCAAAAAATATAAACTGCCCATCCAAGCAAAAACAAACAATTTTTGAGTTGCAGCTCAGCAAAATATTCAACAGATGTAGAATTTTGAATAAGTTTAACATATACAGTGGTGTGATAATTATAAATCCAGTTAGAGTGGATCAGAACAAACTGCATAATCCCATTTTATTTGTGATGGCATTTTATTTCCACATATATGAACTGGTGCACTCATATAACTTAAAGGGACATAACATTAGAACATTTATTTTCCTTTTGGAATGTTGATTGCATATGGGACAATAATGTTTCAGAGGTCTTGTGTTTTTTTTAGCACATAGTGGGGTGATTTATTTTTGTCTCCCTCTCTCTCCTCTCTGTCTCTCTTGCACATTTTTATAGACAGGGTAACATCCCATGTTTATGTGATATGTGTTCTAATCATAATTTGAGGGAGAACATAAGTGCAAGAGAGCCATATGCAGATAAGCAGAATAGAATGAGCACAACTATTTAATTCTTTGTATGTGTGGATACATTGCAGATTGTAGTTCATATTTGCCTTGCAATTGATATGTATTATTATTATTATTATTATTATTATTATTATTTTACAATGTAGGAAAGTGGGAGAGAAATACAATATGCTAAACAGACAGGAAATGTTGCTGTCCTGAAGGTGTATTATTTTCACAAACAATGCATTTGTGAGGATAAGGATACATGTTGTAGAGCTGCATACTTTCCTTCATACATGTATTATTTTCTTAATGCAGTACTATTCTTCAGGCTGGGCATTATTGCGAAAAAAGATAAGTTTGTTGCAGTCCATGGCACTTATCACTCTACATGGACTGTCTGCTTATTCAAAGCAATGCTGAATCTTTTAGACACTGGAGTAGATTGCACAGAATTTGGGCAACACTGTGGAGGACTTTATCTGAGAGTTGCCTCTGTTTTAAGTGCAGGAGTGAGGCAGGCTCATAAATAAAAAATGTGTGTGTTTAAGAGTGCTGGCTTTGTAATTAAGTTACATTTCTGCAAATATGGAAGATATCTCTTACAATACAGGTGACCAATATGCAGCAAAAAAAAAATAGATGCTGCTCCAAACCTCTGAGACATTTACTCTAAAGCAAAATTATGTGATGCAACTCTATATAATAGAAATGAAGTGCATTATCCTTTCAAAGCATTGTACCTGAAGTTTACCATTCATAAGGCCTGGTTGTATCAAATGTGACAATATACGTCAGTTAACACATTTTCTTCTTAGCAGCTGCCAAGACATGGAACAGCCACATGTCAATCAGAGCGACAGGTAACAGTCAGTTTTATTTTAAACTGCAGCTTTGATAACTTTCTTACCATAAATAGTCATGCACTTGAATGGAGAAGTGTTAATTATGGTTAAGTGCTACTGGAGCCTTTTTATTCATATTGTGTTGAATTATGCTTAAATTTTGTATATGCTGACATTGCACCTGCTGTGGACAAACTGTGTACTATTATCTATATTTTCCCTTAACATAGAACACTAGTGGTCAGTTCAAGCATCTGGTGACTAGATGGAAATAAGCAGAACTCGTACAATTTCAGTTATTAGTCTTGCTTTTCTACCTGTAATTTGCAGACTGATCTCATAATTAGTGCTTCATTCTACTATTTATTGAGTGCATCAAAACAAGTTGCCATAGTGTCACTGAGCTCTCCTTTATTTTGTTGTTGTTTGTCTTTCGGTTTTTCCCGGTTAGGGGTTGCCACAGCGGAACTCCGGTCCACTAATGATTGGAAGCAGATTTTCATGAACGCTGAGGTGCCAACTTGACGTCCAAACTTCAGCGAAGGCACGCCCATTTACGCATGTCTTTCTAACGCCACCCAACCACGGGGAGGACATGAAGACTCCACACAGAAGGCACTCCCTGCACTCCAGCCGAGAATTGAACAGGAGAACCTCTTCCTGTGAGGCAAGTTTTATAAGGATCCCAAAAGGCAACTTGTGGAAACAGGAAAGATCTCAAAAGAATGTACTGAATAACTGCCAAAGAAGCCAGCTGTGAGGATAATCTGCTCCTAAAATCTTCAGCAAGATAAGAAGTTAGCAGTTTTGTGGGAATAATAGCAATGACTTATGGATATATCTTTACCATAAAATGAAACCCATGTGAACCTGTATCTTCAGTACTGCAAGCTGTTACTGGTACTCAGTGTTTACTATACCTGTGGAACAAAGGAGAAGACAAAGTGAACACAAACACACACTCAGGCAGACACACACGTGCACACAAACACACACACACACACACACACACACACACACACACACACACACACACACACACACACACACACATATGCATGCACACACACACGCACACATGCACACACACACACACACACACACACACACACACACACACACACTTACACATATGCATGTACATACACACATATGCATGTACACACATACACACATATGCATGTACATACACACACACGCACACATGCATGCACACACACACACACACACACACACACACACACGCACACACACACACACACACACACACACACACACACACACACACACACACACACACAAGTGCACACACATCTTTTAGTGAGAAATCTCTAAAAATATTTACAGATTAGGGATGCATTATTCAAAGCATGGTGGTTATGCATGATGAAGGATAGGAATTTTTAGTTATGCTGGAGTTAAAAAAATATTGTAACAAACAAGGCTTGATTCTAGGGGACATCAAAGTGTTTCATTTCCATGAGTTTCTAAATAACAACAATAAGATGACAGTAGTAGGTCAGGTACAAAGCTGTGTTAATAGGATTCATGGCAACCTCTCTAAGGACATAAAAAATCACACTATATATCATTGTATAGAATTCTTAGGCCTACACATAATTTTGGAGATCGGGTTATTATTTGTGTTGGAAGTATATTACATACCTAGACATTGCATGGATAAATGGTTTTTAACAAAACATCCCAGTGATGTACATACTTTAACAATAATACAAACATGTTGTATAAATTCTGGTTATGTAGGATGCTGTGAGAGAAGTATGTACATTAGTGCTTGGACTGAAACTTCATTTTAAGTGAAGAGTTATATCTGGAGGTTATATTTGTTTTGGCTTGCATTATTGCATATCTTTTAATCTCCTAGAGCAAGAAACAGGGACAAATTCAAAAAATGCCGGGAGGCAGTAAAAGAAGCTCCCTTTATATCTTATTTAGAGTCTTTGTTGTTTAAAAGAAGCTGGTAACTATAGTCACTACCAGTATTCAACAATATTTGTCAAAGAGACTGAAGATATACCAATAAAGTGTCTTCTAAAATTCTGGAAATATTATTTTTCCATCTATGTAGAATATGGCGCCATTGTTCTGGCAGACTTTCTTATAAAGATATCAAATATAACTTATTTGTAAAAAAACAAAATCCATCAATGAATAGTACTAATACATCTGCAAATAATAAAAATAATAACCAACTAATTTGCAACATTTTCTATGCTAAATACTAGTCAGTCAATATTGGCTCATAGCAAAAGACAAGAACATATGTGCAAGCATTAGGAAGCCACTTGGAGTGTGTGTGTGTGTGTGTGTGTGTGTGTGTGTGTGTGTGTGTGTGTGTGTGTGTGAGTGAGTGTCTGGGAGTTGTGGGTGCAGAAGGCCAAAGCTGACACCAAAGTATATCTATATATATATATATATATATATATATATATATATATATATATATATATATATCGTTATTAGTGTTTTGCATATTTGAAAACTTAGTGTGTTTTTTAAACATTTGACAATATGTGTATGTGTATGTACACACACACACACACACACACACACACACACACACACACATATGTATGCACACGTGCGTATGTGTTTTCAAATATGCAAAACACTAATGATATATACATATATATATATATATATATCTATATATATATATATATATGTATATATATATATATATATATCTACACACACACACATATATATATATATATATATATATATATATATATATATATATACTTTGGTATCAGCTTTGGCCTTCTGCCCCCACACCACCAAGGCACTCACAGACACACACACACACACACACACACACACACACACACACACACACACACACAGCTATGTAGCGTGCTCACACAAACACACATGATGCCAGGTCTTAAAAACACACTGCAAGCTTAAATATGTGGCACACGTTTATTTGAAGAATTAAAAGAAAAAAATGTAGCTTACTTGGCTTTCCACACAACTATTCACACTATACACAGTTTATACAAAAATTAATTTTCACAGTCTTAATAGGTAGGTCCACTACTCAGGTTCAGTCCCACACAGCACTTCCAGCAGTATTTCATTTTAAGTCATTATTGAATGCTTCCATGCAAAAAAAGAAAACTGCATAGTATCCCAAGTACTTTGCATGCAAATTAATGAAAAGTATAGCACTAGACAGCGTGCAGTTTCATTCAGACTTCACCAAATGCGGAAAGTGCAATGCGAGAGATCACGTAATAAAAGCTAAGTGTAATTATATCCCAGCATTTCTTTGAGTATCTAAGCAAAGGCATTATTAAAAGAAAAAGTTAATTAGGTTTGTAAAAGACAATGAAATCATCCATGTAGATTTCAGTCAGAATTATTATCATAAGAGTAGGCTAACAGATTCTTAAGAATATGTAAGCCTTGTCTTCAGTGACACAACTGAAGATTCATAGACAAATACCATAAACCAGTTGGGTAGGCCATAACTTTTGAACCTCATGATCTAATTTGTATTTAATTCTATGAATGTGTTGCACAAGATCTGCTTACACATGCAATTATACATTTCTCTAATGTTATTTACATATCAGTCAGAGAATCGTCACATGAGCAGAATAAAAGTTGATCAATGTGCAGCTTTGAAAGGAATTTGCTTTGCAGTGATTTTTACATGCCAAAGATATTGTTGCTTGCTTGCATCTCTGACAGTTACATGTTCTGCTTTTGATAAAACTAATACGTAAAAGAAGAGGTTATATCTGTTTAGAGATTGACAAGTATAAGGCAACTCATTGGAATTCATATCTTAAGAATAGGAAAATAATGATATAAAGCTTGGCTGTGGATTTTCATGGTGTGATGTTAATTCACATTACATGCATTGCATAGACTTCCCAAATCATATTTCTACCACTGGGAAAAAGATTCCTCTTTATACTCGGTGGTCATTGGACACCTACATGGTTTTGGGGTAGTTTTCTAGTGTACTTCATCTGCTAACAAGCCAGATATGTCCCGCTATTTTTTCATGCCTAACTGTAAAATATTCGTGGGAGACCTTGATGGAAACTGGGGTAGTAGTAGATGTTGGTGTCTGCACAGGTATGGCAAGAAGGGGATCAATTTTACAAAAGTTCAAAGGTTGCACTTTTCGATTACCTTATTAGTGACAATATATTTAACTGCTTCTAAGTGGAGAGATCATGAAAATCTGTCTGATAGTGTCTTTCTGGGAGCTTTATGAATGCATGAGAAACACTTCTAATGTCTATGTATGAGACAGAGAAGGATAAATGGTGCTGGGGTATCTAAATACTGTAATAGATAACTGTGCCAGTTATGGAAAGACAGCTTATAAGCAATGGTAACTTTAAACATCTAATTTATTGCTATGTACTTTTATTCTAAAGCAGTTTTATGCTTCTAAGTGCATTTTCAAGTACTATGTTATATTATTCATGTCTTCATTGTGTTTACATGATGCGCACCTGCTTTTGTTGTTCTAGTCATTGAAATAAATGAGCCACTGACAAAGATATGATTGCTCCATTCAGCAATGAATTTGGGATCAGGATATCAGCACTGAAGGAAGTGTTCTTTGGGGTGTTCTTGGAAAATAAATATTTTATTTCTAGTTCAGGAAATGACTTTCTAACTTTAGTACAGTTGCAATTGAAGATGTTCTGGACATCACTTACATTATTAATATATTATTGTTATGAGAAGATGAGCTGAACCATCAAACCAAAATCAGTAAGCATCAAACAAACAGGCATTATCATATGTATTGCATTAGTTTCATAAAAACAACCATTATTAGTTGCTTGGGACTCATTTATCTTTGTCTACTTTTATTCCTTTCCTTTCCGACTATTTGAATTTCTGATATGTATCTATATTTGTATCTATTTAATTTCTCCCTGTCTCTCTCTGTTTATATACTTGATAAATTATAGGTTCATAAAAGGTTACTAGGCTAACAGCCTTAGAGCCCTTACAAGCCTAGCTTTATTTATCCTGAGTTGCCCGAATTGTCAATGGTTAGGTGAGTGCAGTTTGGAGAGGTAAGGGTCTATGATAGTTAATAATGACTTCCTCCATCCAGGTCCTATACTTCTTGTTATTCCATTCTTTAAGTGGATTCCCAGATATCCTGCTAGTGGGAATTAATTTATCTGAAAATATTTCGGGATTGGGGTCTCATATGTCTTCTCTTTCTATTTCATTTGCACTTTTTACCTGTGCAGCTTAATCTGACTATCATACGGCAATAACCTTCATAAGCATACTCTGAGTTTTTCAACAATTTATTGTTGTAGTCTTTGTTTTTTATGTTTTTGTTGTCATTATGAGTTTTGCACTTACAGCTGATGAAGACCTCTTAAGAGCTAGAACTCCTTTTATTCTTTTTTCCCATTTAGGTATCATGTGAAAATTGCCAGCTCCCCAATAAAGTAACTTAATTGCACAATTCAACAGGTAAACTTTAGTTCAAGTAGCACTGCTGTTGCCATATTACTCACCCAGGTGGTAATGTTGATTCAGACTCTGCCGTGTTTTTTGACTGTCTGTACAAGGAACATAACAGTTAACCCTCCATGGAGTGTAGTTTGCAAAGCTTCTACAAATATTTCGACCACAAATGCATAGCTTTTGCATCTGTTTCTCTGCTTCATTATTTTCTTACTGGATTGGGGCAACAGAAACAGGTTATACCTCTCATAACTCATTAACACATCTGTACTGTGGGATGTCATGCCACAAGCAGTATTTATAGATCCTTACATTGTGAAAAGTAATGCAAGTAAAAAGGTGCAAACGGCATTGCTGTAAGTAAAAAAAAAAGTATTTTTCAGAGTGATAACCTTAAACACATTCAAAGTATTTAAATCAATAATGTACTCTTACATAATGCACACAAATTACTGCGGTGGTGGTGCTGCAGTAGCGTTGTCACCTCACAGTAAGACGTTGTCCTGCTCGATTCTCAGCAAGAGTGTCTTCTGTGTGGAGACATGCGTGAATGGGCGTACTGTCGAAGGTTGCACGTCAGGGCCGGCAACTCGGCACGTAAAAATCTACTGCCAATCATTAGCGGACCGGAGTTCCGTTGTCGTGACCCCCAACCAGGAAAAGCCGAAAGACACAACAACAACATAATGCACACAAACCTAAAATAATATTTTCTCTACAATTTCAGGCTTTTTATATCTTAGCAACTTGAATATAAAGTGTCAGACTATTTTCTTCAGACAGACTTGAGCTTTCAACTGACAAAAAGGAATTATTTTCAGAGGTATTTATAAACATATGAAAATGTGTGCTTAACTGTATAAATAGAAATATAAATAGCACTAAATATCTCCTAAGGTGTGCAATTTACAATGCAAATATCAATAGCAATTTTCTTCAAACACCATCTAATGATTCACCTCATGCTGCACTATATTTTGTAAGTCATTTGGCTTTGTAAATATTAATGTACATACTGAAACACTGTACAACTCTACACATACTAGAAAGCAACAAACGATTTCTCCATTATACTCTACAATACAGACACAGTGATCAGTGATGTACTTTTCTGTCATCTCTCATGACATTTCACACCATTGTCCTCATGTAGCTTTATTAGTTAAGAAAATATGAATAAAATATGCAGATATGAATAACAAGTGAAAAACAGTCATATGTATTTCCACTTCAGGACATCCTGAATTAACATTTTTAGTGTAATTTTGTTTCTTATACCTTTCCAGAAAGATAAAGGCACCTCACTATTGATTGGTAATTCACTTTGTTGAGAAATCCAGCCCCAAAAGTAACAGAATTCCATAAAGAGCTTTGGATGTTTACTTTATATTATTTTGAATTTGTTTAAAAACAAACCAAAAGGTTCCGAACCAGCAGGTGTAAAACTCAAAAGGTTTATTAGAAAATGTAAAAGTAAAGCGCTTTTCATCTCCCTTAGTAGGAAGACTTCTTCAGACAAAGGAAAAAATCATCAAACACAATTTAAAACCCAAAAAAAGGGGTGTGTGTTACAAAATTACAAACAGCTGCCTTAATTGAACCCACTGACATACCTTCACATTTAAAGTTGTATTACATTAAAAGCATAAATAAATGTCCACTTAGTGTAGACAGGGTGTCAAACATAAAAAAGTTTTCAAAAAAGAAGCATGAACTTGATAAAAGTAACCAAGAATGTCTTTGTGAAGATTCATGAACCTAATCAAGTGTAAATACTGTTTGTTTCCCTTAAAATACATTTTAGCAAACAACTTTTCATAGGGTAAAACAAAACTCATACAGAATCTTGTGATTAAAAAGAAAATAAAATAAAGTAATGCTTGCAACCAAATATAATATCCATTCCTTAACAGAAAAGGTAGTAAGGAGTACACATCTCTAATGCATAATGAAGAATCAATAATAAATGAATAAATAAACAGTGAAACTCAACTAGGAGTCTGCAATAAGCGGAATTTCAAAGGCGTTTCTAATAAAAGAAATGTTATTTCTAATATTAAATAACAGAATATGTTTATTTCTGTGTTAAAAATCTAACACAGAAATTGCTTGTCATTTCAACGCCAACAGAATGCAACGACAGTATATGAAAAATATATATATATTTTTTTTAAATGTTCCTTGAGCAATGGGTAAAGCACCAAGCTGCGATGAGAGCACTTTCTAAGCTTTAGTATGCACAGTTGTAGCAGCCAAAACAAGTCAAAATGCAGCTGTTTCAGAAAAAATATGGCAAGGCATTGCGTGAAAGACACGTCTAAATCAAAACAAACAAACCACCGGATTCACAAGACGGTACTTCATTCAAGAACCGTGCAGGTACTAAACATGCGAAAAAGGTGGATAGCCAAACAAATGAAAAATCAGTTCACAATCGTGCCCATGAATACAGCACATTGTTCTGCAAATGAGTTTGTACTGTGTGTGAAAAAGGTAATAAAGTAGCAGAAGACAAAAAAAAAAAAAAAAAAAGAAATGCATCACCTAAGTAAATCCACAGCTGTTGGTGTTCAATGACATTGACAATAAGTAAACATAGCACTTCAAAATACCGTGGGTCTAAACATTAAGGTCTCATTGTTGCTTACGCAAAAAGGTGTATGTGTCTAGAAGTAAGCAAAAATCAAGTCAGACCACAAAGCAGAACCTGACAAAAATAAAACATACAAATCCTGAATGAAACCATGCAAAATGAAAATAAAAATAAAAATAAAATAAAATAAAGTATGGGTCAAAGTACAGCGAAGCACTGCAGAGGTCAGAAAACTAATGTTTCTCAAGTTATGTTTAACTTGAGAAACATTGGTTTTGATTTAGACGTGTCTTTCACGCAATGCCTTGCCATATTTTTTCTGAAACAGCTGCATTTTGACTTGTTTTGGCTGCTACAACTGTGCATACTAAAGCTTAGAAAGTGTGCTCATCGCAGCTTGGTGCTTTACCCATTGCTCAAGGAACATTTAAAAAAAATAAATAAATAAATAAATAAATTCTTTGTCATATACTGTTGTTGCATTCTGTTGGCGTTGAAATGACAAGCAATTTCTGTGTTAGATTTTTAACACAGAAATAAACATATTCAGTTATTTAATATTAGAAATAACATTTCTTTTATTAGAAATGCCTTTGAAATTCTGCTTATTGCAGACACCTAGTTGAGTTTCATTGTTTATTTATTCATTTATTATTGATTCTTCATTACGCATTAGAGATGTGTACTCCTTACTACCTTTTCTGTTAAGGAATGGATATTATATTTGGTTGCAAGCATTACTTCATTTTATTTTATTTTTAATCACAAGATTCTGTATGAGTTTTGTTTTACCCTATGAAAAGTTGTTTGCTAAAATGTATTTTAAGGGAAACAAACAGTATTTACACTTGATTAGGTTCATGAATCTTCACTAAGACATTCTTGGTTATTTTTATCAAGTTCATGTTTCTTTTTTGAAAACTTTTTTATGTTTGACACCCTGTCTACACTAAGTGGACATTAATTTATGCTTTTAATAATACAACTTTAAATGTGAAGGTATGTCAGTGGGTTCAATTAAGGCAGCTGTTTGTAATTTTGTAACACACACCCCTTTTTTTGGGTTTTAAATTGTGTTTGATGATTTTTTTCCTTTGTCTGAAGAAGTCTTCCTACTAAGGGAGACGAAAAGCACTTTACTTTTACATTTTCTAATAAACCTTTGGAGTTTTACACCTGCTGGTTCAGAACCTTTTGGTTTGTTTTTTGACAGTTTGTTTTTCTTCAGTTTTGGAATTTTGAATTTGTTTACCAGAGTAGAACTCATGACTACACTAGACCTATTTCAGTCTCAGCCTGGAAGTGAAATGGAAATGTATAAAAAGGTTCTGTTGCCTTGAATGAGATAAGGTATTGTAGATGACCCACCACTGGCATGTCAAGAAGCACACTGACAGGGATCGCACTGTCTTGCTTTCTGTTGGCTTATGAAAAGATCTGGAAAAAATAAATTAAATTTCCTTAAAGTGTTTACAAATGACCAAGAAATGCTTTTATATAGTGCATTGCATTTTTTAGATTCTCTTCTGCATTTTTAGTCAATCCCCATAAATTTAACACATTGCAAGGGATGATGAGAATCTTCACCTGCTGTACTAGTTATGACACATAATGTTATTAACATAATGCTGAGATAAAGAGGTCTGCCTTATCAAAACACACACACACACACACACACACACACACACACACACACACACACACACACACACACACACACACACACACATACTTATATAATATGTGTGAAAACAGACCCCAGGATTTAATAAAATCCATATAGGTTCCATGCAAACCCTTCACAGAATATACCCATGTGCACAGTCACAGTTCCCCCTTGGCATAGCGGCATGCATATTAATCATGGCACACTGCTGAGGGAGATAATAGTAACATGAATATCAAATCCATGCTGGCAGTAGTGTAGAGGCTGTCCCGTGGTTGAGGATTCTCCAGGGAATTCCTGGACTGATATTATGTACAGGATAAGAATCCGTGTAATGTACCCTGCTAGTGTAGAAATATGTGTGAACTTTAATATATTTTTTTATGCCGGTTTCCACAGCATGGTGCGAAGCACAGCAGTGCTAAGCTGCACTTATACATGCACAGCTGACACCTGCCAGATATATAAAAATAGAAACAGGATGCAATTAATTATCTGTTTTTGTCTAAGTGTTTTTATTTTATTTTTTGAATGTCCATTTGTGTGGCATGGTGTGATGCTTAGGAATGCTAACAGGTAGCTTAGTAGTATATGTAAACGTATACTGGTTTTCTAACTATCCAAGTAGCTAAATAGGTAAAGTCACAGTCTAAAGTGTAGTAGGTCCCGAGTTTGAGTCCCCAGCAGTCATATCTTTTTACATTTATTTGTGTGGAAATGTGTGAGGTGACATAAAGGGTGGTTTAATTAAAAAACATAATTGCACACTTGGAAAAGCTGCATAGTGTTAAGCACTGCTTAAACATGGTCAATGGCTATTCCTGTTTGCACATTGCTAAGCTTCACTAAACAGGGTTGTGTGAGTTTATGCAGTGCTCAGCTCCACTAAGCTGGTTTGTGCAATGCTAAGGAATGCAGAGTTTTTCTGAATGTTACACTATGTTGTGTAAGGGTGAGAAAACAGCCTATATTTGGGCCAACAGACAGGAATTCTGCAACCTTTGTTGGAGTCTTAGTAACCTGTCAATATGCCTTGCAGTGTTAGTGAGGGTGCATCCTTTCTGGCGCAGAGGTGGGGTTTTCAGTAGTCCATAGTGTTTGTTGGGCTCCTGGTCCAGAACTACAAATTCCAGCTATTGCAGGGCAGTTACCAGGGATTATAATGTAAAGCTGAATCCTGGGATCAGTTGGCTAGGGATCTTACCAGTGCTACTGGTATCCCCTGCACTGGTGAGCAGTGCCATCACCACTATGATGACCTGAATTGAAAGAAGAGGTGAACCTTGGACACCTGGATACAAGAGGCTAGGGCTGGGCATGCCCCACAAATATATAAGTATGTTTGTTACTATTTTACTAAAATGCAACCTGAGTCTGTGCAAAACTGGTATGCATAATGGTTTGCTTCTGTTCCAACAGTTGCAGCTGAACGGACTCACCATGTCCAGTCTCACACAGGGCGCTCAGCCAGGATGTGCCATGAGTGTGGTAAATATGGATATTTTCTGATAACTCTAGTGCAATAAACAATAAACAATACTAATAACAATAAGCAATAAGGTTTAAAGTAGGATTGTGGTTTGATAAGTCATGTATGCAAATAACTGCAGTAAGACTGTATTCACTGCATGTGTATTGTAATGTCACTGCAGTCAACTGTAAAAATGAAATTAATAAAGAATGCAAAAGTAATTGCCTGATAAATGTATTGCACAACCCACAGTACAGTTCAGGACTGTCTTCAGGCGACTTTCAGTCAATAATGCTCTCTATTTCTCCCACTCAAGAACAAGGTATATGGGTAAGGTAGCCCATGTTCTGGCTAAATATCATGTGCATAATTCACAAATTCTAAGGAGCAATAACAGTAAAGCATAAAGCAGGATTGTTGTTTGATAAGTAATGTGTACAGATAACTGCAGTAGGGCTGTATTCATTGCATGTGTGCTCTAATGTCACTGCAGTCAACTGTACAAATTAAATTAATACAGAATGCAAAACTAACTGCCTGATAACGGTATTGCACAAACCACAGTATGGCTCAGGGCTGTCTTCAGGCCACTTTCAGTCAAATAATGCTGTCAATTCCTCCCACTCCAGGAACTAAGTATATGGGTAAGGCAGCCCACATTCTGGGCAGATATCAAGTGTATAATTCACAGTATAAGTCACAGATTCTAAGGAGCAATAACAATAAAGTATAAAGCAGGACTGTGGTTTGATAAATAATGTGTTCAAATAACTGCAGTAGGGCCATGTTCAGTGTATTTGTGTTCTAATGGCACTGCAGTCAATTGTTACATTAAGTGCACATGCCCCCTAGAGTCACAGCTTTTGGGTTCTACTCCCATGCCATCCAACTAAGACATGAGCAGCTGTCTAGTCTACTTAATGTACACAAACATACCTCTCAACTGTCACGATTTTTCGTAATGTAATGACAACTGCTTATTCTGTCTGGTCCTTTATTAGAAGCTAAATGATTACCTGGAATGCAATGTATTCGCAAATCCATTTACAGAACACCTTGTTAGTAATGTACGAGCAAAATATGTGAAACAATTCCGTGTAGTTATGTACTTGCATTTGTTAGTGCTTGGCCGATACTGTCCCATGCTAACAGCTTGAGAGGTATGTACATGCAACATCATCTATAGAAGAATTGGAGTCACTGTACTCACATCTGACACTGCACACCTGTAGAAGTATATATTAGTACTCTGTGTAGTCATATCATCTGCAAATTCAATTCAATAATGGCATGTTTTTCTCTCTCATCCCATCCCTTATCTTCTTTAATTTATTAATGTTGTTTATTATTATGATTTAATATTAATATATTCTGTTAAACTAACTGTTATATGGGCCTTATGGGTTATTTTGTACTGGTCTGTTGTTAACAAACTTACTGTTATGTTATTTAATGTTATGTTCCACATGCTATACCTTAATATGTATTTGGATTAATCAATATTACATTCCATTGTGTTAATACTAACATTGGTTTGGTTATTAATAACCTTAACTTATCTTTATATCTAATTTACTACAGTGAGACAAGGTAGGTCGGTTCCAGGTGATCCACCTATCTTGCCTCCTCTGGCTGTGGTACCAGGACCCAGCACATCTGGGCCACAGCTTGGTGGTGCCCCCTCTGCTGCTCTGCTCTATCTACGGCCCCCCTCTGGAAGCAGTGGTGGAGGGGGTGGTTTTGTTACCCATGATGAACTATCAGAATTGGTGCACAGGATGTTTTTCCAAACTTTTGAACGTCGCCGGCACTAGATGGAAGGCATGCTCTCCACCCTGGTGGGGCAGCCTTTCCCTGGAGCTCAGCCTCCACCACTCCCACCACAGGTGAAGTGAAGTAGCAGTACTGGCAGTCCTGTGGGTGGGGACTTGAGTCATGCTGCTACCTGGTGGAGGCACCTGTGGAGACAACAAGCTGTAGGAGTAACGCTGTGGCAGCTTTGTTGTAGAGACAGAGCCAGACTGAGGGTACCCATTCCACTGCAAGTTAAGGCATGTGTTTAAGGTAAGTATGTTATGCAATGGTATCACAAACACAGTACTAGGCAACATGTCTGCTGTGTCCTTGAACAACATAGTGGATAAATATATGTGTAACAATTGACTGCAGTGACATTAAAAAAAGCCATGGAATGAATATAGCCCTACTGCAGTTACTTGAACACATTATTTATCAAACTGCAGTCTTGCTTTGCACTTTATTTTTATTGCTCCTTAGAATCTATGAAGTATACACATGGTGTCTACCCAGAACATAGGCTGCCTTACCCATAAACTTTTTTCCTGGAGTGGGAGGAATACAGAGAATTATTTGACTGAAAGTGTCCTGAAGACAGCCCTGAACCATACTGTGGGTTGTGTAATATATTTATCAGGCAATTACTTTTGCATTCTTTATTTATTTCACTTTTACAGTTGACTGCAGTGCATTCGAACATGCATTTATTTAAGTTTGATAACTGGGGAAGTCCACTGGGCCAAGAAGAGCCCATTTTCCGTGGAGGCCCAGGAGAAAAGCTCCACAATAATTGCAAGTTACATTTCACATGTTACAAAAGGACATAGTTCATACAGCTAATTAAACATTTACAGATAAGGTCCATGATATTTGCCATTGGCTTGTCACAATGTTACAAAAATGAAAAAAAAACATAATTCAATACAGAAATTTCAACATTTACATAATGTGAATATATTTTTTATAAACTCAATTATAGGTTTTAACATTTCAAAATATATAGCTACTAGCCATTAGTAGGTTAGGAAAATATGCATGGAGAGAGTAATAGTATAATTGAGATTGGAGAGTATAGTACAATAGATATTAGAGAGAAAATTAGTTTTGGGTAGGGGAGGGATTGTTTTGGGTGGGATGAAGTAATAGTAGAGATAGTTGGATGCAATAAATGCAGCCCTACTGCACTTATATGAACACATTACTTATCAACCACAATCCTACTTTACACTTTATTGTTATTGCTCCTTAGAATCTGTGAAGTATAAACATGGCATCTCCCCAGAATGTGGGCTATCTTATCCATACATACATACAAATATTTCAAGCACAGGCATTAATCCCCTTTTAGCTTTCCAATATACCAAAACACATGTTCCCATAATAAGTGTCCAGGCTGTTCTTAAAAATATCTAAACTAGTACTTGCGTTAATGTAATTTGGTAGTCTGTTCCATGCATTAGCTACTCTGTCAGAAAATCAATTAGTAGACTTCTCAGTCCTATAGAATCTTCTACATAGGTTATCTGATGATTCTCTAGTACGTTGTGATAACCCCAAACATTCCCAGAGGTAGGTGTCTCTAAATGCCCTATATACTTGAATATGATCTCCTTTTAGATATCTGTAAGAGGCACTGTACAAGTTCAGATATTTTAGTCTTTCATAATAACTTAAATTTTTACATCCATGGATGTCCTTGGTATATTTCCACTGTACTCTTTCCAGTTTACTCATACTTTTTCTTACAGGGTTACCATATTGTTATTCCATACTCAAGTTTGGGTCTAATGTAACTAGCTAACAATGACTTCATCATTTTTGATTTCCTAGACTTTTTACAGGGTTTCCATATTGTTATTCCATACTCATGTGTGGGTCTAATGTAACTAACAAACATTGACATCATTATTTTAGATTTCCTAGACTTTATAAATCTCTTTATACAACCTATAGTTCTATAACTATCATTTACCAATTGATTGATATGATTAGAAAAACTCATAGCTGAATCTACTCATATACCAGGTCCTTAAATGAGTCTACAGTTTCAATCACTGTGTGCTGTATTAAATATTCACCTTTCAATTTATGTCTGCCAAATCTCATATGCTTAGTTTTTGATGTATTTATTAGCATATCATTCTCCTGTGCCCAAATGGTCAATTTAGTCAAGTGATTTTGCAGACATGCCTTATCAGTAACACATGTAATCAGTTTACCCATTTCCGGTCATCTGCATATAGACTATAGAATACATCTGATGAAAAAGTTAGGTCTGAAAGATAAAATCTAAACTTGTAAGGGCCTAGGACAGAGCCCTTGTGGGACACCCTGACTGTAACCAACGATTTCACCTATCCAGTTGCTGTATGATACTTGCCATGTCCTATTTGTAAGCCATGCAGCTATTCATCTTATCAAGAGTACATCAATACCTAGTTGTACTGATTTATTGATCAGTGTTTTGTGTATTTACCTGTCAAATGCTGAAGTTAAATCTATACAAATAATATCACAGCACAATTTTTCATTCATAGATGTTATTATATTGTTATAGAACATCATGTTACAATTGGTAATAGATCTGTTTTCAACATATGCAGTCCCAAACTATCCAGTCCTGACAATAACTTACCCAATATTACATTCTCCATTATTCTTCCACAACATGAAAGTAGACTTAAGGATCTATATGACTCTAGGTTTGTCCTATTCCGCTTTCCCTTGAAGCCAGGTTTAATAAGCACGTCTCCAATCTTGAGGAATCTCCCTATATTTATATGACCTACTGAACAATAGATATAATGGCACCGTACTTTCTTGATGAAGTGTTCTCAGGTCCTTGTTACTAATTCTGTCTCCTCCCTGTGCTTTGTTTGTATCCAGTTTGCACAGTTCTTTCTCAATATAATCTAATTTGATTCAGTTATCTGGGGTTACCTGGATGTCACTAGGACAACTTATCACCCCTTCTGTGCAAACTGTTTTGCATAAGACTTTGTAACTATATCTATAATCTGTTGTGTCTGAGAATAAATTTTAGAATCTGCACACAGTTTATCAATTTACTCCTTTTACATCTTCTGCATCTATAAAAAGGTTTTCTATTATGCTCAATATCTTTATATAATTTTTCTTCAAATGTTCTTGTCTCACACTATGCTTAATCTTTTTATCCAGTTTGTTTATTTCAGTTTTCAAAGTTGTAGTTCGGCCTCTCTTCCATTTCTTATATTTTTTGTCTCTCACCTTAATCAGATATACTGATCTTATGGAAATATATCCTCCTGATGTTGTATGCCTAGATGTTGATGTTAGTTTTTTATTTTTTTATTTTTTGCACTCAAATAATTTATTTTTCAAAACTTTCCACATTACATCTGCAGTTTTTCAACTGAACACCTCACTCCAGTTAGTTTTGCATAGTGATTGGTTTGCTTCCATAGACCTTCTGTGCATTGGTTTAGATTTCAGTTTGGCAGAATTATCTAGCAACAAATTAACCCTTAAAACCCCATGATCACTGCACATCAATGGTGGTAAAACCTGACTTGAAGTAACAGTAATTTCTTGAGAAACACAAACAATGTCTAGTGTGTTCTGCCCCTGATAGATTTTTTACAACCTGAAGCAATTGTTGTTCCTGAATATACGTTATGAGTAATTTTCTTACTAATGTTGTTGAATAAATATTATTCCAGTCAGTTTCTGGTAAACTTAAGTCCCCAGCAAATATTATTCTTCCCTGTGTTTCATATGAGAAATTTATGAATTCCTCTACATCATCTGCACTTGACTTTGGTGGTCTATACACTCCAACAATTATTATATGCTCCAGGGTTGTCTTTACTGTTACAGTTACACAATCTATAGTATTAGAATTATCAGTGAACATGCAATCATCACAAGTCTCATAACTATCTTTAATCCCTATCATAACACCTACACCTGATTTTTTTGTTAGAATGCCTGTTACGGTAAAAACATTTATACCCTGAAATAACTGGTTTCCAGTCATTGTTCTTTAACCATGTTTCACAAACAATAACAACATCAATCTTGTGGGAACGTAGCAAATTTTCCAATAAAAAACTTTATTATTAACTCCTAGTTTTAACAATCACCAGTAATGCATCAAATGTTGCTATCTCTGAACTGTTAAATTTTCAACCTGGCAAAAATCCTACCTAATGTTTTTCAAATATTGCAAAATATCTGTTGCAAAAATTATCTTCCCTGATCTTGACAAATGCATGCCATCCTGTCTGAACACAGGTGTGCCCAAAACTTAGCTTGGATGCTCTACTCATTTCTATTTTTTAAAACAGAACATTTTTTCCATGTAGGTATTTACCCAAAAATTGTTTCATTCACAGTGACCTGACTATCCTTTCTATAGGTGATGTGTGAAAAATATGTCCTAACACCAGTACAAGCTATACTATCTAAGAGGGCTGTCAGTTCCCTACCAATAGTCAGAGAATCATTGCGGTTGACATCATTTGTGCCAACATGAATAAAAACAGATCCCTATTCTGTTACATTAAGGCATTCCAAGGCTTGTCTCACATCTTCTGTTTAAGCTCCTGGCAAGCATAACACTACTCAATGTTCATTATCTTCTCTGCAAATATAAGTATCAGTTCCTCTAATAACTGAATCTCAAATGACAAGTATATCTTTGCTGGCCAGCTCTGAAGAATCTTCAGCTTCTAATACAGTAATATCTGCTCTCTCAATTGTTACGAAGGATAGATCTTCATCACCATTAGTCTTATTAATCCCACTGTTTTCATTGTGTATTTCATTCTCATCCAGCTGATATTGTAAATCCTCAGCTTGAGTCATGTAGTCAACATCTGTCTTTCAATTTTTTTTCATACACTAATGCTCTTCAATCCTTTCATGTTCAATTTTGATTTCTTCCTTTTCACCTACCCCTTGCATCTTTTTTCTATCTTCTCTTTTGGAAAAATTATGTGGTTTTCTGTAGACTAAAGGTTTTCCTGATAGAAAAATATCATCATTCCCTGTAACCTGTCTGTTATATAACAAAGCAGTGTCCTTTTTATTACATATTCTCTTTCCTTTACAGTCATTAACCAGCTTATTTTTCTTCCTTATTTGTTGTGAACTTTTTCCTTTCTTTTTTTGTTTCCTTCTAACCAAATGGGATCCTCAGATTGCTGAATACCTGCATCCAGAATTCCAAAGTTGCCAGGGGCATCATCTTTTTTCATAGTGGGCTGAATGATCTTTGCAGACAATAGATACATCATTTCCTAAATATGTTCTATTTGTTCTATACCTAATATTATTTATTTCATCAGTCCAGTCATTAATATATGAACCAACAGTTCTTCAAGCCATGCCAATTGCACAAGTGCAATCATCATCACTAAGTCTAGATTTACTTCTAACAATGGTAAGCAAATCATCCAACTCATGCACCATCCATATACTTTGTTCCTGGAGTGGGTGGAACACAGAGCATTATTTGACTGAAAGTGGACTGAAGCCCTGAAATGCACTGTGGGCTGTGCAATACTTTTATCAAGCAATCACTTTTGCATTCTTTATTTAGCTCAATTTTACAGTTGACTGCAGTGACATTAAAACATGAATGCAGTGAATACAATCCTACTACAGTTATTTGCACACATTAGTTATCAAACCACAATCCTGTTTTACACCTTATTGCTTATTGTTATTGGTATTGTTTATTGCTTATTGCACTACAATTATAAGAACATATCCATACTTAACACACTCACAGTGCATCCTGGCTAGGCACCCAGCATGAGACTGAACATTGCAAGCCCATTCAGCTGCAGCTGTTGGAAGAGAAGCACAATGTTATGCATGCCGGTTTTGCACAGATTCAGCTTGTATTTTAGTAAAGTTCTAAGAAACATACTTACATATGTGCAGGGGCGGCCCGTGCTATTGGACTGCCGGACTGCAGCCCCCTCAACTTCAAACTAACAAAAGAAAAAAAATAAAAACAAAAAAATATGAAAAAAAATATTTTAAAATTTCGCGCATGCGCACTAGTCCAGACTGCTGCTGAGACAGCATGGAGCATGCGCAGATTGTCTCAGCAGCAGTCCTGATTGAGACATGTGAACAGGAGCGCTACCACAAGTCTATGCAGTTTTAAACTGCATAGACTGCCTGGGAACTCACTGGGGGAAAGCGTCGGGGTCGGACTGCAAGGTCGGCAGTCAGGAGAAGGATCTCGGGTCTGGATTGGCTTGCTGCAGGGGATGATCTCGCGATGGGCAAGGTCAGACCCGCTGCACTCATTGGGGGTTTTGTGGATTTAATGGTGGTTTTGCGGACAGGGATGTACTACAGGACCAGGTGTGTGTGTGTGAAAATGCCCCTGGTGCAATATACTGGTGGTTAGGCTCATGGAACTTGAACCCTGTACCTTGTATGCAGGTGTTAAAGACCTGAATTCCCTACCCACCACCATTTGTAAAAAAATTGCAGATTTTTGCCTCATATTTGATCTGATCTGTTCCTCATAATATCTGTGGTTTACAAATATTGCAATGCTTAATATTTGATGGTGCAGTGGTAGCATTGTTGCCTCACAGCTGCAGGTTCTTAGGTTTGCTTCTTGGCTGGGGTGCCTTCTTCGTGGGGGGGGGTCTGTATCTTCTCCCTGTGTTTGTGTGGGTTTGCTTTTGTGTCCTCCCATGTTACAAAGACATGTCTGCATTATTTTTTCCTGGGCCTCTGCTGAAATTTTTTTTTGTTCCAAGTCAGACTGTCCTGATTAACAAATGTTAAATAAAATTGACAGGCATTTGAATTTCAGACTTCAGGTTTCTGAATGTTTAGTTCCTTACATATTTGATGGTGCAGTGGCAGTATTGTTGCCTCACAGCTATAGGTTTTCTGGTTTGATTCTTGGCTGGGGTGCCTTCTGTGTGGAGTCTGCATCTTATCCCTGTGTTTGTGTGGATTTGCTCTGGTGTCCTGCCATTTTACAAAGACATGTGTCTACAGTATTTCTCCCTGGGCCTCTGCTGAAAATTGTTTTTGTTCCGTCAGAAGTAAAATTGACAGGCATTTGAATTTCAGACTTCATATTCTTCAGAAAATACATAGTAAAACAGCGTTTTATTTTAGCAATATATAGTAACGCAACCTTTTATTATATCAATTTTTAAGTTTATAAGATCACTATTTGAAATTTGTCCTTATTTTTGGGACTGTAATACCCTGTTAGTGGCTTTGTCCAGGTGTTTTGTGCTAAGGTTGACAGCTATGGCAAGAACTGAATTCACTGAATATGTTTGAGGGCTGTATTCCCTCATTACTGGGTTTGTCCAGGTGTTTTGTGCTAAGAAGTTGACAGCTATGGTGAGAACTGAATTCATTAAATGATAGCCATTTAAGTTTCAGTCTTCCTCTCTTTCACAAAGAAGCTGATTTGGCGTAGTGGTATGTTGCTCTTGACTGTTTTGCACAGGGACCTTGGCAGTAAAATGTACGGTGGTAATACAGCATTTTTCTTTCACAAAGCAGGTGATTTGGCATAGTGGTATGTTATTCTGACTCTTGCACAGGGACACTGGCAGTAAAATGTATGGTGGTAACACAGCATTTTATTCTAGCAGCTTTCCAAGATTATACAAGCAATGTTTAATGTGTCCCTGGTTTTTGCCCTTTTGACCCACCCCAATAAATTTGGCTTTTTACAGACTTCTTGTGCTGTGAAGTTGAGATGCAGTTGAGTATTGAGTAGATTTTACAAGGAGCTGAGAGCTGCAGGGGAAGAGAAGTTTAGTGCTGATTATGCTAAGTCAGCTCACATTGCTAATAGCACAAAAGGTTGTGTACTTGCTTTTGATGCAGAAGGTTGTTGGTTCTACTCCCATAAAGGGTGAATGCTGCCATACTGAAAATTAAGATACTAACTATGAGCCTGTTATCAGTTTGCCATCCATTTCCTATTGCAATATTACTAGCTTATTTTTAATGTAATTTAGGCAATTTATTCCTCAGGGGCATCAGACACTTTTATTTTTCGATGAAACCATGAAATATAAAGGTGATTGCTAGCACCAACCTGTTCATTACAGATTTATTTAACGTGGAATTATTTAGATGACTTTTTTACTACTTCAGAGATTGTGCATATTTACTGATAATGGTGGACTGTAGAATTGTGCATATTTACTGATAATAGTGGACTGTAGAAGTTTGAGTAGACTTTTATGATGGAAATGTTCTGAATTGGACAGTTTTGTTTCATTGTTTACTGGAAAAATGTTCAAAGCAATAGGAAGGTGTATCAAAGAGCACATGTATGTTTCATATGCAATTGGCCTATGATTTGAAAACAGCCCGGAATTAATTTTTATCTGCCACGGGTAAAATGTATTTTCTTTGAATGTTGGTTTTAATGTTGTTTCAATGAATGTGAGTTTCAAGGGCAGAGAAGTTTTAATGCCAAGTTTGTTTAGCAGATGTCTTAGTGTTTGTGCTGTAAAATGCAAAATAAAACTTTCAAATGAAGTTCAAATCATCATAGAAGTAAATCAGTATGCACATTAGTGTTTATGGTAAATGGAGTGAAATAGCAAAGTAATGGATCATTGGAATGGCTGCAGGGAGGCTCCATTCGACCATGGTTTTGTGAGGGGGAAGGGTGGTAAACTTAGACAGCCCCAGCTGAACTATACCTCCCAACTGTCCAGATTTTCAAAGAATTAATAGATTTTTTGCTTCTTATTTTTGGTTTGTTCCTCATAAAATTTGTGGTTTTCTGGCAAATCATTTAGGAATTAAGTCACTAAATAATGACACACTAGTTTCAGACTTCATAACCTTCAGAAAAATTCATGCTAAAGTAAGACCTGTTCTATCAACTGTCCCAGTTTATAGAAGAGCAATTTTTAGTACTGTTTATATGTTCCCTCAATATATTTGGCCTTGTCCAGATTTATGTCCCAGTTTATAGAAGAGCAATTTTTAGTACTGTTTATATGTTCCCCCAATATATTTGGCTCCAGATTTATTGCATTAACAGGTTGAGAGGTACATGCAAATAAATTGCTTTATAGAATTAGGCATAGCCAAACCTCTGAACTGTCCCTGATTTTGACTCAAAATGTTGCTCTTCCCCTAATGATCCCTCCGCAAAATAGCAATTTTTGAAGAAAACATGGAGGGTTTATAATTAAGAAATAACTGTAATAATCAGATTACTTTTATTTCAGAAATGCATGTAGATATTTTATTTTGTCAGCTGCTCAAGTTAGCGGTACTAATATTAAAGTGTCCCTTCTTTGACAGGTTCCCAGCTGCATTGTGTTGCTATTTTATATTTTTAGTCAGAAGTCAAAAAACAGATAGGGCTCACCATGGCTAATAAAAACTCTTTTATTCCTACAGTGCAAGTAAGCGCTTTCGCGTTCTCTCAACGCTTCATCAGACTTCAAAAAAAATTTTATATTTTTACATCACATTTTTGGTCCATTTTTCATAAAATTGTGTTTTTTGGCAAATTATTGACAAATAATTAAAGACTGAAGTTAGAAAATAATGACAGACATTTGAGTTTCAGATTTCATACCATTCAGAAAATTCATACTAATGCAAGACCTCTATTAGCTTTCTAAGTTTATAAGAGCAATATTTTAAAAATTGTCCTTATTTTTGGGCCTTTGTCCCATTTCTTTGTATGGCTTTGTCCAGATTTCTTGCTCTGAGGTTGAGAGGTATGACAAATGTGTCAAGGCCATCACAAGTCAGCCAGAGACATTTCAAACTGTGACATACTTGTTACACCCCACTTCCCCATGTAGTGACTCTGGATGTGTCGAAGCAAGGCAAGGAGTAGTTATGCTGTGTAAATGTGCAGAGAATCCCACCCATCCAAGGTAGACACAAGTACTAGAGTGGCTTTTCATCTGTCCTTGATTTTTACAGAATGGTCTGGTTTCTGTCATAGTTTTTGTACTGTTGATTTATGCTTATTACTCAAAGTGCCTGTTGCTCTGTGTTTAAGTAGCAATACTTTAATGACCATCAGGTAAGCTTGGCTGAGATTGCAAGATGCAAGTAAGCTTTAATAAGCATACTGTTAAATAATTGCCAACATTGAAAGCCTTTCTGTTGCCATGTAGAGAATACTTAACTAGATAATGTATAAGCCTTGGGTATAGAAATGCATATGCCAGTATTTGTAATAAAGGACAGAATTACATTATTTTAAGAGTCTCATTACACTTGGAGACTTCCAGTCATCTCTGCAGGCTTTACCCGTAAACTGAATGCCAATCGTGTGGTCCATAACCTGTACAGTAATCCTTTTAAGCAATGTATCTTGAGCTTATTTCTTGTTTGCTTTTCATTTTTACTTTGATCATGTTTTCCCCATGAAACAAGTAGATGTCAGGCAGCAGGTCTTTTTTGGATAAGGAACATTTTTACAAGTGGGGGCATCAGAGATTTCTACTTTCAGCATGTTACTTGTTATTTTAATAAAGCTGAATATAAATTATAATTAGAACTGCAGTGCAAGAAGTGGTTTGAGTTGAGTGCTGCTTGTTTTTCTTATACTTGATTTTGACTGGCATTCCATTAATGTATTTAAAAAAAGTAATTTATTTTTTCATGCCTCACAACCTTTTTTGTTTCCATCTAGATATTAAGCTGTCATGCAGCCAATGCATTGAAATATTTTTATTCTTCTACACTTCATTTTGTCTTGATTGGACTCTCATAATGACTGTTTGGCACCCAGTGCAGTATATTTAGTTTTTGTGGTTTGCTACTACAGGTGTGTGTGTGTGTGTGTGTGTGTGTGTGTGTGTGTGTGTGTGTGTGTGTGTGTGTGGTAGGGAATACCTCAGGCTTGAACCCTGTACCTTGTATGCAGGTGTTAAAGACCTGAATTCCCTACCCACCACCATTTGTAAAATAAAAAAACTGCAGATTTTTGCCTCATATTTGATCTGATCTGTTCCTCATAATATCTGTGGTTTGTAAATGTTGCAATGTTGATATTTGATGTTGCAGTGGTAGCATTATTGCCTCACAGCTGCAGGTTCTCAGGTTTGCTTCTTGGCTGGGGTTCTTTCTTTGTGGGGTCTTTATCTTCTCCCTGTGTTTGTGTGGGTTTGCTTTTGTGTCCTCCCATGTTACAAAGACATGTCTGCATTATTTCTTCCTGGGCCTCTGCTGAAAATTTGTTTTGTTCCAAGTCAGACTGTCCTGATTAACAAATGTTAAATAAAATTGACAGGCATTTGAATTTCAGACTTCAGGTTTCTGAATGTTTAAGCCCTTGCATATTTGATGGTGCAGTGGTAGTATTGTTTCCTCACAGCTATAAGTTTTCTGGTTTGATTCTTGGCTGGGTTGCCTTCTGTGTGGAGTCTGCATCTCCTCCCTGTATTTGTGTGGATTTGCGCTGGTGCCCTGTCATTTTACAAAGACGTGTCTGCAGTATTTCTCCCTGGGTCTCTGCTGAAAATTGTTTTTATTCTGTCAGCAGTAAAATTGACAGGCATTTGAATTTCAGACTTCATGTTCTTCAGAAAATACATAGTAACACAATACATAGTAACACAATAGTAACACAACCTTTTATTCTAGCAATTTTCTAAGTTTATAAGATGAATATTTGAAATTTGTCCTTATTTTTGGGACTGTATTCCCCCATTATTGGCTTCGTCCAGGTTTTAAGGTTGACAGCTATGGCAAGAACTGAATTCACTGAATGTTTGAGGGCTGTATTCCCTCCTTACTGGGTTTGTCCAGGTGTTTTGTACTAAGAGGTTGACAGCTATGGTGAGAACTGAATTCACTAAATGATAGCCATTTAAGTTTCAGTCTTCTCTTTTACAAAGCAGCTGATTTGGCGTAGTGGTATGTTGCTCTGACTGTTTTGCACAGGGAGCTTGGCAGTAAAATGTATGGTTCTAGCAACTTTCCAAGATTATACAAGCAATGTTTGTGTCCCTGGATTTTGGGCTTTTGACCCCCCCCCCAAAATACATTTTGGCTTTTTCCAGTTTTCTTGTGCTGCAAAGTTGAGTATTGAGTAGATTTTACAAGAAGCTGAGAGCTGCAGGGGAACAGAAGTTTAGTGTTGCTTAAGTGAATTTGGTTTGCCTTGTTAATAGCACAACAGGTCGTGTACTTGCCTTTGATGCAGAAGGCTGTGGGTTCTACTCCCACAAGGGGTGGATGCTGCCGTACTGAGAATGTTCTCCTTGGTGAAGATACTAACTATGAGTTCGTTATCAGTTTGCCATCCATTTCCTCTTGCAATATTACTAGCTTATCATTTTTTTTAATGTAATATAGTCAATTTATTCCTGAGGGGCAACAGACACTTTATTTTCGATGAAACCATGAAATATAAAGGTGTTTGCTAGCAGCAACCTTTTCATTAGTTACAGATTTCTTTAATGTGGAATTATTTAGATGACTTTTACTTCTTCACAGATAGTGCATATTTACTGATAATGGACTGTAGAATTGTGCATATTTACTGATAATGGACTGTAGAATTGTGCATATTTACTGATAATGGTGGACTGTAGAATTGTGCATATTTACTGATAATGGTGGACTGTAGAATTGTGCATATTTACTGATAATGGTGGACTGTAGAATTGTGCATATTTACTGATAATGGTGGACTGTGGAAGTCTGAGTAGACTTTTATGATAAATGTTCTGAACTGGGCAGTTTTGTCATTATGGGTGCATGCATTTTGTTTCATTGCTTACTGGAAAAATGTTCAAAACAAATTTAAAACACCCTCTAACAACTGTAATATATTGTACAAGGAATATAATTTAGTACACTGAGGAAGGTGTCTCAAAGAGCACATGTATGTTTCATATGCAAGGGGCCTATGATTTGAAAACAGCACACAATTAATCTTTATCTGCCACTGGCAAAATGGATTTTCTTTGAATGTGGGTTTCAATGCTGTTTCAATGAATGTGAGTTTCAAGGGCAGAGAAGTTTTAATGCTAAGTTTTCATTGTTTAGTAGATGACTTAGTGTTTGTGCTGTAAAATACAAAATAAAACTTTCAAATGAAGTCCAACTCATCATAGAAGTAAAGCAGTATGCACATTAGTGTTTATGGTAAATGGAGTGAAATAGCCAAGTAATGGTTCATTGGAATGGCTGCAGAGGCTCCATTCAACCATGATTTTGTCAGGGGGGAAGGGCAGCAAACTCAGATAGGCCCAGCTGAACTATACCTCCCAACTGTCCAGATTTTCAAAGAATGAATAGATTTTTGCTTCTTATTTTTGGTTTGTTCTTCATAAAATTTGTAGTTTTCTGGCAAATCATTTAGAAATTAAGTCGCTAAATAATGATACACTGAGTTTCAGACTTCATAACCTTCAGAAAAATGCATTCTAAAGTAAGAACTGTTATTCTATCAACTGTCTCAATTTATACAAGAGCAATTTTTAGTACTGTTTATATGTTCCCTCAATATATTTGGCCTTGTTCAGATTTACTGCATTAACAGGTTGAGAGGTACATGCAAATAAATTGCTTTATAGAATTAGGCATAGCCAACCTCTCAACTGTCCCCGATTTTGGCAAAAATTGTTGCTCTTCCCCCTAATAATCCCTCCGCAAAATTGCAATTTTGGAAGAAAACATGGAGGGTTTACAATTAAGAAATAACTGTAATAATCAAAGTTATAGATTACTTGAAATGCATGTAGATTGTTTTATTTTGTCAGCTGCTCAAGTTAGCAGTACTAATATTAAAGTGTCCCTTCTTTGACAGGTTCCCAGCTGTATTGGTTGGCTATTTTATATTTTTGCATCACATTTGGTCCATTTTTCATAAAATTGTGTTTTTTTGGCAAATTAGTGACAAATCACTAAAGACTGAAGTTAGAAAATAATGACAGACATTTGTGTTTCAGATTTTATACCCTTCAGAAAAGTCATACTAATGCAATACCTATTCTATTATCTTTCTAAGTTTATTAGAGCAATATTTAAAAATTGTCCTTATGTTTGGGCATTTGTCCCACTTCTGTGTATGGCTTTGTCCAGATTTCTTGCTCTGAGGTTGAGAGGCATGACAAATGTGTCAGGGCCATCACAGTCAGCCAGAGACATTTCAAATTGTGACATACTTGTTGCACCCCACTCCACCATGTAGTGACTCTGGATGTGTCCAAGCAAGGCAAGGAGTAGTTATGCAGTGTAAATGTGCAGTGTGCCCCCCCCCCCCATCCAAGGTAGACACAAGTACTACAGTGGCTTTTCATCTGTCCTTGATTTTGCAGAAAGGTCTGGTTTCTGTCATATTTTTGTACTGTTGATTTATGCTTATTAGTCAAAGTGCCTGTTGCTCTGTGTTTAAGTAGCAATGCTTTAATGACCATAAGGTAAGCTTGTCTGAGATCGTAAGATGCAAGTAAGCTTTAATAAGCATACTGTTAAAGAATTGCCAACATTGAAAGCCTTTCTGTTGTTGCCATGCAGAGAATACTTGACTAGATAATGTATAAGCCTTGGGTATTAAAGGACAGGATTCCATTATTTTAAAAAGCTCATTACACTTGTTGGAGACTTCCAGTCATCTCTACAGACTTTACCCGTAAACTAAACAGAATGCCAATCATGTGTGGTCCATAACCTGTACAGTAATCCTTTAAGCAATGTATCTTGAGCTTGTTTCTTGTTTGCTTTTCATTTTTACTTACATGTTTTCCCATGAAACAAGTAGATAGTTGTCAGGCAGCAGGTCTTTTTTGGATAAGAAACATTTTTACAAGTGGGGGCATCACAGAGATTTCTACTTTCAGCATGTTACTTGGTACTTTAATAAAGCTGATTATAAATTATAATTAGAACTGCAGTGCAAGGAGAAGTGGTTTGAGTTGAGTGCTTCTGGTTTTTCTTGTACTTGATTTTGACTGGCATTCCAGTAATGTATTTAAAAAGTAATTCTTTTTTCATGCCTCACAACCTTTTGTTTCCATCTAGATATTAAGTAAGCTGTCATGCAGCCAATGCATTGAAATATTTTTATTCTTCTACACTTATTTTTGTCTTGATTGGACTCTCATAATGATGGTTTGCCACCCAGGCCAGTGTATTTAATCAAAGTTAATTTTTGTGGTTTTGAGCATAGCCCCTCCCCTTTCTAGTTGGCCACACCCCTTCCACATTGACCCCACCCATTCAGCTGTCTCCTGCAGCCCCCCTTTGATTTGAAGTCACCAGCTGCCACTGCATATGTGTGGAGCATGCCCAGCTCTAGCATCTTGGACTGAGGTGTGCAAGTTTCCCCTCTTCCTTTGCTTCAGGTCATCATTGTGATGACGAACTGCTCACCAGTGCAGGGGATACCAGTAGCAGTGGAAAGATCCCTAGCCAACTGATTCCAGGCTTCAGTTTTACATTTTTACATTCTGAGCCCTGGTAATCACCCTGCAACAGCTGGAGTCCTTAGTTCCAGACCAGGGTCCAACAAACACTCTGGACTCCTGCACACCCCACCTCTGCGCCCGAAAGTGTGGTCCCTCACCACACCACCAGGCATATCAGCAGGTTAGTAAGACTCCAAGACATGCTGCAGAATTACTGCCTATTGGCCTTAATATAGGCTGTTTTACCACCCTTACACATCATACTGTAATATTAAAAAAAAGCCACTTTCTTTAGCATTGTGCAAACCAGCTTAATGGATCTGAACATTGCATAATCTTACACAACCGTGTTTTAGACAAGCTTAGCAATGCGCAAATAGGAGTACCAATTGACCATGTTTAAGCAGTGCTTAGCATTGCACAGTTTTTCCAAATGTAATAATTTTGCTTTTAAATTAAACCACCCTTTAGGTTACCTCACACAATTCCACAGCACTAAATGTATAAATGTATGCCTGCTGGGGACTAGAACCGGGGACCTTACTGGGATTACTGCACTTTAGGCCGTGACTCTACCTATTTAGATACTTGGATAGTAACATAACCAGTCTACCTTCACATATACTATTAAGCTACTTGTTAGCATTGCTAAGCACTGCACTGTGCCGTGCAAACAGCCATTCAAAAAAAAAAAAAACACAAAAAAATAAAAAAGTCGACAACTATAACTAATTAATTACATCTGCTTTCTATATTTAGATGTCTCACAGGTGTCAGCTGTGCACCATGCCTCACCTTGCAAACAGGCATAAAAATAAAAAAATAAAAAAATAAAAGCAAAAAAAAAAAAAAACTGTCACAAGTGACACTTATTTCTATACTAGCATGGTACACTACAGGGACAGTTATCCTGTACATAACATCTGTCCAGGTATTCCCTACACAATCCACAACCACGGGGCAGCATCTACACTACTGCCTGTATGGATCTCCCTCAGCAGCACACCATGATTAATATGCATGGCATGCTGCTGAGGAGGAACTATGGTTGTGTACATGGATATATTCCATGTAGAGTCTACATGGAGTCTACATGGATTTTTTTTAATCCTGGGAACCTTTTTCACAAAAATGCATATTTCTGCCGAGTGTTGTATTTGAGCATTTGGCCTTAATGCTCCACTAGGAGAAATCATGATGCCTTTTCTTGGTAATGTCATTTTGTGATAGATATCAGTATAGTGGTCAGACACCAGACAACAGTTACAATTGTGTTTCATTTACAAGGAAGAGCAGAGAGGAGCTGTAGGAGAGAGAAAAAAACTATTAAAGACCACTGAGTTTTGCTTTCATGTCTGGAGCAATAAAAGAAATATTCAGTAGTATAAATTATTTGGATTTTTGTATGCATGTATTCTTTCAGTATTCATGGGGTACATTTTTCACATAAATGGGATGCACAACTGGCAGGAAAAGATGAGTGCGATGTACATCTATTTCATCCATTTCTTTTTAATATTTTTCTTCACCTTATCCAGCAGCCATCAGCTTTACTTCCACTGAGTTCATTATCCAATCATGTGGGCAATCATGAGAGTTTCCCTCCTTTTTTGTACCATCATTACCTGTGATTTTCATTCTCACATTATTTTTCTACTAACGCAGGGGATGCGTTGTCAGTTTTATTGGAAATGTTCCTTCCATGCTAGTGTTATCCTGGTTACAAAATGAAACATTGATGAGACTGATTTAGTGGCCATGTTGTTTATTATCTGGCACCCAAAAGAAGTTGTCAGCATGGAGATCCAACTATCATCCTCCTCCCCATAATCTGCAAGCTACAGTCAGTCTCTCAGTACCATATTAACTGGTTGTCTCAACAAGCATCTAGGTTGCTGAGTAAACTGTGGTCATGTGTGTCACATTCAGGACATTTTCCCTCTGCACCATTAAATTAACACTGAAATTAGCTAGAGTTTATGTTGTTAGATGCAAGAAGCCATCATGGAGGAAAATGATACTGAGTTCAAAGTCAAATTAGGCAGGTGCTTCAAATACTTCATGGCAGACTGGAATTACAATGCAGAGACATGAAGAGCTGACACGCCGAAGGATGAACCCAGTAGATACCAGTGAGGTAATATTGGTGCCACTCCTTTCCATTGTACATTTATCTAGTAATACAAAGGAATGAAATGTAGTGGAAAACAAGATCTCTGTGTCTCTAACAGTAGCTGAACTGGCCTAATTGTTATGGATTGGCTAAAGTATGAATAAGACAGCATGTTACATAAAGAACTTCAGAACATAAAGGAATGCAACATACACTGTAACAGTTATAGAAGCAGCCGCCTGCCCTGCAGTAAGTGTAATATAAGTGAAACAGAAATGGAGACGGCATAACAGGAAACAGATATGACATTGATCATGAAGCACTCAGGACACTCCACAGCAAGTACAAATATGACTCAGTCATTGTACATGCCGGTGTGAACGACCTGAGACGTACCTCCCTGGACTACATGAAAAGAGACATAGAGGAGCTCTCTGATTATGTAGCCCAGGCCGGTATGACCCTGACCCTGAGCAGCATCTTACCCTCACCAAGAATGATGCCACAGTACAAAGACAAAATGATCAGTTTTAACAATTGGCTTAATTACTGGTGTCATTCTAAGGGGATCCAATGTCTGTCTGCTTGGGATGACATGCTTGACAAGCCACGCTGCTTCAAGGGATGGCTTGCACCTGTCACCCTGGGCTTCCGGATATTGGCCAAGGCTCTTGCCACCCCATAGTGCCTTGTTTAGGCAAGGCTCAAATGACAAACCTACCTCCCTAGAAAACACAAGTGGAAAAAAACTAAGGGTAATGCTGCTCAATGCCAGAAGTCTAAACCTCAAGATGCACGCCCTCAAAGCCCTCCTCAGTATGGAAAACATTGATGTCTGTGCAGTGACTGAAACCTGGTTCAAGGCTCCTGAGAGCACCCCAGCACTATCAGGTTTTACCTCATATCATGCTTTCGGGCCCCAAAACTTGGACCAAACCACAAAAGGAGGGGGAGTATCCATTTTCATCAAAGATACCCACACCTCCAGGTTAGTGGCAACGCACGAAGCATCGGAGACTATCCAGGTGCAACTAACCATAGGCAAAACTGCCTTACAGTTTGTAGCATGCTACAGACCACCCTCTCAAACTCAGGAACCCCACACAGCCTTCCTGAAGACACTGGAGAGTATGAATGTCTCTCCAAATACCATCATTTTGGGAGACTTCAACTACCCAAACATAGACTGGGAACATTACTCAAGCCCCAACACCCTGGCCCAAAGGTTCCTAGAATTCATAAACTCAAATGCAATGGAACAACTAGTCACCATTCCCACAAGAGGAGACAATATACTAGACCTGATTATAACAAACATGGGGACAAAATGCTCCACACCGGAAGTATATCCCTCTTTGGTAAGATCAGATCATAAATTAATCTCACTGGAAATCCACATCCCGCCCCCACCCCCTGCACAAAAGACCACAGTGAAGAACTTCTCAAAAGCAAACTTCACACTTCTTAAGACTGAAGTGGTATCCTTCAAGGCCCCTGGGCCAGTGGAAACCACAATCCACACTGCTGAATCCTTTGCAAATGCCTTCTATGGGCACCTTCAAGAATGCATGGATCATGCAATCCCAAATAAAACCAAGACCCATTCCCCCAAAGGCAGGCGCCCGGTCTGGTGGACCCCAGCCATAAACAAACTTTACAACAGGAGGAGGAAGCTACTACATGACAGAGCAAAATCCCTAAAAGGGAAGGCATCTCTGATCAGTACTAGCAAAACCTACGATCACTCATAAAATCATCCAAGGCCAACTTTGAGAGAAAAATCGCAAAGACACAAAAGACAATCACAAGGCCTTCTTTAGCTATGTTAGAAACCTGGGTGGAAACTCCCAGATATGCTCAGAGTTAGTCCAAAATGACACAAAATACACTGAACCCACTGACATTGCCAACATTCTGGCAGACAGGTTCAGTGCAAATTTCTCCTCCCCCCCCCAAAAGGAGAAATAACTATCCCAGCAGAGTGTAGCCTCCCTAACATCTCAGATGCCCAGGTGAGAGCCGCCCTCTCTAAAGCTAAAAACACAGCATCAATGGGACTGGATGGTGTCCCGGGCTGTGTGCTACATGAACTCCAAGAGGAACTAAACCCACACATAAGGTTGCTGTTTCATCTTAGCCTTACTACAGGATACGTACCCAAAGAGTGGCGTACGGCAACAGTGGTCCCACTTCACAAAGGTGGTGCTTCTACGGACCCTGGAAATTACCACCCCATAAGCTTGACGAGCCTGGTCTGCAAAGCTATGGAGAGGATCGTTATGGAACTCATAAACAAAGACATTGAGGACCTACAGACATTGGATCCTACCCAATTTGGCTTTGTCAAGGGCAGATCCTGCTTTTGAACTTGGTCGACTTTTTTGAAACAGTCACTAAGGCCATTGATGAGGGTAAGGCAGTTCACACAGCCTACCTTGACCTTGCAAAAGCCTTTGACACAATACCCCACTCGGGCATCATAGACAAACTTACCAGCTTAAATGTAAACCCATATGTCACAAGATGGGTTGCAAACTGGCTCAAGGACAGAACCCACAGGGTCAGAGTTGCTGGAGCTATGTCAGACTCTAAGCCAGTCACAAGCGGTGTCCCACAGGGCTCAGTCCTGGGACCCCTCTTGTTCGGCATTTATTTTTCTGAGGTACAGGCAAACATAGGAGGATTGTGGCTGACAAAGTTCGCAGATGACTGCAAACTGGGCACCATAATTGATACTCCAGCGGACACAAGCATCCTTCAGAGAGGCCTCATAGAAACAGATAATTGGTGCCAGAGCCATGGCCTTAAGCTGAACGCCAAAAAATGTATAGTCATACCCTTTGGGAAAAACAAGGTACCGACAAATTACCACATAGGCGGTAATCCATTAAGTACGGAAGAGGTAATCAGGGACCTAGGGACCCAGGTTGACAGTAACCTCTCATTTGACACTCACATTGCCAAAGTGGTTAGGAAGACCTTCTATATTGCCCACCTTATCATGAAGGGTTTCACATCTAGATCAAGAGAGGTCATTGTGCCCCTGTACTCTTCTCTTATCAGGCCAATGATTGAGTACAATGCCCCATTTGGGATGTATCTCACCCGACACCTGCAGCAGTTGGAAAGACCCCAAAAGTTCCTCACCAAGAGGATAAAGGGTCTTAAACATATGTCATATGCTGCCCGACTGAAAAAACTCCAGCTCTATTCAGTCGCATACCGCCTACTCAGAGGTGATATGTGCCTGACGTACAAGGCCATGTCCAATCCTGAATTAATGGACATGCTCCACCTCAGAAAATCCAAATCCATCAGAGCCATGAGAACAAGTGACTTAAACCTCAACACAGAAATAAATAGGACATGCTGGAGGGACAGATTCATAACCCAGAGGCTCCCTACACTCTGGAACAGAATCCCAGTCCATGTTAGGCAGAGCCCCTCACTGACTCTATTCAAGAGAAATCTCAACGAGTGGATGGGAGATCGTAGGTTTACCCCAGGGGTCATCTCTGTGTCACTACTAGACAGAGGCATAGTAAACTAAACCCTAAAAGGGCATAGTATTCTCATCCTAAGGGGTGGTGTAAGCCACACACACTCTGGCTAGGCTTATAAATGCCCTAGGGCAGATAGCCTAGTACGAACCTATGAACCTATGAACCTAAGACATTGTTTTCCGTGCAACGAACCTTTAGAGATGAGTGTATCCTCCTTAATATATGCAAGTTAATATTACGTATTGCAGATGCAAAAATGTGTATTCTTTGTTGCATTTTATTTGGTTGTGTGTGATAATAACTGTCAAAAAAATCATGAAGTTAAGAACCCCCAGCTATGACATCATGAAAGATTGATCCCATAAGTCTTCATTATCTAAATTAATATATAGGGAATGATATGTCAATGCTAACTGTAGGTGCAGGAGAGTCTTATTTTATTTTATTTATTTAACTTTTTGTTGACTGTGTTAGTCTTACAAGGTTAATAGCATCTTTTCAGGGGAGAGCCAATGTGGTATTTATACCACTAGAGGAAATTTGACAGTTCATCAGGGAACTACAATAGCTGGCACTGACTCAGGCCATACCCCCCCCCCTCGACCTTTTAGCACAATAAATATGAACAAAGCCTAAAAAAAACACATGGAGACAATGAAACAAAAATTAGGCCATATTCTAAATATTCTCTTGTAAACATAAAACATTGCTAGAGTAATAGGATTTGTGTTAACATGCATTTCCTGAAGGATATGAAGTCTGAAACTTAAATGTCATTCATTACTTAGTGACTATAAACCCTAGTGGTTTGCCAGAAAACCACAAGTTCTATGAGGAACAGACCAAAGTAAGAGGCAAACATCTGGACATTCTTTAAAAATCTGTACAGTTAAGAAGTATGGCTGAGGCAGATGGGGCCCAAGTTTAAAGTATTTTCCTATTAAAGCAGGTTGAGCAGGCAATATTGAAGATTGACATAAGTGCTGAAATATTAACAAAATTATAACTGAGGTAAGTAGCTACCCTGTTTTTTAATATTTATTTTTAAAAGTATTAGTTATATAACAGAGCAGTATGTGTTTTGATTAGCCAGAATGCTTCACTGGTGCATGGAAAAAATTACCTTTACCTATATTGACATAATTTGTGGATATAATCATGAAATGCAGTAGTCAAATCAAGTCAAAGTCAAATTAGGTAGGTGCTTCAAATACTTCATGGCAGACTGGAATTACAATGCAGAGACATGAAGAGCTGACATGCCGAGGGATAAACCCAGTAGATACAAGTGAGGTAATATTGGTGCCACTCCTTTCCATTGCACATTTATCTAGTAATACAAAGGAATGAAGTGTAGTGGAAAACAAGATCTCTGTGTCTCTAACAGTAGCTGAACTGGTCTAATTGTTATGGATTGGCTAAAGTATGAATAAGACAGCATGTTACATAAAGAACTTCAAAACATAAAGGAATGCAACATACACTGTAACAGTTATAGAAGCAGCCGCCTGCCCTGCAGTAAGTGTAATATAAGTGAAACAGAAATGGAGACGGCATAACAGGAAACAGATATGACATTGATCATGAAGACATTGTTTTCTATGCAACGAACCTTTAGAGATGAGTGTATCCTCCTTAATATATGCAAGTTAATATTATGTATTGCAGATGCAAAAATGTGCATTCTTTGTTGCATTTTATTTTGTTGTGTGTGATAATAACTGTCAAAAAAATCATGAAGTTAAGAATCTCCAGCTATGACATCATGAAAGATTGATCCCATAAGTCTTCATTATCTAAATTAATATATAGGGAATGATATGTCAATGCTAATTGTAGGTGCAGGAGAGTCTTATTTTATTTTATTTATTTAACTTTTTGTTGACTGTGTTAGTCTTACAAGGCTAATAGCCTTTTTTCAGGGGAGAGCCAATGTGGTATTTATACCACTAGAGAAAATTTGACAGTTCATCAGGGAACTTCAATAGCTGGCACTGACTCAGGCCATACCCCCGACCTTTTAGCACAATAAATATGAACAAAGCCTAAAAAAAACACATGGAGACAATGAAACAAAAATTAGGTCATATTCTAAATATTCTCTTGTAAACATAAAACATTGCTAGAGTAATAGGATTTGTGTTAACATGCATTTCCTGAAGGATATGAAGTCTGAAACTTAAATGTCATTCATTACTTAGTGACTATAAACCCTAGTGGTTTGCCAGAAAACCACAAGTACTATGAGGAACAGACCAAAGTACGAGGCAAACATCTGGACATTCTTTAAAAATCTGTACAGTTAAGAAGTATGGCTGAGGCAGATGGGGCCCAAGTTTAAAGTATTTTCCTATTAAAGCAGGTTGAGCAGCCAATATTGAAGATTGCCATAAGTGCTGAAATATTAACAAAATTATAACTGAGGTAAGTAGCTACCCTGTTTTTTAATATTTATTTTTAAAAGTATTAGTTATATAACAGAGCAGTATGTGTTTTGATTAGCCAGAATGCTTCACTGGTGCATGGAAAAAATTACCTTTACCTATATTGACATAATTTGTGGATATAATCATGAAATGCAGTAGACCATAAAACCAAAACCTCTGAGAAACATGCAATAATCTTCAATTGTTTGAACCACTTGCAGTTTTAACAAAAGGAGTATAATCATAAATGAAATTAATTATAAAACAAAGATGCAAGAGAAATGCACCAACACACTTTAAATTCATAGGCACACCTTCCTTTATTTAATCATTTCAAGTGTTAAATTACTAAACCCCCAAATCCCATTGGCAATGGCCGTTTGCATTCAAGTGTCTTGAAATACTTTTTGCAATCATTTTTTATAACTAGTATTTTAACAGGGATATGGCCACGTGGTCACTAAGTATAATATCAAGACTTCACTGATGTGTTTCTTTGACTTCCAGATTCTGCCAGGAAACCTCTACACATCAACAGGGTTAAGCACTCCCTTAGCATAACTATATGAATACTCTCATATTACAGTGGAAGACTAAAGCCAAAGCGCATAGCCTGTAACACTGTGTGTGTGTGTGTGTGTGTGTGTGTGTGTGTGTGTGTGTGTGTGTGTGTGTGTGTGTGTGTGTGTGTGTGTGTGTGTGTGTGTTTATACTGTATTAGGCCCAAGGGAAACCACATTCTTAACATAATTTTCTTAAATCTAATATCACTCTTTCCAATACTAGCTTTAGCACAGTATCACTTTTAAAAGTCTCATACGTTCAGGTGTAACAGAATCAGACATTGTTCCATTTCAAGACCTTTACTTCAAAACAAAAACTTTCCTCCCTGTTTAATTCAAATCAACTCTCATGCTATCTGCTCTACAAAACAAATGTGCCTTTCTTTGCACTGAAACAAAATGTTTTATACAAATTTCTTTCCTTATCTAGACAGGGTTATTTTTTAATTTTTTTTATAAACGTCTCATATCTCAAATGATTAGAGTGAAAAACATAATTTGTCCCTTATTTTTAACTAAAGGGGATGTCTAGTACTTATTATCTTTACACAAATTATAAACTTGTGCCCCTTCTAAAGCAATGTTTGCAATCTTCTTCGACTATAGGATACCATCTTGTCTGTCTTATATTGCTGATACTGATGGAGCTTGCATTTCTTCTTCTATTTATTTATTTTCATATTTCTTTAACCTGTAATTTATCCTGTTCTAGCACTATGAAATATAATAATCCATTCAATTAGGAAACAGAGATTCATTTTCAAGATATGCTCTTGAACCCAGCTGAAATTGTCTATTATACACACAAGCTAAGGACTCCAAAACGTAGATACCAGCCTGACTAATAAATGATTGCAATGGGTGAGATCAGCAATGTCTGTGTGCAAAAAGCTACAGGCATTCAGCATTGTAATTATAATGAAACCTTGGTTGGAAACTACTTTACTGATAGGCAGAGAAATTTCTGATCCTTCATCCATCAAGTTTTGTATTAGTTCATGATGATATGAGCTGCCCAAGGACAAAACTGGTCTCATGTATATAAATGTTTCATTAAATTTAACTTGGAGGACAGATACAGATTTGATGTAGAAGTGCAGTGCATAAGCATGACAAGGTAATTTTATCTGGAGTGTAGTTCTGCAGGGATGGTTAGACACTACTGAGTCTTTTGAGTGCAATGTGACTGACTTTGAATTAGTTGGATATACCACCCTAAACCTCACAGCAATCAGGATAAACACAGATATTCCTTATGGGATGAACTTTTCTTTGCTTTTTATTTCTTCTCAATATGTTAAGGGGAATATTTGATAATATTGTTCCAGGCAGCTGCTGTGATTTGTAACAAATCAAGTTCTGTACACTGCTTTTGAAATAAATGAACCCATTTTAAATAAAAAGTCCATATGTGGGAATGTGACACAGATCAAAACTGTTATGTGCACAAGTGTGTTATTTAACAAAGTGATTTTGTTTTCTTTGCACTACTGACAAATATGTGAGAAATGCCTTTGTAAATTCTGCTCAGCGTAGTTGGAAGTTTACATTTTCCTGTACCCAAACTGTACATTAACAAAATATTGCATGTTTTGAATGTTTTAAAGAGGAAAGTTGATAACACTAACACATGAAACCTTGACTTGCAGATGCACATGTAAAAATCTGGAAATTAATTACCTTCTGCATTCTTGGAGTCATTAGCTGAACATTGATCACTTATTGTGAATGGACTTGTTGTCATGTTCCACTTTAATAAAACACTCAAACACCAAAGACCTTTAACGACTTTTATTGTTTAACATAATAAATAATAAATGCATGAAACTTTATTAAGCGTAACACAACATCAATTCCTTGGAGGAGAAAACATAAAATTACTCTCCATAAAGGGCAGTGTAACCTCTCACCCTTGGAATAAGCAACATCGCTCATTTGTTTGCTTATCCTCACATTTACAAGGCAGCACTGCACTACTCACCTTCAACATCTCCTCAACAACCCAAAACTACCAAGTGCAAAAAAACTCCACCATTAATCTTTCACCAATTCAAAATCTTTCCAACAGTTATCCACAAGAGGGGGAACAGAAGAGGGGCAAGCCTGTCCCTCTTCTCTGCCCCACTCCAAAATGCAACACCTAAACGGGACGGGCTGGGAGGGGAACAAGGCCGCACCAAATGTGACTCCTAACAATTAAATCCCACCTCAAAAACCTTCAAGACCCTGCCCTCGCCTTACCTCACTACATCCCTTAGTCTCTAGCTTACTTAACCCTTTCATGCCTACTCCCTTACTTCACTCTTTTAACTATCCACCCTAACCACGTCTTATCCTTAACACCCTGCTCCCTCCCCTCTCCGTTAAAGATGTCCTGTGACAACTTTGTCTTTCCAAACTTCATTTGCCACATTCCACTTTAATAAAACACTCAAACACCAAAGATCTTTGATGACCTTTATTGTTTAACATAATAAATGATAAATGCGTGAAACTTTATTAAGCGTAACACAACATCAGTTCCTCAGAGGAGAAAATATAAAATAACTATCCATAAAGGGCAGCGCAACTGCTCACTTTTGGAATAAGCAGCATCACCCATTTGCTCATGTATCCTCATTTTTACAAGGCAGTATTCCACTGCTCACCTTCAACATCTCATCACCAACCCTAAACCACCAAGTCCAAACAAACTCCACCATTAATCTTTCATCAATTCGAAATCCTTCCACCAGTTATCCACCAGAGAGGGAACAGAAGAGGGGAAAACCTGTCCCTCTTCTCCGCCCACCAGCCCAACAGGCTGTTCCCCCTCACACCCTACCCTTCCTAAGCAGACCCTCCAAAAACAACCCCAAATTCAAATTAAATAAATCAAGTCCAAATTCATTAAGGTGTACCCCATCTGACTTAAACCCCATGGAATCCCTATCATCAAATTCACTATGTTGAATAGTATGCACCTCCATCTCCTTCAACTGTTTAGTTAACGTAAAATTCACATACCTATGAGCCCTCTCAACTGCAAAAAATGTCTTTGCATTCCTCTAAACTAACTGAGGAATAATCTCTGACCAAACCAAACACATGGATGGATAAACTCTCTTAAGGCTAAAAAGTCCTTACAAACATGATAAACTAACTGCCTCTTTGGTATCATGCCCAAATCATTACCTGCTAGGTGAATGAACAATATTCCAGACAACCCCCACTGGCTCTGTAACATTGTAAATACCTGGAGAAGCCAGTTCCACTTCAACCCTCTCATACCATGCTAAGTAATATTCCATCCAAAACATTTCAAGCTCATCTCCGTGCCATTGTTCCTAACCACAGCCTGCCTAGCTGCCCAATACATGAAAGAGCAGCCTAAAATGATAATCCTTTTCCCCGAAAAAAAAAAAAATAAATAAAAATTAACAATAACATAAAGAATACCAAAACTTATTTAATATAAGTCAAAAATGCATTAGAAAATCATATAATGCCTTACTGTACACTTTCCTGGTGGATGCCATCCATGACTGCTGAACCAACCTGCCGATCACAGCTGCCCAACCTGCCAAACCTCGGCTGGTACCACCATCGGGTCCGTTGCTGCTGTCAGAGCCACCTGCCGAAACCTGAAAAACTGAAATCGAGACAGACTGTCAGCAATCTCATTCTACACTCCTGGCACATGTACCCCTGTGAAAGAAAAATTAATCAAGAAACTACAACACGTAAGGAGACCCAACGACAAACGTGTAGATTTAGCCATCTTAACTTGCAAAATTCTCATCACAGCAATATTGTCTGAGTTAAACTTTACCTTCTTACCCCTCATACGGTCCTGCCACACCACTGATGCTGCCCAAATTGGCATAAACTCCAGGAAGGCAACATCCTGCTTCCACTTCTCTATCCAATGAGAAGACCACAGCACTGAAAACCATTGCCCTGCAAAATTTGCACCCATAACCAAACCCTTGGCTGCATCTGTAAACAACTGTAACTCTCCTTGACGTACCCAGTCTGACTGTAAAAATGTGATCCCATTAAATTGTTGTGAAAACTGTAACCACAAAGCTAAATCCTCCCATGCTAACTTGCTGACCCTTACCCTGTGGTGCTTACTTTTACCTCCTTTCAAAAGAAAAGCCACCAAACTACAAAATGCACATCCAGGATGCACTGCCCTACAAGAAAAATTCAACAAACCCAACAACTCCATGACATCCCTCACTCAAACCTTACTCTTAGACCTCACCCATACTATTTTGTCATGCAGTTTATATACCTTTTCTCCCACAAGCGAAATAATCCTAGAACCGTGTCCATATTCAAACCCAGGAAATCTAGAACCTTCGCCAGGCCCCCCAGCTTATCCTTAGCCAGTGGTACTCCCAACTCCATACACATCCCCAAAAACTCACCCATGCCCCATCTTTCCCTTCACCCACTAACAGGAAGTCATCTAGGTAATGTACTGCTCTTTGCCCTTCTACCGTCTGCTGCCATATCCAGAGTAAGGCTATACAAAATTTTTCAAAATTGGCACACTCCACCGCACATCTCATCAACATAGCTATGTCAAAATAAAAACTATCCCCCACTACCATACCCAATAATGGCCAATTCTCATCTCGAAACAGCAAAAGGTGAAAGGCCAACTCAGTGTCAACCTTCACCAGCCAAGGATCCTCAAAACTTCTAATGATGTGGAACACATCATCCAAGGACGCGTAGAACACTCTAACCTCCTCCCCAGAGATCAAATCACTGACAGATTTGTCTTCTGGGTAAGATAAATGATGTATTAAATGAAACTCTCCCAGTTCTTGGAACCAAACCCAAAGGTGACACTTTAAACTGAGTAAAAGGCAGACTATCAAAGGAGCCCAACAACCTACCCACCTGACACTCTTTCTCAATTAATGCTCCCAGCACGTCCTCCCTCTCTTGCACTGACTTCAAATTTTTCCCCACCTTGCCATCACCCACTAAACTAGACTAGATCAAAAATCCTTTCAAAAAAAACTCTACCAATTCCCCCACCAGTACCAACAGCAGATATTGTACCAGCAGCTCCCGCAGAACATGCACCTTAATAGATGAATGAGTTCCCTGGGGTGCCTCCTCACCCCCTGAAAGGACCCCCCTTTGGCCATGAAAATTGGCCCTGCCCTGCAGCCCCATGGGTGGCCCATTCTATCCTCTCTAAGCCTTAAAGGATGACACCTGACTCCCAAACTGACTCTCACCGCAACCACATTGCGTTGCTGAATGCCCTTCCATACACTTTGAACGAGTATTAGTGAATCTGAAACCTGTCCAGGAACATCTCCCCACATTAAAAGCCCAACATACTCTGACACCCCCTTCTGTAGGCTTATCTGCCCTATTTCCCAGTTTGAATCTGTCCATCATAGTGGACAGCCAGATATTCAGGTGCCAACTGCCTTCCTCTTATGGAATTTCTGATCATACCATAGTCATGCATTACCTGGCTGTATCCTTTGTGCCTCTTGTATAGTCAGAAAATAGATCAGGAATGGAAGAGCCAAATTACTATCCCTTTCCAACCACACCAACATTTAATATATGAAACCCAAAACCCAATTTTCCCATGTCTTCTGCCGAAACTTGCCCACATGCCTGCGACCTAATGCAGCCAAGGCAGCCAAAAGATCTTTCCCCATTCGCCATCTCAGCCTCCATCAGGTGCTGTATCCAATCAGCATCAATCAACTCAAAAATATCTACATATTCTCCCTTCCAAAACTCTTCCTTCACCGCAAGTGAAATGTGAGGAGTCAAAACAATTGCTGAACCCTCCTGTCCTAAAGCCTGTGTCATCAACCAATCCCCCAGTCGTGTCTCAAAGTCTGACCATACCGCCTCTAAACAAGGGTCCATGTCCTTCTCCAGCAATGAAAGGATACTATCAAAACTCAAATCATGACCCACTAATGTTTGCAAACCCATACCAACGGCCTGCCTCCACCTACATCTTGTGAGACCCTGGGCCTTCCGTTAACCCTGCCTTGCAGCCCCACATCTGACCCTAGGCACTCAGTCCCTGCTACCTGTCCCTCAGCTTCCCCCTCAGCAGAGACTAACAAATCATTACCTATCGGGGCTGAAGTTAGTGCCACCGGTGTTTCAACCTCCTTTGTCCGCTCCTCCACTGTCAGTCTCTGCCCTGGTTGCTTGGCTCTGGATGCTCATGTACTGCTCCCCATCTGTTGCCTCTTCTGAGTCTTAGGACCCTACATGCTGGTAGTCACAAACTCATTCGACATCTCCCGGAATAGGTCCTCTACTTGTGCCATGATACTCATCCATTTCTGTCTCAATGCCCATACTTCTGCCATGATTTTCCAACTTGCTACCTGAAATACAAACAGACACTGTAAGTACTTGAGGGAAGAAAAAACTTTAAAACACATATCAATCCCATGCCAGCCTGTTCGTACCTAAGGGTAACAACTCCTTCCACTCAGTACTGCAGCACATGCTCACAGACCCAGGCCCAGCCCCTAGAAAAGATAGGAGCTCCATAAAGTCATTTCTACCAAGTCCTGAACTCAGGAACTTGTGCACTACCAACACAGCAATGTCCTACTACACCCTTTGAGCTAAATGCTAAGATCTCAGTCTGCAAGACCACTGCAAGCTTAGCCAAAACCCAGGGGTCATACTCAAATCCTGTGTGAGTATCTGTAAGGTTAAGACCTTAGCATAAAACCAGCCCCCCCAATTAAGAATGCCACCGGTGTTCCTACTAATGTGTGGCATCTTTACACTGCAGAGGGAAGCCCACAAAATGCCATCATGCCTCCTCTCTGCCCATTAACCACCAACGAACAGAGAACAAAACCCTACATCAACCCTAGCCCTAACCAACTGTCCAACATTTCCATCCCCCACCCACTACACCCAAAGTATTATTCTTATCCCTTATTTCCTATTCTTTTTTTTTTTTATTAACCAATGCCATTGGTGTTACTTCACATGCTTGACACAGTCACTAATGGCCAGTGGGAAGCCCGCAAAATGACACACTGCCTCCCCTCTGCCCACTAACCACCAATGAACCTGGGAACAAGAACAAAACACTAAAATATAACCTTAGCCCATAGACCAACAGCATTTCTTTATTTAATTGTTACTTTACTTTTGCATTTTTTTAAAACCACCGATGTTACTGTGCAAGTGTGGCACAGCCACTAACAGCCAGAGGAAAGCCCACAAACTGGAGCACTGCTTTCCCTCTGCCTGCTAACCACCAAAAAACACCAATAACCCAAAAAAGCAAGATTATGCTTCACAACAGAGCACTCTACCTTGACAGCCATAAACTGCCAGCGAGAAGTCCGCGAAAAGCTGTGCTGCCTCCCCTCTGCCCACCAAGCCACCAAAGAACCTAGAAATGTAATACAGCAATAACTCTGCCCCAGAAGAGCACACCAATGAAACAGCTGATTAACTGACAACAGGAAACCCGCAAAATGACAGACTGTATCACCTCTGCCCACTAACCACCACCAAAACACCAGGGTACATAGAAAGGTTAACGGGGGCTAGCTTCATTCTCCAAACTTACCAGCATTCATTTCACACTCACCTCTAGCACAGAAGCCCTAGGATCCCCCAGAAGAGAGAATAAGAGGGAAATATATATATATATATATATATATATATATATATATATATATATATATATATATATATATATATATATATATATATATATATATATATATATATATCTAAGTCCTCCTTCTCACTCCTTATAAACAGGGAAACTGTACTTACCTAGCTATCTTTTGTAACCACCCAAGGACTACCTTACCCCACCTCTGGTCATCTGGGATGTGATCCTGCATCCTACAAGATCATGCAAAATGTGACTCCTAACAACTTAATCCCACCTCAAAAACCTTCAAGACCCTCCCCCTGCCTTACCTCACTTCCTCCCTTAGTCTCCAGCTTATTTAACCTTTTCATGCCTACTCCCTTACCACACTCTCTTAACTATCCACCCTAACCTCTTCTTACCCTTCCCACCTTGCCTCCACTCCCGCCTACATTAAAGATGTCCTATGACAACTTTGTCTATTCCAAACTTTATTTGCCAAGCTGACAAGAAAGCTTGTTGAGAAAGATGTAGAAAGAAAAAAGCAAAAATAATCTTGAGACTGTAGAAATCTAACATAGATATATAACTATTATAGAATAAGGAAGTCTACAAAATGTTTTGCAACCTATTTTGTTATACGAGTGTGACACTATGTTTAAATAATTATCAATGTCAGATTAGTGAGTTTTACAAATGTACTGTAATAAAATGTATACATCCTCCTCGACACACTTTAGAGTGGGAATTTTTAACCAGGTAACTAGATTTTATACTGCCACCCACTAGCTGGACTTTTTGTCTGCTCTGACCTTTTTTTGAAAATGTATCCAAGTACCACGTGTGCCTTAATTTCTTATTGTGTTACTTAAAATATGACAGGTTATTCTAGGACAACACTGTTGTTTATTCTAGTGTGGTAGGTAGATAACACCTGGGATGCTGTTACACATAGATTCTGCAACTATTCTTTATACAGACTAAGCTTACTATACACTGCTGAATGTTGTGACACTGTTGGAAATCATTGACCAGAAATATCTAGACCATTTATTATACATGTATGTGTACATTTTGCATCTCATATTGAATGCAGTCTGTCTCACTTACACTATACTTCATGTGTAATCACCATGCTGTGATTTACAATTAACTTTCTTGACTTAACTACATTTTGCTCAAATGTGCTGTCAAAGATAAGTAGTAGTTAAGACATGATTATCCATGCCTTCTTATCAGTTTAAAGGCAAGCTCCACTAAACCATCATTTTTCGTTTCTTTAATCCAACACCAAGGCTGACAGCATCAGGTAAGAAGTATGTAATTTATTTCATTTATTCATCCATTTATTTATTTTATATCTGAAATAGTGTCTGCTTAGCTTTTAGTGAAATCTCACATTTTCTTTTCTATATTGTCTCATCTCATCATCTGCTGAGAAAAGCACTCTTGGCAAATGTCAATGACTGAAGCAATACTAATCTCTTGAACTTTAATCAAACCCTGACTAAGTGATGGGGTCCATTCCTGACATGATATTAGATACCCAAAAGATTTGGGGGAATTATAAAAGCAGGAAGAGATGTTGCATTGCAACAATATATAATCATTAGAAAATAGAGCAATTAATTTAGATATCAAAACCGATAAAACATGTTAAATATGAGTAGATAAAGCATATTATCATCACAGACAATGAACATCATCTCTTAGATAAATAGTAACTTCTAATGCTAAAGTTTTCTGTCTGAACAATACTTTTCAACTAAGCTAAGAGAACTTCTGGAGTTGGGAGCAGAGTTCAGGTGCAGGTCTGTAATTGCATGAGGCATTTAAGCTGAAGTAGCTGCATTTACTGATTTTGTTCTAGTCTTTATCATCATCATTTATGTTGTATTTATTATTATTAGGGTAGTATATTTAGCTAACCAAATATACTATGGCATATTGGTCAGTTCACACACTTAGATCTGTAGCTGCAAATGTACTTTCCGTCGCACAACTGCAGCCCATGACATGGACTGTTAAAGTACTGCTAGGTTTTAACAGGAACTGCTTGATAATCTTGGCCACATTATTGTGTGGTGAGCAGCATTTATTTTGAGGTTCAGAGTCTCAGTGACTTCCTGGTATCCTAAATAAAAAGAATATAGCTTCATGAATAAAGTGAAGACTGGTTAATGGGGTTAATTTAGTTTAAGTTAACAAATGTTTATTTGTTGAGTTTCTTATGTGCAAAACTGATACCAGCCCATGATTCATCTTTTTCGTGTAACCCATCTCTTCACCTGAGATTTCATTGTATGCAAATTCAACTTGCAGGACTATTAGCATTAATGCTGGCTTGAATACCATAAAACCTATTACAGGAGATTTTTATTCAAAATTTATCACAGTAAAATTATAGCTAAGTATTGCTAACTAATGGCTTCATCACCAATTTGTTAGAAACCACATGGCAATGGATATGTTTGTCAGTTTATGGAATATGTTTAACATATAAACCTGATTTATTTAAGAAAAGATATGTATAAAATAATGGATTACTCTGTGCTTATACTGGTATAGCAGTCAACTGGAAACGATTCTATGTAGCGGTAGTTGGAAGCAGAAATTTCAGATGACTGTTTTGATTGTACTGACACCTTAATTCAAATGATATTGTTTGGTTTGAAAAAGCAACCAAGGGAACAACTGGAAACATTGTGTGGTAAAAAGCATGAAGAACTAAAACACTTTCAAAGCTAGTTAGCTGATTTGGTTGTATATGCAATGTGTGTATGTTGGGACAAACATGGAAAGCACATTACTGAATGACCACTAAAGAGTTACAATCAAAGTTAAGATGACACTCCAAGATTGCTTAAACTTTTTACACTCAGTGTTGCAGGAGTTAACAAGTGGGAAGATAAAGCATTTGTACAATTTCTAATAAACTATGGCATAATAAACCTACAGGAAATGTGACTTGATAGGTATATATATATATATATATATATATATATATATATATATATATATATATATACATACATATGTATGTACCATCATTAAATTTATATATATATACACACACACACACACACACACACACACACACACACACACACACATATATATATATATATATATATATATATATATATATATATATATATATATAAAACAAAAACTGTGCCACAGAAGAGAAAATAATATATAAATAAAACTTCTTCTATTATAAAACAATAAACTGTGTAGTAAATAAAACTCGCAGACACCAAACAGTTCTATTAAGCTTTTGCTCTTATTAGATGAAAGAGCTTCTTCAGAATAACCAAATTTTCAAACACATACAGTATAAAGTATATATATATATATATATATATATATATATATATATATATATATATATATGAAAATGTCAAAAACTCAGATGTTCACACAACAAAATATCGATCTCAAAAGACTTGAGACCCAAAACCATAAAAATGTTTATACAAGTGGGTAAGACCCTTTGCTAATTGTATATACTGACACAGATACTGCACTACAGTGGTAAAGTGTTAAATCCTACTCCCCGCTGTACCATGATTTCACCAATACAGCTACTGGCATTTTTCAAAATTCAGCAATTTTGATACTATGTACCCATAGCTAAGCTAATCTAAAAAGAAAAAAAAAACACTAAACACACACACACACACACACACACACACACACACACACACACACACACACACACACACACACGCGCGCGCACAAAACCCTAAAAACTCATAACATTGAATTGCAAAATATGCCATTATTATTTTAAGATAAAAATACTCTATATCATACAACCCAACTGCAAAACCATGATTAAGTGTAATCTTGGCAGTGGCTCTGTTAGGAACACTGTTTTTTTTATTAAAGCATTGTATAGGGTTAAGGTTGGGGCAATGCTTGGATTAGATTAAGGTTAACATTAAGCTTAGCACATACGAGTAAGGTGAAAACTGGGGGCTTCATCTCTCTGTACCATCTTACTCATGTGCTAACCCTAACTGTCACCATGATCCATTCCCTAAAGGTACCACTACACAAGAAAATGGCCATAGAACATGCACAACACCAAACATGCAAAACAGTTAACCTATCTCTATATTTCACCTTTACCATAACCACCAAACACGCACACTTACACAGCAACTGCTATAACCATTTAAGTCAAACATTAATTTTCATGCACGTACCGCGGTGGTGGTGCTGCGGTAGCATTGTCGCCTCACAGTAAGACGCTGTCCAGTTTGATTCTCGCCTAGAGCGTCTTCTGTGTGGAGACATGCGTGAATGGGTGTACCTTCATTGAAGGTTGTGCGTCAGGGCTGGTAACTCGGCATGTAAAAATCAACTACCAATCATTGGCGGACCGGAGTTCTGATGTGGCGACCCCTAACCAGGAAAAGCCGAAAGACACAACACCAACATTAATTTTTATGCACATTCCTATCTACAAAAAATACAAAAAAATGAGCATTCAGTCATTTGAGTATTCAGAAAAATGCAATTTTGATATCTTGTACATTCAGTGTTTTTCACCCCTCTAAAAAAAAAAAATCCTCTTCAGTCAACTGTGCTTGATATATAGTAAAAATAAGAAGGGAGAATATTCCATAGGCTTATGCATAATAATGTCTTTACTGATCAGTACTGGAAATTAATAACTGTTTTACCAATGAGTTTTCAACAATCTTTTTTTAACTCACCATTTATTGAAAATTAAGTACCACAAACTGCATGCCAAAAAAATAAAAAACATAAAAGGTATCAAACCTATTTAAAACAAAAAAAAAAAAACTTTTTTGCATGGACAAGCTCCCTTGCACCCTCACTGAGAGAGCAAGATCCACCTACCCCAGAAATTTTAAATACATATATATATATATATATATATATATATATATATATATATATATAAACTCCAGAGTCACATCACAATGAAGAAAAAAAGAAACTCTCCAAAAAAACATACCTTCAGCTTACACTGCACAAGTCTTAATAATCACTTGTGATTTTAATACCTGCATAGGGTAGTTTTCAAAATTTACCAATTATTTAAAAGAAAACTGTAATTTATTCAGAGAATATAAGCATTAATGGATATGAACATACTTTATATGGGTTAATGAAGGTCATTATAACCTACATACCTAGGGAATCCATTTCAACAATAGATTAGATTATTTGGGTAAAAAGGGAAGTAATGTATTACAATGTTTTAGTCTTAATATGAACAGCAAGTAGCCATTTAACTGATGAGTTAATGTTTAAAATAAAAAGCAGCAAAGATCTAGAAAAGATGGGAAACTAACTCAGAAATCTGAAACTGACTAAAGTGAACTAAAAAACTGATAGTCGGACATTAATATAGTAGCATGTCAGAATAGAAGGCATTGTATAAATATCTAAATAATACTGAGGCGGATGGCTATGTGGTAAATTTTATAGAACTGACACAAGAAATTGAGGAGACTATAATATGCATCTTGTGTAAGAATATGAAAAGGAAGAATAGAATGAAAAATGAAAATCACAATTAGTTTGACAAATGATGTGAATGTAAAAACATATAGTGTTTGCATAATTTAAGGAACTGGATGAAATCAAAAAAAGAAAGAAAAATTCATAAGTATAAAAAGATGCGAAAATAAGGTATAAAATTATGAAAGTAAAAAAACAGCAATACATGAAAAGGAAGTGAATACTGATGCTTGAGGTAATAGTAAACAAAAACGATAAACTGGTTTGAAATTGATGGCAATTGAAATGAATAAAAATCTCATAATAGAAACTAACAAACAGGTAATGAAGATTGGTTGGAATATTATAGGAAGAGATTTTAACCAAAAAATGTACATACATCAAAGTAACCAAAGAAGACATACAACCTTAGAGAGAGAGACAGAGGTTTTGATATTAAAAAGATAAAGACAATTCTAAGTAAATTAATATATATATATATATATATATATATATATATATATATATATATATATATATATATATATATATATATATATATATATATAAATCACCTGCAATAGATTACAATTCAGAGAAAATTAAAAATAACAAAGCACCTGGGCCAGAATAAATGCAGAATGAACTGTGTTAAATTATATATGCAATTGAAAGAAATCTTAAAACTTCAATTTCAAGAGAATTGTTTGAAACAATAAATACCTTGAGTACTGGAAGGAGCGTTATAGTAATTCTAGCATCTAAAATGTCAATAGAAAGGCTTTAGCAATTTATTAGATGATGACACTTCAATTCATCACAGAGGATATTTTAATGCATTATATAAAAGAAGTCAGTAAAGAAATGTGAATAACAGAACTGTTAAATCTTCAATATTCATATATAGAAAATTAATTAAGAATTAATGTTCATTGTGTGCTACCACACCCCATATTACTGCATGTACATTTAAGAGAAAAACAAATTATTTGACATTTTGCAGATCTGGAAGCAGCATTCAATAATATATATAGAAGTTTGCTCTGACAACTTTAATATTAACAGGAACATCTAGAGATTTGATCAAGGTGAATTGAGGGGTCTATATTAGATAAACAAACTTTTGAAAGTTCGACTGTCATATGGTCGACACCATATGACTGAACTTTCAAAAGTTGGAGTATCTAATAAAAAAAATAAACAACTCAAAACACCTACATGAACATTTTAAGCAGGGGGGCAAGTCCCCCTGCACCCCCCACTGCTATTTAAATATACCAAATCCGAAATCGCACTACAATGCAAAAAAGGGAAATCTTCACATTCCGCGCTGTACAGAGATCTCTGCTACAATGTTCGAACATTAAAAAATCCGATCATATGGTGTCAACCATATGGCACTCAGAATTTTGAATGTTCAGACATTCAATATAGACATGATCTGAGAACTACATATCAGAACTTAACATGGTATTTCTGTAAAGTAAGTGATATTATCTAGAAAATGTTAAAAACAATAAACCCATAGTGGTTTCTAATTTATATGGATAACATTGTTAAAATAACACCAGAAGTTAACATAAATTAACCAAAACTGGGAACAGATCAATGCCCACTGCTAGTCTATGCTAATGATTTACACACATACACACACACACACACACACACACACACACACACATATATATATATATATATATATATATATATAGGTCTACTTTTTTGAACAAAATATTTATTTATTTATTTATTTATTTGTTTTATTTATTTTACATTTCTTGACCGGGTTTGTCTGACTGAGCTAGTGGCTCATTATCAGCAGAGACCCAGGGAGAAAAGCTCCACAGTGAGATAAAATTATACATCAGATAAAAAAAAATTTAAAAATACATTTCAGTTACATACAGATAAAAAAGAATTATGCATTCAGGAATACACCAAAAGTTTCAAAAACATCTATACAATATTTGCAATGGTAGGGAAGTGATGTAGAGAAACCAAAAAGCACTGTTATGATAGAAGGGGTTTGTGGTAATAAACATGGTATGAACTGTTGAGAGATAAAAGAGGAGAGATAGTAGCAGGTGACAAGGATAATCTAAAAAATCAGCAAAATAGCATGTGTTTATAGTAAATTACCATTGAGTAATATGGAGAGAAATAGGAGAAAAAATACTGAGGAAGAAAGATGAGAGAAGGGAGGTTGGAATCAGGAAAAAGAATAGATAAAAGGAAGCTGTTAGAGGACAGTGCAGGTAGAAGAGTAGACAAGGAAGAAGGGGTATGAAAGGAAGTAGTGGGAGAGTGTAGGTAAGATGGGCAGAGGAGAGAGAGGGGTGTTGGATACTAAGGAGAAAGAGGGTCATGGGGGATGAGTGCACCGGCAAAACCAATTTTTCTTTAGGTATTCAAGAGTGGCAGTTTTGAATTGTTTAGGGTGGTTAAGTGACCTAATTTCTAGGGGTAGTTTGTTCCAGGATATGGCAGGGTTGTAATTATAGAGTATACAACCTGTTTTGGTCTTAGGTTTATAAATCTGTAGCAGGTCTTGGTCAGAGCTGCAAAGTGATCTAGCAGGAGAGTATTTAGATATAATGGAACTAAGGCTAGGACAGAAAGAGGGCAAATATAGGATGGAGTGGATAAGTTGTAGTTGATGAAGTTTGAGGAGGTGGGGAAATTCTAGCCAGTCTAGTTGCTTAAGAGATATGCAGTGGTAAGACTTATAGGTTTGGTTTGCAGAGAAACTTGCCACCTTACTAAAGGTAGTTTCTAGTTTGGTGAGGAGTGTGGAGTTCAGATTTGTGAATAATTGACAGCTGTATAATAGAGTAGGAAGAAGAAATGCATGAGAGAGAGTTATTTTGGCCCTGTTGGTTAAGAATTTCTTGTTGCGGAAAAGGTGTCCGAGTTTCTGGTGTGTCTTTTTAATACAGTTCATTACTTCAAACAAGAAAACTACAACCTTACTTTCGCAAAAGTGCAATTCAACGAAAGTACACTTTCGCGAATTCCAGTTGAGTAAACCAGCAATAAAAATAAAACAGAGCACTACAGTGGGGATAAGGGAATATACCTGTTTCCCCACTGCACTGCGATCTCAGAGTTAGAATATATAATGTAGCAGGGGTGTGGGGGGCTGGGTCTGCAGGGGGGCTTGCCCCCCACAAAATGGACTTAAAAGTGTTAATTTTTATTTTTATTGCCAAAAGTCACGAAAGTGCACTTTCGTTGAAGTGCACTTTCGCGAAAGTAAGGTTGTACTTTTCTTGTTTGAAATAATGATATTTCAATCAAAAAAAGTAGACCCATATATATATATATATATATATATATATATATATATATATATATATATATATATATATATATATATACATGGATCTAGGATGTTTGCTTGACTGAGCAAACAACCGAAATCCAAATGGCTGGGCATACTTACTCAAAAGTGCTTTTCACTGAAGAAGCACTTTTGCGTAACTATGACTGTTGCCGAGGCTGTACTACGGTGCGGGTAAGGGAAATTTCCCTTTTCCACACTGTAGTGCAGTCTTGGGGGGAGAATATAAAAGTAGGCGGGTGTGGGGGGCACAGCCCCCCACATGGAGGGTGCAGGGGGGCAAAGCCACCCTACTAAAATGTAAATGTGTTTTTCTTTTATTTTGTCACACGCTTTAACGAAAGTGCTTTTTCGATAAAAGCGCTTTCTTTAAAGTGTGTTCCGGTTTTATGGATTCGGACGTTTGCTCAGTCGAGCAAATGTCCTAGATATATATATATATATATATATATATATATATATATATATATATATACAGGTCCTTATCATCAAGTTTTCAGAAATTTGAACTCCATATGGTTGAGACCATATGATCGAGTTTTTGAAAACTCACAGCTTTTGAATGGAGATATGGAGATCACGGTACAGAGATACAGCGAGGATTGGGAAATTTACCCTTTTCCTCACTGTAGTGAGATCTAAGGAGTTGGTGTATATAATTTGCAGGTGGTGTGGGGGGGGGGGGTTGTGGGTGCAATGGGCTTGCCTCCCTGCAAAAATGTAAAAATAGTAGATTTTTGTGAGAGGAGTAAATTTTCTGTTTCTCATCCATAGATCTAGGTATATGTACATATATATCTGCTTTGCACCCACTGCATGAAGTGTCCTATATAAATGTTGCTAGCTGAAAATACTCATGGAATGTTCTCATGTATATACTCTGTATTGCTTGTATAATATATTTGATTTGAGAATGATTACTTATGTACTATTTTTTTCACCAATTGTATAAGCTGCCAATAATATGTACTAAATGTCTTTATTAATGTAAATTCTGTTTTGTATCTGAAATGTCTTATATGTGGAGCTTTTCTCCCTGGGACTCCACTAAAAATTGGTTCTTCTGGCCCAGCTGGACCATCCCAGTAAACAAATGCAAATAAATAAATAAATAAATAAATATATATATATATATATATATATATATATATATATATATATATATATAAAGCATTTGGAACTAATTCGAGAAAGTTATATATGCATTACTAAAGATTTATAGAGTATATAGAAATGCAGAATGCTTCCCTTATTAACAGCAATTAAGACAAAAATAAGATACGTGTTTGAGTGCAGAACAATAAATTGGCATTCAGGAAAAAAAACTGAATTGTATATATATATATATATATATATATATATATATATAGGTCTACCTGAGATGGTCGACAAGCCATTTGATCGACTTTCATTTGGTCGACAATTCATTTGGTCGACAGGCAGATTTGCCCCCCTCCCCAATATTGTGCGACCCTGGAGTTGATATATATAGTTAGGGGGGGTGTGGGGGCACAACCTCCCACATTGGGGGTTGTGGGGGGTGAAGCCCCCCATTTAAAACTGCTTGTCGACCAAATGAATTGTCGACCAAATGAAAGTCGATCATATGGCCTGTCGACCATGTGATAGGGATCCATATATATCTATCTATATATATATATATATATATATATATATATATATATATATATATATATATATATATATATATATATATATATATATATATATATATATATATATATATATATATATATATATATATGTGTGTGTGTGTGTGTGTGTGTGTGTAGATAGATACATTTACTGACTATTAAGTCAAAGGCTACTACTACCTAATTCCTTTTCCACTTTATAGTTAAAGAAGACTTTTAAATTGTTCCATGAAGTCAGTTTTGGGTGCTGAAGTTTTAGCAAACTGATTTAAAAAGATTTCATTTTAATAAATTATTGAGTGAAATTCTTTCAGAAAAATATACAAGGGAGCTGGAATGTAATTATGTAGCAAACACACAAGCAATAATAAATCTTGGTTTACTAAAACAGGGAGGAAATGCATTGGAATGTACCTAGGGAAAACATAACACTGAGAAAAGGGTAACATCCATATTTAAAAAAGGAAGACCTTGAGGTGATCAAGGAATGTAAGTACTCAATCTTTACACCAGTTCAGAGCCAATACATAAGGAAAACGTCTGCCAGAGTGGATATTTTATAATATTTCTGCTTTCCCTTTTCAGACGAGTAGAATGGAATAGTAGGAATGGCTTATTTTGTATTCCTATTACTGATAACATGGGTGTACATCCTTATGGAAAGAGAAATGTGACAGTGGATATGGCCTGGATAATATATCCGGTATATTGTTTAAATATCTACATTGACATATACTTGCCCCACTATCATTTTGAACATTCCGTTGCAAAAATGAATTGTTCTAACTTCCTGGAAAAAAAATGCTAGCATTACTCCAGTTTATAAAAAAAATGGAGAGGCATTGTGGACAATTATAACCCATTTAGTGTGTCTTCCTTGTTCTTTGTTTCTGCAAATGTTTCAAAACATGCTTTTTGAACTTTCTTGAAGGTAATTATATGGAAGGTATCAACACACCTTTCTAAAAAACTAATTCTATATCAACCTGCTTAATCAAATTTTATGATCATGGTAGCAGAGCTGTAAATTATAGACTGGTTGTTATTATGTTATATCTTGATGTTTCCATGGTGTTCAGTAGTGTTCCACACTCAGTTATTATAGAATGCATGTTGAAACCTGGTATTAATACCTTTATATTAAGCTGCATTAACTCATGACTTTTTAGCAGGCTATTTAATGCAAAAAATGGTGGCTATTATTCACATCAGTCTTATTTTCTTTCACAGGGTCCTTCAAGACTCTGTTTTACATCAGAAACTTTTCAACAAGGTGCATCCATTTCTGCCTACACATAAAAATACTTGCATTGTGAAATAAACAGATGATATCAAGTTAGGATTAGATTATGATCATTTATTTATTATTTATTTATTTATTTGTTAATCAGGTTAGTCCAGTTGAGCTAGAAGCCCATTTTCAGTGGAGACCCTAGGAGAAAAGCCCCAAGGTAGTTACATATACAAATTCAAAAAAATTACAATAGTAGCATATAATCTGAGTCAATACATAGTTGTAGTGAAAATAAAAACCTTAAATATCTTTCTAATGTATTAAAATAGCTGAGTAGGACTTGGGTAACATTCATTTTGGTTATGCAAATTCCATGACTTCAGGATACCTGATTACCAGACATGACAGCTTATGAGGGATCACTTCAATTGGGTGCAATTCTGTAGTTAAACAGCTTAGTGTCTACACTGACCCCAAATTAAATTTTAAAGCCAATGCTTCACTGATCAAAGCTAAAGCCCTAAAAGTATGTGGTCAATGTTCTGAAGTTTTCAAACTAGATCTTCTGCTGTACTTATAAAGTTGCTTATAACTTATGTTAGGCAAGTTAATGAGTGAAATTGTATGTTTTGTTGTTATTTTATGTGTGATGTAATACTCCTTGAGAGAATGCAAAGCAAATTTACTAGACATCTGCTTGATGTTGAAGATCTTAATTATTCTGACAGGCTTCAGCTCTTGATTCTATTGTTACATGCACTACAACCTTATAAGAGGCAGATTATGCTTACAAGTTCAAAGCTTTACACAATGAGGATTAAAAAATCTTGCAGAGTTTGGAATTATTCTGAAAGAATACTACAAGATAGTAAACTTTTTTACCAGCTTGGTTCTTGTGAAACTGTAAGACATTTCAAATTCATATCTTAACATATTGCTCATTAGTAGAGTATCTCCCTACTGATATGTGCGAAGATGTCACCATATTCTTGGTCTGGACATTTAGTTCTGCAAATGTGGCCTATATCCTGAACACATGTATACCTTGAACTATAAACTATGAACTGTAAGAACAGAAGCACTGCAAGCCGCACTTCCCAATGTTTGAATTCCTATTGTGTCTGGACAAAAATGCAGTTTATTTTAAAATAATGTACTTACAGAAGGACATAATGTTTGGTAATTGTAGTCAAAACAGAAAAATATAGTACAGTTTAATTAATAAAATGCTGCAAGAAAGGTAAAAAGCTATATTAAGATAAAACTCCAGCTGAATGAAACATAAAAATCTCAGTTTTTAATTACACTTGGAAGGCACCATGTTGCCACAGCAAAACTGCAGTAAGGGCATCTCAGTTTAAACAATTATGCTTTAACATCATAAATTAAGAAAAACAGCACTGATCCTATGTAGATTTTGGAATTTTAAAATGTTTAAAGTTTCTGTTATAAAAGTGTAAGAATAGCAATGGATACATAGTTGTAGACAATACAATAAGCCATGGTGAAGAAAACTGCAATAAATTCAAATATCAAACAGTATTTGTTAGCATAATTTAATATATTAATAGAAAATATATTTTTCATCTGCACAGAGAACTGTTTTCAACTTGTAGGATGGCATAATGGTTAAGGTGTTTACCTGGCAAACACAAGGTGCTGGGTTTGATTCTCACTTGGGGTAATTGGCTAGGCTTAAAATGGCCCACAAGGAGCAATTAGCCTAGTACTAACCTATGAACCTATGAATGCAAGCAAAATGATTCCCAGTGTCTTACAGCTCCTATGCACATCCCAACAGGACATCATCAGGAGTCTAAGATGGGAACAAGGTAGGATCCAACAGTCACTCTTGAAAAAGAAACTGTGTCAGCATGTCAAATGAAGATCACCTTGTCATGCAAGGACAAAAGTAATTCACATCAGCGCTGAGCAACTAAGATTTTCAGAGCATAGGAATCCTACCATTGTCAAAGCTATGACCTGCAGTCAGGCAAAGAATGTCACCTCCCAGATAGCCCATCTACTCACTGATTACCCTACTGCCCACATGAATGCAATAAGATTGTGATCGCTCAGCAGATAACAAGACGTGATGCATGTGGGCATAACACTGCAGACCCCAATTCAAATTTGGACCAATAGGTCAGTCACATTTCCATCAGTTAGTAAAAGAATTAGGATAAAGGGTGTGAGGTGGAGACCAAAGGACCCTATTTTACAAGAATGGACCAGCTATAGGAATTCTACCTAGATACTGTGTTTTCTAAGTGGGAACATGAGCTATGTAGAAGAGGTGACAACATTTCTGCAAAAAAAGGGACATCAGTTGATATGAGAAAAAGAGACACAGCTGAGTTAGACTCAATGAACAGAGGGGGCTTAGAAATCAAGTCATGACTCATGCATGTACAGAAAGTCCAGAAAAGTTCCTGACATCCCTGCCTGAGGCATTGACCCTGAAGAGGTCAGGCATTTAGTGGAAAGAAGGATCTATCCTATGCCTCAACCTTACTGCCTCCAAGCATTCTGGCTATGATGAGAATAAATCGTATTCTGTATCAGGGGCCTCACTGAACCTGAAAGCAGAATGTTGTCTATCATGAGAGAGAAAGATAGAACAACAATGACACATTGCATGGCATCTGGGGCCTTGTTGCCCTCACACACAAGATAATAAGGATGGGCTATGATGATCCACTGTATGGGTGGGGGCAGCCATTTCAGGGGAGTCAGATCTGAGAATACCATCTCCTGGACTCTTACTTCCTTCATAATGCTGAGTGGAATTAACTATTCCTTGTTTTTTTACCAGTTATAACAATGACACATATTCTTTCACTGCATCTACCAGGATGAGCACTGGTGAAATAATCCATGCTCTATGAACATTTAAGTACTTTGGGATGATACTTGATATGGATTCTTCCCTTGTTGAACAAATTTAACAGCTGTTAAAAAATGCTATTGGTTACTAAGGGCCATTTGTGGGGCCAGGTACTTACATATCTTCACCCGCAGGTGTAAATGTTTAAGTCCATTGCTCTTTTTTTGTATCCTCTGCACAAAGATAACACCTGACATCATAGCCAAACTGGTTGAGTATATAGTAAATCTGCCAAATATTTCTCCAGCTGTGTACACAAAGCCCACTAAAAACAGCTTATATTTTTAAATGTCAGTTTATTATTTATTGAATTTTGCCCACCAGTTCATGCAGTCAAAATTTTCCCCAATGTCATTTCATAGGCTGAGCCATTTTATCTGGAACGCTTAGTTCTGCAAAGAATCCCATATAAGGGAGGCTACAAATGTAAACTACAGTTATGAGTTACTATTAAGAAACTATGTTAATTCATAGGTAGGTATTAGTTATATGTCAAGGAGATCATTGGAAGCCTAGCCCAGTTTCGCAATTGGTCCAGAGAACTGTCTGGTTAAGTGACTTTTTAAAACTAGGCAACAATCAAACCTTTGGCAATAGGATGCAGCTTTTTAACAGCTTATAGCCTCAGTCATCTGCAATAACTGCTAAGGCTGCTGGGCAAGTTATATTTGGAACTTACTAATTCTCAGATTTAATGTCACATACAGCTAACATGCAATCCGAAATCCTTTTCACCCATGTCTATAAATAAGAGTAATGCATTTTTAAAGAAGCCATAGTTTATCTTGCACTGCAGTTGATTTCACTATATCATCGAGTATCAATCAGCAAACTGCCTCTGAAGGGATTTTCTTCCCATGGTGTAATCAAAGTTTGCTCTATTATATACCTAAAGACTGCCTGTGAATACTATATAGTAACAGTGTGTATAACTATACAGGAATTTTTCTCATCATGGTAAATTGCTGAACAGCGTCCTTTTTAACACTGGTTGTGTTTACTTTATTTTGTTTTTCAAAGTACATCTAATTGTGCAACTGTATTACTATGATCTTTTCAGTGAAACTTTCCTCCCCAGGTCTTCTATGAAAATGGACATCCAGTTACTAGAAAATCTGGTAATCAGTGAGTCAGTCTGTCAGTAAATTAGTTAACCAATGAATGAATGAATGAATAAATGACCTACGTAGATAGGCCTCTGAGGAAGACATTCAAGTGAACTACAACAAAGGAGCAAGGGGATTCACAGTAATTACCCCCTCACACCACAGCAATCCAAAAACAAGGAAACCCTATGCCAGAATCCCAGGACTAGATGCAGTGGGATCTCCATCTTTTTGCATAGGCCTCCCCAGAAAATACTTGAAATGAGAGGGGGGTGGAAGGTACATAAAAACAAAACCTACCTGCTCATCTGCCTCAAAGTCATGCATGGATCACCAGTAAGTAACATCAAAGCAGGTGGTAGGCCGGCATCCCAGATATCCCACATCACAATCTGTTGTGGATACAGGGATGGCAAATAAGATCCTTCATAGGGGTAGTAGAGTGTTCAAAAGGGCCAGACAACAAAGCTGTCCTGTTCATCAGGGAGTTAGATGGAAATACTCTCCTCCCATGAAGGTGGAGCACTTTCCATCATCTGATAAGCAACAGAGTCTAATCCTGTCTATTAGCTCCACTATAAAGTAGTTCACAAAGGAGAGTCAGAAGAAAATACAGTATAAAAGAAGGCTGACCAATGTATCAGGTCATTTTCTTTTCATTTCCAGTAGTTCTCCCATTGGGGATAAATATCAGAATCCTCTACTTTCCATCACTCATATCACAGATTAACTTATCCAGGAATCTCTTGTGTATTCCTGACATGGAGGGAGGAACAGGTGGTTAGTTTTTGGTCTGGCAATGAGTGTGACTGCAGGAATTGTTCTGTCCACCAGAACAGAAGGAACACATACAGTGTAGAAGGCGATGTTTATGGTACAGAGGGGTCAGTTTCTGACCCAGAAATGCATTAAGAAAGAACTGTAATCACTGCTTAAAAGCCAAGCCCTATATCAAACTGAATGCAACACAAATAGTGGACATGTGTTAGACCACTTACATTTTATCATGTACCTTGACTGACCAAGATATGCATTTCAGTCACCCAGCAGTATCTCAAATGAGGTATCACAAAAGTGCAACCATATACCTCGTTAGGATCAGGATGAGGTTTCCCTTGATCACAGCTTCAATGACTCTGACAGAAGGGACTTCAGCCAGGACAAGTGATTGACAAAGTTGATGGTCCTAAGACCCAATGTGATGCTCATACTGTTCCTATCCCAATGTTCCCCTTTCTCAATTAGCAAAGAATGAAATATAATCTGTGCATGTACTGAAGATCTAATAGATAATCAGATTTCAATAAATAAAGAATTAAATAAATACATGATAAATAAATAAATAAATGAATAAATAAATAAATAACTAAATTTACCTCAACCACAACCACATGGAACTCTACCTTGCAGTGCTTGGACTAAACATAACTACAATCTACAGGGGAATGATGGGTCAGCACTGGCCTCCTGGTAGCAGCTTCATCAGACTAAGAATAGCTTCATATATCTAAAATAATATCCAAAGGACTGGAGAAAGACAAAGTAATAGTTATTTACTGATCTATTTTATAGCTTGCAATCATGTAATGACTCACGAGATTCTGGATCTTTACTAAAATCAGTCTTATATAATTGTTTATTGTTTTTCTCAGCAATTACAACTATGCCACTCAAATAAATAAGGGATTGCCATCCAAAATTCACTCAAAAGCTTCGGCATTAAAATCTGTGACATCTGACATAAATGTTTATTTCAGATCAGTCATTTATGATCTACTGATTTTATTTAAAGTTTTATTTCATTTAGAGAAATGTAATATAACAAATTTGTATCTGAATTTTTCTCAGTGTATAAGATAGGAACGTTAAGATTAAAATATCTCAGGATGTCTCAAAAGCTTAATCTATAAGCAAACAATTGAAACAGATGCCTAACCCATCTCTTGCTATACTGCATGACAGGGTTGTTAGCATCGCTCCATTCCTATTTAAACTTTTACTTTGCCATTCTAGTAAAAGCATACTCCAATGCTTTTGTCAGACTGTAACTCCTGAAAACCCAATAGCCTATAATGCTCGATAACCCAGATATCTACTTTTACAGACCATATATTACTATACTTACTAAATCACTTATTTTGTTTCTCTGTCTTCCATTTTAAATGCAATATGAAAGTTCAGCAGTAAACCAAATTATAAAATAAATGTAGAGATAAAAATTCAGTTTTAAGACAGATGTTGAGTGTTCCATCTAGAACTCAAATAAGGTGGTCTGACAGGGTATTAGAAGGTTTAGAAAGTTTAAACCTCCCACTCAATAACAATTTCCAAAGGCTGGAAAGGAAAATAATCTGGTTCAGTACAGTTTTAAATTTCTAGGTGCAATATGCCACATTTTAACTTTAACTAGTGCAAAAGTGACCAAAATATCTTTCTCTGAAACTGAAGAACAGTTTAATAACCCTTGACTACATGTATATATCTGGCCTTATAAATCATATTGCCTTTTGAATAGACAATCCTTATATTGCTATATTTTATCTTGAAACAATAGGAATTTGGAAAAGAGATCCCTAGGAAATGTATTTTGCTTAGAGGGCTAAGATAAAAGAACATGCTGTTCTCATTCTACTACAGGTTTTGAGGTGCTTCATATTTCAGATTGTGGTATCCAATGTGATCTGATTCGGTCTCTACTGGCTTTATTATTTTTTCCTGGCTATTTTGATTTTTGTTTCTGTTTTTGGTTTATGGACTCTTGCAGTTAAGCACTCTTAAACTGGTTTCCAAGGTTCTACGTTTAGATAAGGCACCATCTAGTCACTAATTTTGCTGTTGCTAGTCATTAGGAAAAAAAAATGTAACAAAGCAATAGCATTTTTATTTCTCTTATCTAGGCAGAAAGAAAATGAGGTCCATCACATAAGATCAGGATATAGGTTAACCGTTATCTGTTAACTACTCCTGCACACGTGGATGTACAGCTGTATGGATATGGCTATCAACCATGATGTCTATACTTAGAGCAGCTGGCAGCTGCAAGTGAACAATAATGTTATGTAAATTTACCTAAGGATGTTGGGATTTTATATGAATTTTGATGCACATAAGGAGGACAGACACATTGTAAAATATAACTGAAATTTCATAAAAATGGAATGACTATACCTTAGATACTGCAAGCAGGTTAGCTGTCACATGTCTTGATGTTATCTTGTATGTTCTAGAAGTGGAATGGTTCAAGTAACATCATGCTACATTTTTAAGACAAGTTGGCTAAATGACCCTAGGATAACAATGAAACAAAAATTAATCTGTGTTGAAATACTCATAATTAATGTACTCCAAATGGCTACTCTGTCATGTTATTGCATGTCTGTACATAGGATCATAGGATTATAGGAGGTTACTAGGCTAATGACCCTGGGGTCCTTCCAAGCCTAGCCGAGAGTTTATCCCCAAAAAGAAACCTCAGTGAGCACCTCTCTCCCCTGTCAATGAGGGATACAGGTGGAACCCCTGGGACAAATTTGTGGTTTCCCATTCACTCATCAAGGCTGCGCTTGAAGAGAGTCAGCGAGTTGCTCTGTTTGACATGTATGGGAAGCCTCTGGAAGACAAACCTGCCTCTCAAACAAGCTTTGTCGATGTTGCATATTAGATTCAGACCATTTGAGCAGGTAGTGCATGAGGAATTAGACTTATAGATATGAAGCATCTCTATTAGGGCAGGGTCAGAGATTGCCTTCTAGGCAAGACACAGATCACCCCTGAGCAATCTGTGCTATACCGAGATGAGTGATAGTGATTTGAGTCTGTCTGCAAAGGACAGGTGTTGGAGGCTATGGATTCTCTTTGCGAGGTAATTCAGTGGCCTTTCTGATTGGTGCAGATGTTTGGAGAGGTACATTCCAAACGGGGCATTATACTCAATTATTGGTGTAATGAGGGAGGAGTATAGAGAGGTAATAGCCTCCTTTTTTCTGGATACAATCCTTTTACTTATGAGATGAACCAAGTAAAAGGCTTTTCTGATCACTGCCGCTACATGATGGTCAAATGTGAGGTTGTTATCAACCTAAGTGCCCAGGTCTCTTACCACAGGTTGTGTGCTTAGGAAACTGCTGTTGATGTGGTAATCAATAGGCATTTTGTTTTTGTCGAATGGTATGATGATACATTTTTTTGCATTTAGCTTGTGGCCATGACTTTAGCACCAGTCATTAGTTGCTGAGAGACCTTCTTGCAGTATGCTAACATCATTTGAGGAGTCAATGACAGCACCCAACTTACAGTTGTCTGCAAACTTGGTCAACCACAAGCCCTTTGTCTTTGGACCTCTGAGAAATAGATGGAAACAGTAGGGGTCCCAAGACAGATCCCTGGGGAACTCCACTAGTGACAGGTCTGTTATCGGAGGTGGAGGTGCCTATTTTGATCTTGAGGGTCCTGTCAGTGAGCCAGTTGGCCACCCACCTGATGAGATAGGGATTTACAACAAGTTGTGGTAGCTTTTCAATGATGCTCGAGTGAGGGATTGTTTCAAAGGCCTTGGCCACGTCAAGGTAAGCTGTATGTACTGACTTTCCCTCATCCATGGCCTTAGTAACAGTCTCAAAGAAGTCAACCAGGTTCAACAGGCAAGATCTGCCCTTGATAAATTTGAACTGCATGGGGTCAAGTGCTTGGAGATTGCCTATGTCTTTATTTATGAGATCCATAATAATACACTCCATGGCTTTACAGATCAGACTTGTCAAGCTAATGGGGTGATAGTTTCCAGTGCAAGTAGTGGCAGCACCTTTGTGCAAGGGGATGACAATGGCAGTTCTCCAGTCTGCTGGAATGAAGCCAGTACTTAGGCTGTGGTTGAATAGGGTTTTCAATGGAAAAGCCAGTTCTTGCTGGAGATGGTGCAGAATACATCCAGCGATACTATCAGGTCCCATGGAAGCTGTGTTCTTTGCCTTTGATAGGGCCTGTAATACTTGATCTATGGAGATGTGAGGTGCAGGGCAAGTATTGAGGATGTCAAAAGGGCCTTTGGGGTTGACAGGGGGTGATGTTTGAGCTGAACCTATCTGCTAGCGGGTCGGCTAAGTCAACAGGATCAGTGTAAGTGATACTGTTAAGTACTAATTCAAAACAAACCTGGGCTTTGCCATGGAAGTTCCTGACATAACTGAAGAAGAGTTTATGGTTTCCCTTTGTTATGGAGGCTAGTTTTGAGTCATAATTTGCCTCAGAGGTTTTTACTAGTGATATAATTTGCTTGTTGAGGTGAAGGAGGGAGTTTTTCCAATTTGGAATTTGCTCCCTTTTACCCTTGGAAATAGTTTCTTCCTTTTGTTGTAAAGCCTGTTGATAGAGGATGTCCACTGAACAGGTTTGTGTTTCCTTGAATAGCAGGTTTTAGTTCTATTGTGTATGGCTGAGTCCATGGAGTTGTTCAGATGCTTGTATACTGCATTGGCATACTGTTCAGCATAGTTGTCTGCATCATCTGAGGGGGTTGGTGGTGTGAAGCCACAGATACCCTCCCTTATGAGGTTGTAGTCAGCTTTTGAGAATTTTTTTAGCTTGATTATGGCTGAGGAGGGGGGGGGGGGGGGAGAGAAAGTTCAAATGAGACATTCTGATGATCTGATCTCAGCAGGGAAGAACATACTTTGGAAGTGGTGCATCGGTCACCCATGTTGGTAAGAACCAAGTCCAGAATGTTATCTCCCCTTGTGGGGGATGAGACAAGCTGGTCTAGAACGTTAGAACTGATGAAGTTGAGGAATCGTTGAGAGAGTGTATTAGTGCAAGAAGAGTTCACCCAGTCAATAAAAGGGATAATGACACAAAAGTGCATCTGCCAGCAGGAATACATATATGCAAAACATTCATTGCTTTATTCTATTTCTTATATGAAATGCAACTCTTACAGTTACAAGAATAAGGAAACATTTAAAATTAATAGTAAAATATATGTAGGCAGGCATGAAAGCAAATTAATAATCTAGGATAACATTTTCTGGGAAAGTTAATTGCACATGTATCACTATAAAATGTGGAAAACACTTAAGATGACATGGATTTATTGTTGTTTTTGACCTCTGACCACAAGAAATATCAGTGAAAAAATTATGATAATGGAGAAATATCCCATGCCAGACTCACCAACGATCCAGCTATTGAATCAACCAATAAATTATTTCTGTACTTTTCCTTTTTTTCCCTCCCCAACACCTGTAGAACCCATTTCAAGTGGTTACATTACCTGTACTTAGTTAACTCACATTTTTTGCAGTTATGATAACATGATATCCCATTCATTCCTGCCTGGGTACCCTGATTGGCCTTTCTATTCCCTGAAGTGAGAGTCAGTTGGCTGGGAGTGTTCCAGATTGCAGGACCTGTACAGCACTCTACCCTTTTTTCCTACTAGGTGGCTCACTAACTTGCAATAACTGCCTAGCTAGGAAAGAAATATGGAATCTCTCACACATACATATACACACATGCTTTTTTCCATCTCAGCTGTGAGACTGTGCTGCTACCAATGTCAATTTGGCTAGCATCTTTCACTGTTGTTCACCTACATTTCAGCAGGCACCCCAAATGTGTCAGGTCCAGTTGCCTGCCTCATCTGTGAAATCACAAGTCACCTGATCAAGACTATTCTTTCCCACCTGTCACCTCAAATGTTTATTCTGTTAAATGAATACTGGTTACATGGGCCATGGTTAAAGCATCATTCCTCTCATCCACATGATAAGTAAATAATTCAATAACCGATCATCCATTTTAATGAGCTTACCTGAATTTTATATCAAGATTATCTAAAAAATGCAACAAAAGAAACAATTATACACTGCAGTTCCTAATTCCATTCATATTTTCAAACTCAGACTGTTTTCCTGTCTAGATACAACCTTGCCAAAAATCATGAAGGCCTACGCATTAAAAGCAACATAACAGTAAACCAGAATTATATGGGATAGCCGTGTGAAGATGATGCATGTGATGGGCACCATTACTGCCAAAGATAACTGGTGAATTTGCCAGTATGTAGTTGCAGAAATTAAATTTCAGAGAAAGGTTGTTGATTTGTAGCGACTTTTGTGCCAGAAAATTTCAGGCAGTAGTTTTATAACCTTAGGAGCACTTGCACATGTATATGAACTATAATACATTTCATGAAAATTGTGTTAAGGAATTCAGCAACAGTGTTTGTGTCAGGGTCAGATCTGTTGAACTGCTTTGAATTGCTTTCAGCAGCTTTAGGCATTAATCCATAAATCATGCACTCAGACAACTGTTCAGTCACTTTAGATTAATGTAGTTACTTGTAGAAAGCAGTTTATTATATCTTTCAAGAAACCTCAAATGCTGGGAAGGATTCATAGTATGACAGAACAAGAATGGTTTTAATACAATTGTTTCTTGTTTGAGGATTATGCAGCACTTCTCCCGCATAGAATATAAAACAAGCTGATTCTGCAAATTCATAACAGTGGTATATTATTTGCTTTGTTATTACCAAAGTAAAAATATTTCTTACCCTCTCCACATTTTCCCAAAAAAATAAGCTGATCATAAATAGTCATAGAAGCAAGCTTCATTTGTAATTTAGACTTAATATTTCATCAGCATTAGCCAACCTTTGATCTGAGAACTTGGTCTCTGTTTTCAGCTATTTTAATGTTTCAATTTGTTCATAGTCATAATATGATCTTAATATTATGGGGTCAGTATTTTTAATTATTCCATTGTTTAGCAGACCCATGCACATGTATTAACTGCTAACAGACTATTATTGCATTTTTTATCAGAACCATGCACATCTGTTCTCTACTAATAGACTGTTTTCATATACTATTTCATAGTCTGTTTGTTATGGAATGGAATGCATTAATCTTTTATATGGATTAGTTCTGTCTGCTAGTGTCATATGATTTTACCTATTATACTATGACCCCCCATTAATATTCCAAAACGTGCACGCTGATTGGCCAGCGTGCACGTTGTAAATCGACTTATACTAATGGAAAAAGGTCCGGTCGCCTGGACTTTTTCCATTAGTATAAGTCTCTTTTAAAATACTGTCTCGCTATGTTAAAAGAGTTTAACATAGCGACACAGGTTTAAAAAAAGCAACGGAGATCTCCGTTGCTTTTTTTAAAGCTGTCTCGCTATGTTAAATTCCTTTAACATAGCGACACAGTGTGTAAAAAGCAACAGAGATCTTGCTTTCTCCGTTGCTTTTTTTTAAACCTGTCTCGCTATGTTAAATGGGTTTAACATAGCGAGACAGCTTTAAAATAAGCAACGGAGATGTCCGTTGCTTATTTTAAAGCTGCCTCACTATGTTAAACCCATTTAACATAGCGAGACAGGTTTAAAAAAAAAAAAGCAATGGAGAAAGCAAGATCTTCATTGCTTTTTACTGTTTCGCTATGTTAAATGGGTTTAACATAGCGAGACAGCTTTAAAATAAGCAACGGACATCTCCGTTGCTTATTTTAAAAATGTCTTGCTATGTTAAACCCATTTAACAGAGCGAAACAGTAAAAAGCAATGGAGATCTTTTTTTCTCTGTTGCTTTTGGCCTCAGCTCTGATGTACTGCATAGGCATGCGCAGTACATCAGAACTGCCGTGGATACAAGACCGCTGTGGAAGGGCAGCAAAGAGGCATTATACAATGCCATTATTTAAGAAAAGTAATTATTTCTTTTCTTAAATAATGTCATAGTATAATAGCAATAACTCACTTCTGGGTGTGGGTAATGTGGGATTTACCCACGGTTGTCTTTCTTTGGTCCGTCGGGCTTTGTCCTCGGGACCAAACCACGCTAACCGTGGGTAAATCCCGCATTACCCACACCCAGGCGTGGGTTATTGCTATAATACTCCCTTCAGGGACCTTGCAGTCTGCACCATATTCTTTGTACATGGTGAGTTGGTTGTCTATGTTTTTATCAAAATCGAACAAAAGAATTTCAAATAATTATATGCTGCAGTTCTTCATTCCATTCATTTGTCTCCTTGTTTTAATTTCTCCAAATCTTTTGGGTTTCTAATACCATGACAGGAATGGACCCCATTCCTAAGTCAAAGTATTATTAAAGTTCATGAAATTAGTATTGTTTCAGTCTTTGATGTCAGCCAGAAGTGCTCTTCGCAGCACCTGTAATGTGCCCAGTAATGACTCTTTCTGCAATTTGTATGCTGTTACATGTATTGGTAACATATCTAAATATGATTGTATATTCTTTTTATACGACCTGTTACTCCTACTACTATTGAAATGGCCTGGGTATCTTTCGTCCACATTGCTCTCATTTCTGCCTGCAAATCCTGGTATTTTATGACTTTGTGTCTCTCTGTACGCAAGATACTCTAGTCACTGGGTGCAGTGATTTCAGTGATCAATGCTACCTTTGTCTTCTTTTCATGGACCACTATATTGGCTTCTTCTCATCTATCTTTTGAATTGTTGGTAATGGGTGACCCCATGTGATGTAGACTTTATCATTTTCTTTAATGCTTTGTGGCTACTGTTTCCAGTGTTTTTCAGATACTTCAGTAGTATGATGTTTGCACAATGCCCTAGTGCAACCATCTTCCCACATTATTATGCCTTTCAGTATACAGTTCTTCTGCCATTAGTATGTCACAACCAGCAACAAGGTGTGCAACTGTTTCCAGTTCTGTTTTACAAAACCTACATTTGCCTGTTTCTTCCACATGTTTAACGGACTTTGTAAACCAACGTGTACATAGTCCAATATCTTGGGCCGCCAATATTAACTTTTCATCTTTTGCTTTAAATTTGCCTCTCCTTGACCATTACTGTGTTCGATCCTGATCAACATGAGGTTGTTCTAGGAGTTTTCTATACTTGCAACTATATTTATGCTTTTTCCACATTTCTTGCCTTCTCATCTTTTCCTTCACCTTACATTCTTTCGTTTGTTTTTTGGCACATTCAGTTGCTGCCTGATCTTTATCTACTTCTGGTTTGATTTCCATTCCCACTTGACACCGATATGCTTCTTTTAAGCAGGGAAGCCATCTTAGATTTATTCTCCTCATGCTTCAAAACTTTCACTTCGTTTTAAGTATGTATTTTGTCTTTATAAATGTGCTGATGATCACAAAGTCAACGCCACCGTTAATAGTGTTGAATCTGCTATAAATCTGTAGAATTGTTTTGGAAAGTTTAACATAGCAGAGCAAAGTCTTTCCATCCAAACTTAATGGCCATAAGGTAAAAATGCATGACAGAAAGACAAGAAATAAACACTTATGAACAATGACTACAAACTTTCTTTGGCTTGATCTTGTTTCAGACCTCAGCATAAGAACACTAAAATGTCTGCTGATATATGTGCATGTATGCAGTGCAGAAATATGTGTGTGCTTGTATTTGTGCATAGTATATGTGTTTTATACACCTGAGCATTGTATATGTCTGAATAAGTAGAAAGTTGGCAATGCATAGTCTGACAATTTAAAAGCTCATGCCTTAAGTGAACATGCTATGAATATCCAGCAGTAAATGTGTTTTCAGCAAAGAGCAGTGCAATAATGAAGTGCTGCTTTCATTGTAGTATCTGTGTTATCAGCAAACTAAATAGGCAAACTGGAATAAGATGAAAAACTGGCAGATGGCGAAGCCTTTTTTAAAAAACTTTGCATTTGTTTTTGTTAGGTGAAGCACTTATGAGGATTAGTATGTCTTTATTTTTTTATCTGCTTATCTTCTTTTTAGGAAAAAAAATATTCTGCTATCTTATTGTAACTGATGCTATGAACTTTTCTAGCAGTGTCAATCCGTTGGAAGTGGAATGAAAAATGGAAGAAATTTTTTCATTTCAGTTATACAGCAAATTAATACTTTAATTTTTAATGTAGGCTGAGTTTTTTGGCACATTTTAAACTCCCGAAATGCATAGAGTGAAATATACATAGCATTTTTTCTCCAATCTATTTAGTCCCTTTTGATAGACTCAGCAAGACGTATACTCATGTAAGCCAGAGCATAAGACTACTCTTCCATGACAAAGCAACTACTGCAGGTGACAGTTTCATTTTAATAAGGTTAAGACTGCTAATTAGAATACTTTTCATATAATTGCTGGGGAGTGGCCAGGCTGTAGATGATTAAAAAACCTCAGCTTTGGCCGGCTAAGAACTTGCTATATTCAACTGGATGTATAAGAGAATTTAAGTACCTTTATCTGCTTTTTTTTTTCAAAAAAATACAGTATTTAAATTCATTTTAACTGTGTGGAAGGAATATTAGCTCAACTGGAAGTTTTCACTCTGCTCTTCAGTGTGGAAGGAATATTAGCTGAACTGGAAGTTAATCAGTGTTTGCTGAATTTTGTTATTTGCTAGTAATTACAGGTGTGGGGGTAGTCACATTCTTTGATTTCCTGTCCTTGCCTATTTAAGTGGTACAGTGTGAAATATTTTCTGCTTAAAAACCTCAGCTTTGGCCAGCTAAGAACTTGCTATATTCAACTGAACGTATAAGAGAATTTAAGTACCTTTATCTGCTTTTTTTTTTCAAAAAAATACAGTATTTAAATTGATTTTAACTGTGTGAATGGAATATTAGCTCAACTGGAAGTTTTCACTCTGCTCTTCAGTGTGGAAGGAATATTAGCTCAACTGGAAGTTAGTCAGTGTTTGCTGAATTTTGTTATTTGCTAGTAATTACAGGTGTGGGGGTAGTCACATTCTTTGATTTCCTGTCCTTGCCTATTTAAGTAGCACAGTGTGAAATATTTTCTGCTTAAAAACTTCAGCTTTGGCCAGCTAAGAACTTGCTATATTCAACTGGACGTATAAGAGAATTTAAGTACCTTTATCTGCTTTTTTTTTTTTTTAAATTACAGTATTTAAATTGATTTTAACTGTGTGGAAGGAATATTAGCTGAACTGGAAGTTTTCACTCTGCTCTTCAGTGTGGAAGGAATATTAGCTGAACTGGAAGTTAGTCAGTGTTTGCTGAATTTTGTTATTTGCTAGTAATTACTGGTGTGGGGGTAGTCACATTCTTTGATTTCCTGTCCTTGCCTATTTAAGTGGTACAGTGTGAAATATTTTCTGCTTAAAAACCTCAGCTTTGGCTGGCTAAGAACTTGCTATATTCAACTGGACGTATAAGAGAATTTAAGTACCTTTATCTGCTTTTTTTTTCAAAAAAATACAGTATTTAAATTGATTTTAACTGTGTGGAAGGAATATTAGCTCAACTGGAAGTTTTCACTCTGCTCTTCAGTGTGGAAGGAATATTAGCTCAACTGGAAGTTAGTCAGTGTTTGCTGAATTTTGTTATTTGCTAGTAATTACAGGTGTGGGGGTAGTCACATTCTTTGATTTCCTGTCCTTGCCTATTTAAGTGGTACAGTGTGAAATATTTTCTGCTTAAAAACTTCAGCTTTGGCCAGCTAAGAACTTGCTATATTCAACTGGACGTATAAGAGAATTTAAGTACCTTTATCTGCTTTTTTTTTTCAAAAAATACAGTATTTAAATTGATTTTAACTGTGTGGAAGGAATATTAGCTCAACTGGAATATTAGCTGAACTGGAAGTTAGTCAGTGTTTGCTGAATTTTGTTATTTGCTAGTAATTACAGGTGTGGGGGTAGTCACATTCTTTGATTTCCTGTCCTTGCCTATTTAAGTGGTACAGTGTGAAATATTTTCTGCTTAAAAACCTCAGCTTTGGCCGGCTAAGAACTTGCTATATTCAACTGGACGTATAAGAGAATTTAAGTACCTTTATCTGCTTTTTTTTTTTCCAAAAAATACAGTATTTAAATTGATTTTAACTGTGTGGAAGGAATATTAGCTCAACTGGAAGTTTTCACTCAGCTCTTCAGTGTGGAAGGAATATTAGCTGAACTGGAAGTTAGTCAGTGTTTGCTGAATTTTGTTATTTGCTAGTAATTACAGGTGTGGGGGTAGTCACATTCTTTGATTTCCTGTCCTTGCCTATTTAAGCGGTACAGTGTGAAATATTTTCTGCTTAAAAACCTCAGCTTTGGCCGGCTAAGAACTTGCTATATTCAACTGGACGTATAAGAGAATTTAAGTACCTTTATCTGCTTTTTTTTCCAAAATATACAGTATTTAAATTGATTTTAACTGTGTGGAAGGAATATTAGCTCAACTGGAAGTTTTCACTCTGCTCTTCAGTGTGGAAGGAATATTAGCTGAACTGGAAGTTAGTCAGTGTTTGCTGAATTTTGTTATTTGCTATTAATTACAGGTGTGGGGGTAGTCACATTCTTTGATTTCCTGTCCTTGCCTATTTAAGTGGTACAATGTGAAATATTTTCTGCTTAAAAACCTCAGCTTTGGCCGGCTAAGAACTTGCTATATTCAACTGGACGTATAAGAGAATTTAAGTACCTTTATCTGCTTTTTTTTCCAAAAAAATACAGTATTTAAATTGATTTTAACTGTGTGGAAGGAATATTAGCTCAACTGGAAGTTTTCACTCTGCTCTTCAGTTAGTCCCACCCACCCTCCCTGTTTTTGTTTTGGTGTTAATCTTAGTGGCCTTGCAGCTGCCCGCCCCTCTTGTAAATTTGTGTTTGGATACTCCTTCTGGGCCCATCTCATTTGTTCACTCAACTGAGTGCAGTGAGATCATATTCTGATTTCAGGCACTCCTACTGTGTACAAAGAGAGCATCTGGGAAACAGAGAAAAAAAAAATTAAGCTTGTTTCCTGCCTTTCCTGTTAAGTGGTATAGACTATTTGTAGGCTTCTGAGCCCCCAAGCCCTTCTTTGTTGGAGGGAAGCCTTCTAGCGTAGTTTTTTTTCCCTATAACTATCCAGTTTTCTAGTTTCAGCACTCAAATCTGTTTCTTTGATCTCAGCACTTGTTCAGAAAAAAAAAATAAAATTTCATCTGCTTTTACTGTACTTGTGTTTCTACCTACTTTTTTACTTTTGCATCATCTTAAAAGTACTCAATTGTATTTATTACTGCTTGGTGTAACTCATTCTAAGCCTTCTGGTTTAAACACTTGGGCTTCGGACCAGTTGTTTTGCACTGAGAGGGTTTGTGGTTTGCACTGTAGTGAGCTTACATCCTTCTAGGTTGGGAACTGCTGATTGAGGGCTCAGTGTCTGTTATTCTAAAAGTGTATTAATTCTGGTTTAAGCACTTGGGCTTTCAGGCCAGTTATTTTACATTAAGAGGGTTTGTGGTCTGCACTCTTGTGGGAGGAGAGGCTGGACTCTGCCCTTCTGAGCTGGGAATTTCTGATTGAAGGCTTATAGTGCATGCATATCTGAACTGCTTCTTACTGAAGTTGGTGCCTTGTTTGCTGTGGCATAGACTGGATTTGGGCCTGCTGGATCTAGCTTTGTTTGTGTAACTTGAGCACTAATCCAGGCATTCTCTAAAGTATTCAATTGTATTTATTACTGCTTGGTAGTAACTTGATTAAAGTTTAGCTGTCATTCTAAGTATTTTGGATTAAGCACTTGGGCTTCAGACCAGTTGTTTTACATTAGGAAGGTTTGTGGCATGCACTGTGGTGGCAGGACAGGTAGCTTTCATCCTTCTAAGTTGGGAACTGCTGATTGAGAGCCCAGTGTCTGTTATTCTTAAAGTGTATTAGTTCTGGTTTAAGCACTTGGGCTTCAGGCCAGTTATTTTACATTAAGAAGGTTTGTGGTCTGCACTCTTGTGGGAGAAGAGGCTGGACTCTGCCCTTCTGAGCTGGGAATTTCTGGTTAAAGGTTTATAGTGCCTGAATATTTGAACTGTATCTTACTGAAATTGGTACACCTTGTTTGCTGTAGCATAGACTAGATCCAGGCCTGCTGAATATAGCTTTGTTTATATGCTTGTTGTTTGTTTGCTTGTTATTTCCCTGGAACGCTAATTCCACCTAATGCAGCTTCTCAGCACTTCTGTGGATCACTAGTGATATCTGCATTGCTTAATGTACTTATTTCCTTGTTTCACTTGAAAGAAAGTTACTGTTTGTCGTTTTTGCATTTAAGTTACCTGTAACACATTGCACTTAAGTTACCTGGCACTTGCTCACTAAAGCAATTATATGTCAGCACTAAAAATTAAAAGCACTACAACCTCACTCCCCACTGGCCCTGGTTTTCAATTATTAAGGAATTCCCAATATTATTCTAGCATGTCCAAAGGTCAGTTGTCAATCTTCTCTCCGGTCCAGCTGGTGAATCTGGGAATTTTGAGGCAATGTTACAACTGCCTCATGTACACAGACAACCCTCTCCTCCTCCCAACAAATTCCAACACATGTGAGAGATGCAATCATATAGCCAAACTGGAGGCCAAGCTCTCTCAACTCAGTACTGGCATAACCAGTCAGGAGGAGAAGGAAACCACACTCACTACAATTCCAGTCTCACATAGACCTACCACGACAGCAAACCAAACACATAATCACACAAAAACATACCCGGAGGCTCTAAATAAATATCTGCCGAAGCAGCAGAGACCTCCAAAGCAGACACCCAAGCAGCCACTACCCCAAAACAAAACACGTGCAACACATATCTCACAAAGCCAGTGTGCCAAACAGTCACAGCCCTTAAGACTAAACAACACACCTGATACACTTGTAATAGGTGACTCTATCGTCAGGCACACTGACGTCCCGCTCACCAGGCTGAACAAGGAGAGGGTCACGGTGAGCAGCCTGTCGGGTGCTAGGATCCGCCACATAACACAAGCACTCAGGTCACTCCAAGGCAAGTACAAATATGACTCAGTCATTGTCCATGCTGGTGTGAATGACCTGAGATGTACCTCCCTGGACTACATGAAAAGAGACATAAAGGAGCTCTCTGAGCATGTAGCCCAGGGCGCTATGACCCTGACCTTGAGTAGCATCTTACCCTCACCAAGAATGATGCCACAATATGAAGACAAGATGATCAATTTCAACAATTGGCTTAAGTACTGGTGTCATTCAAAGAGGATCCAATGCCTGTCAGCTTGGGATGATATGCTCGACAAGCCATGATGCTTTGCTAGGGACGGCTTGCACCTGTCACCCCTGGGCTTTCGGATATTGGCAAAGGCTCTTGCTACCCCCATAGTGCCTTTTTTAGGCAAGGCTCAAAAGACAAACCCACCTCCATAGGTAACACATAGGATAAGAAACTAAGAGTAATCCTACTCAACGCCAGAAGTCTAAACCTCAAGATGCACACACTCGAAACTCTCCTTAGCATGGAGAGCATTGATATCTGTGCAGTAACAGAAACCTGGTTCAGGGCTCCCGAGAGCACCCCAGCACTACCAGGTTATACCTCATACCATGCTTTTCGGCCCCAAAACTTGGACCGAAACACAAAAGGAGGGGGAGTATCGATATTCATCAAAGATACCCACACGTCCAGGTTGGTGGCAAAGCACGAAGCATCAGAGACTATCCATGTGCAACTAACAGTGGGTAAAACTGCCTTCCAGTTTATAGCCTGCTACAGACCACCCTCCCAAACCCAGGAACCCCACTCGGCCTTCCTGAGAACATTGGAAAATATGAAGGTCTCTCCAAACACCATTATATTGGGCAACTTTAACTACCCAAACATAGACTGGGAGCATTACTCTAGCTCCAACACCCTAGCCCAAAGGTTCCTAGAATTTATAAACTCAAATGCTATGGAACAACTTGTTACCACTTCCACAAGAGGGGAAAACATACTGGACCTGATCATCACCAACATGGGGACTCTATGCTCCAGACCAGAAGTGTATCCCTCACTGGTAAGATCAGACCATAAACTAATCTCACTGGATATTCACATCCCGACCCCACCCCCTGCCCAGAAAATCACAGTGAAAAACTTCTCTAAAGCAAATTTTACACTCCTGAAAACTGAGGTGGAATCCTTCAAAGCCCCCGGGCCTGTGGAAAATATGGCCCAGACCACAGAATCCTTTATAAACGCATTCTATGAACACCTTCAGGAATGCATGGATCATGCGATCCCAAATAAAACCAAGACCCAATCCTCCAAAGGCAGACGTCCTGTCTGGTGGACCCCAGCCATAAACAAACTATACAATAGAAGGAGGAAGCTACTAAATGATAAAGCAAAATCCCAAAAAGGGAAGGCATCACTGATCAGTATTAGCAAAAAACTATGGGCACACATAAAATTGTCTAAGGCCAGCTTCGAGAGAAAAATTGCACAGGACACTAAGGATAATCACAAGGCTTTCTTTAGTTATGTTAGGAACCTGGGTGGTAATTCCCTGATATGCTCAGAATTAGTCCAAAATGACAAAAAATACAC